>NC_053392.1:228480940-228796827 GCF_905171765.1 Bufo bufo
CTGGCAACCAGAGAAGTGTGAGAGGGGAATATAAGGAGGTTGGGAGTGCTGGACTGAGGAGAAGGAGCTACGGATCCCTGAGTGAGCCAAAAAGGGTTGCAAATCAAACCCAGAAAGCTACCATAAGGAAACAGCCCTATCTTACATAGAGCGCGCAGCCAACCGCTGTGACTTCCTGACCCCGGGTATAACGGAGTCAGGCGTGGGTGTCACGGAACCATGAACCAGACGTACAACAAGAGATAAGAGAAAATAAGAAGGCTTTATTGAAAATAAAGCTGTAAAGCAAAAGTCCAAACGGATGGTGAAACCGAGCAGAGTCTTTGCGAAGCCAGAGGTCAGGAACCAGAAGGGTAGTCAGACGAAGCCAGGATCAGGAACCAGCAGGGTAGTCAGACGAAGCCAGGATCAGGAACCAGAAGCAGCAGCAGTCTTAGAAGCATGTGAACACAAGAGGACCAAGCAAGGAACTGAAGCCACAGACCTCCTATAATATGAGCTAGGCATCCAGCTCCTCCCAGTGGGAAGGAGGAGCCGCAGGGTGGAAGGCTACAAGAAACCCAGAAACCAAGATGGCCGCCAGCACATGTCAAACGAAGGAGAACAGCAAGAAGGTAAGACCATGACAGTACCTCCCCCTCAAGGGCCCCTCCTCCGCGGAGCACAAAACGGTTTCTGAGGGAAGCGTGCGTGGAAGGCTCGGAGCAAGGCAGGAGCATGGACATCTGCGGAGGGAACCCAGGAACGCTCCTCTGGACCATAACCACGCCAATGGACCAAAAACTGCAACCGACCGTGGACCAGGCGTGAGTCCAGGATATTGCTCACCTCATATTCCTCACGATTGCCCACTTGGACCGGACGAGGCCGAGGAACCGAGGAAGTGAAACGATTACACACCAGTGGCTTCAACAGGGAGACATGAAACACGTTGGAGATCCGCATGCCAGGAGGAAGCGCAAGGGCATAGGCTACCGGGTTTACCCTGCGAAGCACTCGGAAGGGACCAACAAAGCGAGGCGCCAGCTTGGGAGTGGGCACTCGAAGGTTGAGGTTGCGGGTGGACAACCATACACGGTCTCCGACCTGGTAGGAAGGAGCAGGCGCTCGTCTGCGATCAGCCTGGAGTCTCTGGCGCTGCGCAGAGACCTCAAGGGACTTCTGGATCTGTACCCAAGAAGCACGTAGGACGGAAAGGTGATCCTCCACAGCCGGAATATCCTGGGGAGAGAATACCTCCGGTAACACGGCAGGTTGGAACCCATAATTGGCCATGAAGGGAGACGTCCCAGAGGAAGAGTTCACCGCCGTGTTCCTGGCAAACTCAGCCCAAGGCAGGAGGTCAACCCAATTGTCTTGGTGATCGGAGACATAGCAACGAAGGAATTGCTCCAAGGCCTGATTGGATCGTTCTGCGGCCCCATTGGACTGAGGGTGGTAGGCCGAGGAGAAGGAGAGATGAATCCCCAACTGGGAGCAAAAGGCGCGCCAGAACCTGGACACAAACTGACTCCCCCGATCCGACACAATCTCCTTGGGCAAACCGTGCAACCGGAAGACCTCCCTGGCAAAAATCGTGGCCAACTCTTGTGCAGAGGGTAACTTCTTGAGAGGAACACAGTGGCACATCTTGGAAAACCGATCCACAATCATGAGAATGACCGTATGGCCTCGGGATGCAGGGAGGTCCACAATGAAATCCATCCCCAGGTGTGACCATGGGCGCTCCCCGGTGGCTATGGGTTGCAGAAGGCCCAACGGAAGGTGCCGAGGGGACTTACTCTGGGCACAAACGGAGCATGCCGCTACATATGCGGCGATGTCGGAACGTAGGGAAGGACGTGAAACAGCCCAGGACAGCTGATTCTTTCCAGGATGCCCCGCGGTCTTGGAGTTATGGTAGGTTCGCAACAACCGAGTGCGCAACTCCTCAGGCACAAAACATCTGCCGTTGGGTCTCCCAGAGGGAGCACCAGATTGAGCCGCCAAAATCTGCTCACCCAGGGGAGAGGTCAAGCTGGTGCGAATAGCGGCCAGGATCTGATTCGGAGGTATGACCGAAGTCGGAATCGACTCCTCCCTGGACAGCTCGGAGTACTGCCGTGATAAGGCATCCGCCCTGATGTTCTTGGAACCGGGTAGGTAGGAGACCACGTAATTAAAACGTGCCAAGAACAGAGCCCATCTGGCCTGACGTGGTGTCAATCTCTTGGCCTCAGAAAGGTAGGTCAGATTCTTGTGGTCCGTCAGGATGAGAACCGGAACCACCGAACCCTCGAGCAAGTGCCTCCATTCTTTAAGGGCCTGCACGATGGCCAATAACTCCCTGTCACCAATCTGATAGTTGCACTCCGCGGAAGACAGTTTCCGGGAGTAAAACCCACAAGGAAGCAGAGGACCCTCTGGTGTTCTACGCTGAGACAGAAGGGCGCCTACTCCCATCTCAGACGCGTCCACCTCGAGGACAAAGGGCAACCCAGGGTTGGGATGCGACAGAATCGGAGCCGACACAAAGGCGGACTTTAGGGCCTCAAAAGCTCGGATGGCCTCGAGCGGCCAGACCTGGGAATTACTGCCCTTCCTGGTCAGATCCGTGAGAGGCTTGGCCAGCATGGAAAAGTCCCTGATGAACTTCCGATAATAATTGGCGAAGCCCAAAAAGCGCTGCAGGGAACGAAGACCACTGGGCTGGGGCCACTGTAAGACAGCCGAAACCTTCTCAGGATCCATGGAGAACCCCTCAGCGGAAATGATGTAACCTAAGAAGGTTACCTGGGATCGGTGAAATTCGCATTTCTCAAGCTTACCGAACAGCTTGTTCTCTCGTAACCGTTGCAACACTCGTCTGACATCCAGAATGTGGGCCTCCATGGATTCAGAATATACCAAGATGTCATCCAAATAGACCACCACACACTGCTGCAACAGGTCACGGAAAACATCGTTGATGAATTCCTGAAAGACTGCGGGCGCATTGCACAACCCAAAGGGCATAACCAAGGATTCATAATGACCGGTCCTGGTGTTAAACGCGGTCTTCCACTCATCGCCCGCCTTGATCCTTACCAGGTTATATGCCGCCCTCAGGTCGAGTTTGGTAAAGACCGTGGCCCCTTTAAGGCGATCGAACAGCTCGGAAATCAAGGGTATCGGGTAAGCGTTCTTGATCGTGATGCGATTGAGACCCCTGTAATCGATGCAAGGCCTCAACTCACCGCCCTTCTTTTTCACAAAGAAAAATCCAGCCCCTGCCGGGGATGAAGATTTGCGAATGTGTCCGCGTGAAAGCGCCTCCCTCACGTACTCCTCCATGGCCTCATTCTCCGCTACCGACAGTGGATAGACTTTGCCACGAGGAGGAACGGCACCAGATTGTAACTCTATGGCACAATCGTATGGGCGGTGCGGAGGTAGGGCAACCGCGCGCACCTTATCGAATACATCCCGGTACTCCTCGTATTCAGGAGGCAACAGAGAGTCCGAGGAAGTACACAGCAACTTGACAGACCCATGGATGCAACTAGCCCCACACTGCGGTGACCACGAGAGGATCTCGACCGATCTCCAATCGAAAGTCGGATTATGCTTCTGGAGCCAGGGGTACCCCAAGACCACCGAGTAGTGTGGAGACTAAATAACCTGGAGGCAGACCGACTCTCTGTGAACGGCACCAATGGCTATCCCCACTGGAAGGGTCTCATGAGTCACGTGTGGCGGCAGAAGGGGTCTGCCGTCTATCGCCTCAAGAGCCAGTGGGGAACCTCGAGCCTGCAGAGGAATGGAATTGGCGGCAGCGAATACACTATCAATGAACAAACCACCAGCACCAGAGTCCACCAACGCCTGGGTCGTCACCGAGCCCCCGACCCAGGAGAGGACAACAGTGATCAGTGGTTTGTCAACACGGGAAACCGGGGACGAGGAGACTCCACCCAAGATCTGCCCCCGACAGGATCTCAGGTACGAGCGTTTTCCCGGACGGTTCGGACATGCCAACCGAAAATGCCCACCGAGACCACAGTACATGCATCAGGCCCTCGCGTCTCCGGAGTGCCCTCTCCCCCTCGGACAGGCGAGCAAACCCCAGCTGCATGGGTTCACCCCCAGACAAGTCATCCCTAGGAGGCGTGGGAGGAGAGGGAGGCACGGGTGGGACAGCAAACGTAGGCACCAATCTGTTAGAAGACCTCCGCAGGTTCTCCTTAAAGGAAGGTCTCTCCCTGAGTCTGGTGTCAATCAAAATCAGGAAAGAAATAAGAGACTCGAGCTCAACTGGTAGGTCCTTAGCTGCAACCTCATCCTTCAAGGCATCCGAGAGACCATGAGAGAAAGCAGCGACCAGAGCCTCATTATTCCAGCCCACCTCTGCTGCCAGGGAACGAAACTCAATGGCGTATTCAGCTACGGATCGTGAACCCTGTCTGATGGACATAAGGAGCTTCGCAGCAGAGGCAGCACGAGCCGGCACATCGAATACCTTCCGAAGAGAAGCAACAAAACCGGAAAACTCGGCAACCACCGGATTGTTGTTCTCCCATAAAGGGCTGGCCCAGGCCAAGGCCTTGTCCGAGAGCAGCGAGATCAAGAAGCCCACCTTTGATCTCTCAGTGGGAAAGGCATGTGGCAGCAACTCGAAATAAATGCCCACCTGGTTAAGGAAACCTCGGCACTGAGTTGGCTCTCCCCCAAAGCGCTGTGGAAGAGGGGCAGAACCGATCATACCCCGAAACACCGCAGGCGCAACAACAGGTGTCGGGGTAGACTCTGGCGCAACAACCGGAGCGGCAGTATGAGCGAGCCCAGGAGCGACAACCGACCCATCGGCAACGGGAGCAAAATGAGCCGTGCGTTCAAGCAGGGTTTGCAACGCCACAGCGAACCGACCCAACAGGTGATCCTGCTGATCAAGTCTGGCAACCAGCGTGGGTAGCGAGGATAGCCCTGTACCGTCAGAATTCATGGCTTGGTCCTAATGTCACGGAACCATGAACCAGACGTACAACAAGAGATAAGAGAAAATAAGAAGGCTTTATTGAAAATAAAGCTGTAAAGCAAAAGTCCAAACGGATGGTGAAACCGAGCAGAGTCTTTGCGAAGCCAGAGGTCAGGAACCAGAAGGGTAGTCAGACGAAGCCAGGATCAGGAACCAGCAGGGTAGTCAGACGAAGCCAGGATCAGGAACCAGCAGGGTAGTCAGACGAAGCCAGGATCAGGAACCAGAAGCAGCAGCAGTCTTAGAAGCATGTGAACACAAGAGGACCAAGCAAGGAACTGAAGCCACAGACCTCCTATAATATGAGCTAGGCATCCAGCTCCTCCCAGTGGGAAGGAGGAGCCGCAGGGTGGAAGGCTACAAGAAACCCAGAAACCAAGATGGCCGCCAGCACATGTCAAACGAAGGAGAACAGCAAGAAGGTAAGACCATGACAGTGGGTCTTGACACCCTCGTGACACAGTCCAGCAGAGGGGGGGTGGACCCCTCCCAAAGGCCGGGAGGGGAGGGGCCAACTCCAGGTTAAAAGGCTTGTGCCAGGGGGCGTGGCCTGACCGAGCTCGATGGCGGCTGCTTGTTAGCAGAGCTTTCGCCACCAGACCCTATTTTTAGCCCTTATCACAGCACTACTCAGTGTCCGGCATGAAGATTCAGTCGAAAGACTGTATGCCGATTACCTCCGGGCGAAGAGACGATTCAAGCCCGAGCCGGGACATGGACAAATACCTTAACAAGCCGGCTTCTCAGCCGCCAGTGAGGGCCTCTAAGATGGCGCCGAAACAGCATGGCGCGGCCCCACGCGACTCAGCCTCACAAGCGTCCCAGGCACCGAGAGAGGAGGAGGATTCAAGCGAACATAGCTCGCAGCACGGTGATGAGAGATCCGCTCTCACCAGAGAATTCCTAGAGGGGGCATTACAGAGAGCGCTAGCTCCGCTGGCTGCTGATCTAGCACCAATAAAGTCAGACATTCACCAGATCGGAGACCGAGTAGAATCTCTTGAACAGACACAAGATGCCATACTTACGTTCAATTCGGCGGTGAAAGAGTCCTTATTCTCCCATGCCAGAGCGATGAACTCTCTCCTGCTACAGATGGAGGATCAGGAGAACAGAAACAGGCGGAGTAATATTAGGCTCCGGGGCCTTCCTGAGGCTGAGGAGAAAGAAGACCTATTCCAGGTAATGGATTCCCTCTTTCACATGCTGCTGGGCCCAGAACAAGCAGTTCACGTCACTGTGGAAAGGGTGCATAGGGCTTTAAAGCCGAAGCCGACATCCCGCGACAACCCCAGGGATATAATATGCAGTATCCTGAGTTATAGAGACACCGAATTGATTTTACAAGCCGCTAGGAAGACGGGTGAGATAAAGCTTGAGGGGCCCAATGTGCAGCTCTACCAAGACCTTGCAGCTTCCACCTTGCAAAAGAGGAGATTATTAAAGCCTCTCACTGACCTCCTCCGCACCGCAAAGTTCCCATACAGGTGGCTTTTTCCTTTTGGGATCCTAATCACGGCCGGAAACCGTCGCATAACCGTTCGTACACCAGAAGATCTCCCCCCAGTCTGGGAAGCACTGCAGCTTTCGCCGGTAGAGATCCATTCCTGGATGCCAGTCCCACCTATGGAGGACTTTCCACCGTTGCCTTCGGCATCAAAATGGATGCGGCCTAAACCCCAAAGATCCGGGAAGAATAGGAAAGCCTGGACCCAAGGAGCACCGGACTGAGGTCTTGCCTATAGAGCTAGTCTCCTCTTGTTCCTCATTTTATAAATAGGTATTACCTCTCCTGGGACTGCTTTGATGTGATCGTTGAATCTAATAAGATAGTAGCCCATTGAAATATGTATAACCTTTCTTTTTTCTTTCCTTAACATGGTTTTGATTTTTCCACTTTTAAGTTAAGGTGTATTTGGCGCTGAAGTGTTTAACTCTTTCTATTCACAATTGTCCATTCCCAGCTAACAGAAATGTATGATGGAGTAGTACAATTTTCTCCTTGTATTATGGTACTCAGGGCTAAGAGCAGGGGTTCTGGGCTGGTCGGGATACACATGTCACTCACATGTGTAATATATTTTTCCTCCCCCCAGCACAAAATTCCTGCTTTTTTCAGGAATTATCCTACAGTTATATTCTTTGTTATACGGTTATAACAGTTTTGATGTGTACATCTGTGTCATCTGGTCGGATATACGATATCAGCTCGTGGTTCTATAGCTAATTCCCAATGGCTCCGTTAACATTATGTCTATCCACATTTAATGTGCACGGATGCAATAATCCAGTGAAACGAAGTAGAATATTTCAAGTCCTTAAGAAAATTACAGCTGACATCATACTCCTACAGGAGACACATTTTTCTAATTCACATGTGCCTAACCTTAAAAATTCTCCCTTCAATGCTTGGTATCATGCCACTTCTAGCAGTTCCGCAGCCAAAGGGGTCAGTATTGGCTTCAGGAGAGGTGTTCCCTTTACAATGCAGTCAGAGGTAAAAGATCCGGAAGGTAGATATCTCCATTTTAGAGGAGAGATAGGTCACCACACTGTTACGATATGCAATGTATATGCGCCTAATATAAAACCGACTAATTGGTTGAATGAAGTAATAGGTATAATTGAGGCTTTTGCTTCTGGCATCATTATTGTGGGCGGGGACCTAAACCTAGCTCTAAACCCGCTACTTGATACTTCTACTCGGAAATCGGCCATTTCCTTTCGCGCTCTTAAATCGGTCCAGACTCGTTTTAGAGGACTTCATCTCAGTGATGTCTGGAGGTCGGTGCATGGTGACAGGCGTGATTATACATTTTACTCTAATCCCCATAAGTCTTACCAGAGGCTTGATTACCTCCTTATTTCAGATAGATGCTTACCTGAGGTGAAATCCTCCACAATACATAGCATCACGGTCTCTGACCATGCACCGGTCTCCTTCGTCCTCAATTTCCCTGATCTGTGTTGCAGAGAGTGGTCCTGGAGATTGAACCACACTCTCTTGGACTCCAGTACTCAGGTAGAGTCCATATCTCAGAAATTAGGGGAATATTTTAACATTAATGTAGATACTAGCACGCCAAGCGCCATTGTGTGGGAGGCGCACAAGGCGGTGATCAGGGGGGAATTCATTGCGCTCGGTTCCCATATAAAAAAGAGTCGAATGGGCAAGATGTCGGATTTGTTATCTCGCATTGCCACACTAGAAATGTCCCATAAACGTTCACTTGCATTGAGAGACCTAGAGGATCTGAAAGTTCTGAGACAGGAACTTAAAGAGTTACTAAACATTAAAGCATCTAGGGCCTATATGAGGGTTAAGCATAAACAATACGTACATGGTAACAGAGGGGGAAAAATTATGTCAGCTCTCATTAAAAAACGGGATGACCAGGTCTTCATCAAACGCATGAGAGCGCAAGAGGGGACCGTTACCTCTGACACTAAGCAGATTTCTAAGATATTTAGGGATTATTATCATACCCTATACAACCTTAGACCAGATGAGCCAATAGATGTACGGTCAGCTAGAGATAGCGAAATAGGGAATTATCTGCAGCACTTGACCCTACCAGTTCTCGATGACCCCTCTAAATTGTCTTTGATGGCCCCAGTTACTCTGAAGGAAGTACAAAAAATCCTTAGTTCCACACCGTCCGGTAAAAGTCCTGGCCCTGATGGGCTTACGGTAGCCTATTATAAGAAATTTTTTCCGGTATTAGGTCCGCAGCTGGTTGATTTTTTCAACTCATTATTAAAGGGGTCCCCTTTGACTAAGCAGGCACTAGAGGCTCATATTGTTTTCTTGCCAAAGCCGGGCAAGGATTTGGAAGTTCCAACCAGTTACAGACCGATCTCCCTGCTAAACGCAGACGTAAAATTGTGGGCAAAACTTTTAGCCAACAGGCTCTCCCCCTTGTTGCCGGGGATTGTTTCCCCTGAACAGTCTGGCTTTGTGGGGGGCAGGGAGTGCAGGGACAGCACCTTCAGAGTGTTACAGGCCCAACAATTTGCTTTGAAACATGGAAAGAAGCTGGTGTTTCTCAGTACAGACGCAGAAAAGGCTTTCGACAGAGTTGACTGGAATTATATGAAGGCCACTCTGTTGAAGTTTGGTCTCCCTTCTCAGTTTGTGGAGGCGGTGCTGTCCCTGTATTCTAACCCTTCCGCTAAGGTCCAAGTTAATGTCATACTATCACCTGCCTTTAAGATTTCTAACGGGACCCGTCAGGGATGTCCGCTATCTCCCACATTATTTATATTGTGCTTGGAAACGTTTATACAAGCTTTGAGACAAGACCCAGCTATTGCAGGGCTGAGAGTAGGCAGGGAGGTTCATACTGTAGCCGCGTTCGCGGACGATATGCTCCTCTTTTTGACAAAACCCTAAGAAGCATTACCTGCCCTTTTAAAACAGCTAGATGTTTACGGCTCTTTGTCCAACTTTAAGATTAATTTGTCTAAGTGCACAGCCTTAGGTATTAATATCCCACGATTGACGTCGGAATCCCTTAAGAGAGATTTCCCTTTCCAATGGCATGACTCCTTCATAACGTATTTGGGTGTTAAAGTGACGAAGGACCCCAATCAATTATTCCATCAAAACTTCCCTCCACTGTTGCTGGACATCAAACAGCAATTAGCCGATATAAAGATCCCCTTTCTGTCCTGGATAGGGAGGGAAAACCTGCTTAAAACTTATATCTTACCTAGGCTATTATACACCATGCAGACATTACCAATACCACTTCCCCAATCCTTCTTAGCGAAGATACGCAGCCTCTTCTCCTCTTTTGTCTGGGGTAACTGTAGAGCAAGGTTGGCATATAGAACTCTAGCCAAACCCATATTTAGGGGAGGTTTTGGACTTCCTGACACGGCCACCTATTATAAGGCAATCCAATTGAGATTGCATTCTGAAATTAGCAGCCCTTCAGCAAATAAATTGGGATGCAATATAGCTAGACACTTATTAGGCCCTAGTAGCTTAGCAAGTTTATGGGATCCTAAATTGGCAGTGAGAGGTGGCAATAGCCGGAGAAGCCTTGATCCCCTTAGAGGAGTTTTGGTTGTATGGTCTAAGATGTCCTCACTTATTCGTTCTCCCCCTTGCTTGTCACCATTCACACCCATATGTTTTATTCCATACTTGGTTGTGAAGGGTTTTCAGGATGATCTGGGATTATGGGCGGCATTAGGCACGGAGGCAATAGGAGACATTCTGCAACAGAAAGTGGTCCCTTCCATCCTCAGCCTACAGTTGAGGTTTCCACATATAACATGGTCTCCCCTTCACTATTCACAATTTCCGAAAATATGTAACCAATACATGGCTTGTACACCTGACCGTCTTGACCCCTCCTGGTATGACGCTATCTTGCTTCAACAGACAAACAAGAAAGGGACTATTTCTAGGATATATAATAAAATGCTAGACAGTGAAGATTCCACCAGGCCCCTATTTATCTCCCAATGGGAAAAAGATTTGGGTACTACCTTTGATTCTAACATAGTAGATAAGATCCTATGTCATTCTCACGGGTTCTCCAAATGTATCCAGATTCAGGAAAATTCCTATAAGCTAGTCACCAGGTGGTATAACACACCGGTCAAACTTCATGCCATGGACTCCTCCCAATCGGATAGGTGTTGGAGGTGCAAGGAGGATAGAGGAACTTTGTTGCACATATGGTGGGAATGTCCCTTGATTTCCCCGTTCTGGGACATGATTTCAAAACACATACAAGAGATTTGCACTGTCTCCAATATACTTACTCCCTTAGGGGTCCTGCTAAATTTGCCCACAATCAATTTCGTATTAACAAAACACTCATTGCTGGCTTCATTAGTTGCAGCGGCAAAACTCTTTTCCAATGAACTGGTTATCCAGCAAACCGCCGGCACTGACTGATTGGATCAATAAGGTGCAAGAGATACTCCAAATGGAAGAACTGTCTAGTTGGAGTTCCCTGGCCCACAACAAATATTTGAGGGTTTGGACTCCATGGCTGAAGTGGCAGGAAAGTCACTGTATCACTACCGGTGGAATAGGATCTGACTCACATAACCAAGGGACAGGGAGTTAGCCTTGTGGCGTCTACACCTCCTATGATCCATAGCTGGTGGATACGGAAATTGGGCTTTCGGTTCCCTGCCTATGTAGGCATGTATAGCTGAGGATTTTTTGAGACTGATGTTTTGAAAAATGTATGTTTATCTACTCTACTTTGCTCAGCTAGGAAGAAGCGTAATTGTCACTATTAATGATTTTTTCTCGGATTGTTTTAGACAACACGATAAAAACTATGTAGTATTCACTTAGGGGAAGCCATTACCATCGCTATCAGTGAATTTATATGTATATCCTTATGCTATCTTTGTACTGGACCACAGATGTACTGTTTGTTGTTAAATCTTTTACGTTTGTTCACAAAGTGCACTTGTATGTACGCTTATGTCATAATGATGAAAGAAAATATAAATAAATATTTGTCAAAAAAAAAGGCTTGTGCCAGAAGAAGGGTCACATTGTGTAATGTGTTTAGGCGGACCAAGGAACTGGCTGAGATCACTGCCCTTCATGTGACTACAGCAAAGAACACACCACAACCGAAAGGAACTTTAATCTTACCCGGTAACTGACTTTTGCTCTGCTTAAGGCCTCATGCACACAACCGTTTTTTTTCACGGTCCGCAAAACGGGGTTCCGTTGGTCCGTGATCCGTGACCGTTTTTTCGTCCGTGGGTCTTCCTTGATTTTGGGAGGATCCACGGGCATGAAAAAAAAGTCGTTTTGGTGTCCGCCTGGCGGTGCGGAGCCAAACGGATCCGTCCTGAATTACAATGCAAGTCAATGGGGACGGATCCGTTTGACGTTGACACAATATGGTGCAATTTCAAACGGATCCGTCCCCCATTGACTTTCAATGTAAAGTCAGGAGTTAATATACCATAGGATCGGAGTTTTCTCCAATCCGATGGTATATTTTAACTTGAAGTGTCCCCATCACCATGGGAACGCCTCTATGTTAGAATATACCATCGGATTTGAGTTACATCGAAACTCAGATCCGACAGTATATTCTAACACAGATGCGTTCCCATAGTGATGAGGACGCTTCTAGTTAGAATATACGACGAACTGTGTACATGACTGCCCCCTGCTGCCTGGCAGCATCCGATCTTTTACAGGGGGCTGTGATCAGCACAATTAACCCTTCAGGTGCCGCACCTGAAGGGGTTAATTGTGCGTATCATAGCCCCCTGTAAGAGATCAGGGGCTGCCAGGCAGGAGGGGGCAGACCCCCCTCCCTCCCCTGTTTGAATATCATTGGTGGCCAGTGTGCGCCCCCCCCCCCCAGCCCCCCCTCTATTGTAATATCATTGGTGGCCGGCCGGGAGCTCCTCCTACTGGTAAGTGACAGGTCTGTGCGGCGCATTGCTTAATGATCTGTCACTTACCAGTGGGAAGAGCTCCCGGCCGGTCACAGACAGCGCAGCAGGCAGCAGGTAAGTATGATGCTTCTAATATTGTAATATTGCTAAGTAACCATGGCAATCAGGCCTGCAGTAGCGTCCTGGTTGCCATGGTTACCGATCGGAGCCCCAGAGCGATTAAACTGGGACTCAGATCGGAACTCTCCGCTGCCACCAATGATCGGGGGGGGGGGGGGGAGAGGGGAGGCCGCACACTGGCCACCAATGATATTAATACAATAGAGGGGGGGCCCGGGGGGGGCGCACACTGGCCACCAATGATATTACAATAGAGGGAGGGGGGGGCGGGGGAGGCCGCACACTGGCCACCAATGATATTACAATAGGGGTGGGCGGGGGGGCCGCACACTGGCCACCAATGATATTACAATAGGGGGGGCGGGGGGGGGGGCGCACACTGGCCACCAATGATATTCAAACTGGGGAGGGAGGGGGGTCTGCCCCCTGCTGCCTGGCAGCCCCTGAGCTCTTATAGGGGGCTATGATATGCACAATTAACCCCTCAGGTGCAGCACCTGAGGGGTTAATTGTGCGGATCACAGCCCCCTGTAAGAGATCGGGTGCTGCCAGGCAGCAGGGGGCAGTCATGTACACAGTTCGTAGTATATTCTAACTAGAAGCGTCCCCATCACTATGGGAACGCCTCTGTGTTAGAATATACTGTCGGATTTGAGTTTTCACAAAGTGAAAACTCATCTCTGAAAAAGCTTTTATGCAGACGGATCTTCGAATCCGTCTGTATGAAAGTAACCTACGGCCACGGATCACGGACGCGGATACCAATCTTGTGTGCATCCGTGTTCTTTCACGGACCCGTGAACCGTTGTCTGTCAAAAAATAGGACAGGTCATATTTTTTTGACGGACAGGAAACACGGATCACGGATGCGGCTGCAAAACGGTGCATTTTCCGATTTTTCCACTGACCCATTGAAAGTCAATGGGTCCGTGAAAAAAAAACGGAAAACGGCACAACGGCCACGGATGCACACAACGGTCGTGTGCATGAGGCCTAACCCTGTTGTACCTACAAAACCTGTATCTGTAACCTCAGACCACTGTATTTATTCTCTGTGTATAGTGTTATATCTAGTGTGCCCTTAAGGTGATTAAATATATAATTTAATCTTGTGCTATCTTGTATCTTGATCCCAAATCCCCACATCTGTGTTTCGGCCTAGTTATAAGCTACCCTGGGTTGGTTTCTCACCCTATATAATCCCGTTAGCAGACTGGGCTTATATCAAACGAGAATCTGGTGGCAGATACCCGGGCTGAGACAGTGCTGTTTTCACTGCAGCAGTGAAAAGGCTCTCTCAGCCTGTTGCCTCTCTGTACCCGCGTGGACAGGAGGTGTGCGTGTAAACTGTACCAAGCTGACCTTACCTGCTCCTCTGGAGGGCATAACATCACGCTTTGGTAACCCGCGACCATACCGCGTCTCGTGAGCTCGACGTAGGTGACGTCAAGCAGGCACCAGTCGTGGTATTTATTAAACAAGGCATTGGCCCCGAAGCAATAAAAGGGGGGTAGTTGAATTAGGGGTGAATAATAAATTGAGTCCAGACCTTGTGATGAAGTTGAAAAGCAGCTTTACTAAACATTTCTCCAAATGATTTACAGACTTTGTCTTGGTTCCCAGCAGTCTTTAGCATGAACAAAACTGTGGCAGGCAAACTCCTCTTTGCTACCTCTGTTGCTCTCTGGCTCTGCTGTGCTGACAAGGTAGCTGTATAACATATCTTCTTTCTCTCTTGTAGTCTGCCTCTGGATTAATCCAGGGAACTCTGCTCCTGGCTTCAGAAGCTCCAAGCTGTGGCCTCCACATCCAGCAGAGCTCAAGGTGCTCTAGTTGTCTTCGGCAAGGCACGTGCAGCAGGGATGTGCAACTGCTTCACACCTAACCCCTAGGAGGGGGTAAACTGAACTTTCCCCTAGCAGGGGGTAAGCTAGACTGACCTCTAATTAACTAGTCCATCCCCTCCTTAGAGGGAGGGTTAGAATGGAGAGAAGGGTTCCATCCTCTGTAACTGTAGCTCTGCCATGCTTGCTGCCCCCTTCTGGTGAACCAGGTAAACTACATGAACAATAACAGTTACAAGAAATAAATATGCACAGTGTTTAGGACCTGACATAAATACACATGATGACATGAGGTTAACCAATAAAGACAGTAGTGGGGTGCAGTAGTGGTAATGCCACTCTGGGGTTTATACTCCATGGACAATGCTACTAAGTGTGTGTCTGTGGAATGTATTCATGCCTTGAAGAGCCGTTTGAGGGTGAATACATTTGCACTAGATGCAAGCATGTCGCATATTTGGAAGCCCAGATTCTGGATATAAATGTGTAGCTTGCAACACGCAGAAGCATTTGAAACCTGGAGAGAGACTTAGACCTCATTGTGCAGGCACTGTAAAATGGAGGTGGGTGGAGGAGTGCAAGATAAGGACTATGGTGTCAGTAGTTGAGAGGGCATAGAGGGAAATGTGCCGGGGAGCTTATTCCTGAGCTGGAATGCTCTTGTAAATATGCCTGTTTGGCTGATATTAGGAAGGAAAGCTCAGGGCTGGCAACACTGCAGCAGAGCATTGCTCCTAGCAACCAGTGAGATGACTGCTGTAGGAAGTATGGGAATAGGAGTGCATCAAAGGTCAGGCAGGTGCTGGTAGTAGGGAACCATTATTAGGTGGGCATACAGGGTCATCTGTCTCTGAGACTTAAACAGTGTGTTGTCTGGATGCTTGGGTTAAACATATTGCTGATTGGATAGATGGATTGCTGGGTGAAGCAGTCAAGGTACACATTGGTACCAACGACAAAGTCATGGGGAGATGGAAGGTCTTTAAAAATTATTTAAGAGAACTAGAAAAAAAGCTCAAATCAAAGACCTCCAAGGTAGTGTTTTCATTGTTTTCTTAAATACTACCAATGCAGCTTCACTTAATGTGGAGGGTGCAGCTGTGCTGGGGGTGGGAAATGGTTAGATGGCTGAAAGAGCTTTTAAACTAGGATCGGAGGGAGGTAAGGGGTTCATACTAATAAGGGAATAATGTAGATAGAGAGTGGGATATAGGCGGGAACAGTGGGGATTTAGTGGGGGCTGGGGTTAGTGAGGAAAGTAGGCAGGTGACCGGGCAAAGCTGTACACCCATGAAAAACAGAGCTGCTGGTAACATGAACCTGTTACAAACCAAAAATATAAACCAAGGTATCCCAAAAAATCCCAGATATTCACTTTCCTGGAACTGAATATAGGAAATTAAATAGTAACTTAAAATGTATGTTCACAAATGCCAGAAGTCTAGCAAGCTAAATGAGGAGCTGGAATCTTTGGTACTAGAGGAACATATAGATGTAGTTGGTGTGGCTGAGACATGGCTTGACTCTTCTCACGACTGAGCTGTTAATATTCAGGGTTTTATATAGACAGGGCCAATAGAAAAGGCGGTGAGGTGTGCTTTTATGTGAGGAGTGATATGAAGGCGAGTGTGAAAGAGGCAATTGTGAGTGAGGATGGTGAGGATACTGAAACCTTATCAGTGGAATTACAAAGGGAAATAAACTCTGAAAAAATATTATTTGGTTGTTCTTTAGCCTGTGTACAGTAGTGATGAGCGGCAGGGGTCATATTCGAATTCGCGATATTTCGCGAATATTTCGTAGAATATTTGCAAATTTGAATATTCGTTATATTCTACGATTTTTTTTACTCAAACAATAGGCAAGGTAATGATCGTGTAATATGCGAATTTTCGTATTCGAATTTTCGAATTTTCAAATTTTTATTGCGAGTTTTTCAACTTTTAGACAAAGAATATTATAGCACTATATTAGCTAAATTGCTCTATATTCGTTTTTTTTTCCGAATATTCGCTATATTGCTATAACTTAGTTTTTTAGAATATTCGTAATATTCTAAAACAAGAATATATAGCAATATAGCGAATATTCCAAAAAAACGAATATAGAGCAATTTAGCTAATATAGTGCTATATTCTTGTTTGTCTAATAGTTGTAATTTTTTTCTCATCTGAAAAGATTATAGCACTATATTAGCTAAATTGCTCTATATTCGTTTTTTTTCGAATATTGGCTATATTGCTAAAACAAGAATATATAGCAATATAGCAAATATTCGAAAAAAAGAGAATATAGAGCAAAATTCGCAAAAAACACTACTCCTAAAGTCAAGTATATTGCAGCCTTCTTATTGGCCTACAAGCTAGAAGCAGGGAGGGATCATGTGTACTGATTAAAAAAAAAAAATCTAATAAAAAAATAAAAAAAAATAAAAAAAAATCGAATATTCGAAATTACGAATATATATCACCATATTCGAAATATTCGAGAATTTTCAAAGTACCTATATTCGCGATAAAAATTCGAAATTCTAATATTCGTGATCAACACTAGTGTACAGACCCCTTGTATGCAGAGAACCAGCTGTGAGGCGCACAGTGAGAGAATGGTCTGAGGAGACTAAAGACACTCTGAGGGACTGTTTCAGCTGCACTGTGTGGGATGAGCTCTGTGCTCCTCATGGGGAGGACATCGACAACATCACTGACTGCATCACAGACAACATCAACTTCTGTGTGGAGAAACCGTGCCAGTCATGAAGGCACAGTGTTTTTCTAATAATAAGCCTTGGATTAACCCAGAAATAAAGGCTCTCCTCAAGGAAAAGAAAAGAGCCTTTAAATCTGGAAACAAGGAGGAGCTTAAAACTGTGCAAAAGGAGCTGAGAAGGAAGATCAGAGATGGGAAAACTATCTACAGGAAAAAGATGGAGGACCAGCTGCAGCAGAATAACACACGTGGGGTCTGGAAAAGCCTGAAAACCATCTCAGGTCACAAACCGGGTCAAATCCAGACTGCAGGTGACTTAAGGTAGGTTAATGAGTTGAACAAGCTCTTCAATAGGTTTGACCAAATACCCACCCCTCCCCTGACGCAATCCCCCATGCTGCTACAAACACCCCACCATCTTCTTCCCCCATCACCTCCATCACTGCCTGTTCACCTCTTAGCAACCTACCACCACTCTCCCCCTCTACACCAGAGGATTCCATCATTCACCCCCCTCCCCACATGCCCACCTTGTCCTTCACCACACTTCAGATGAGGAAGGAACTACAGAAAATCAAGGTGCGAAAAGCTGCAGGACCAGACGGCATCAGCTCCAGGCTCCTGAAGTGCGGCTCAGACCAACTGTGTGGCATCATGGGTCACATGTTCAACATGAGCCTGAGGCTGGGGAAGGTTTCACAGCTGTGGAAGACCTCCTGTGTGGTACCAGTGCCAAAGACCTCACACCTGAAAGACCTCAGCAGCTACAGGCCGGTAGCACTGACCTCACACTTGATGAAGACCCTTGAGAGGCTTGTTCTCAACCATCTTCGCCCCCTGGTGAGGTCTTCATTGGATCCACTGCAGTTTGCCTACCAGCCTGGCATCGGGGTGGGTGATGCCATCATCGACCTCCTACATCAAGCTCTAATTTACCTGGAGAGGCCTGGAAGCACTGTTAGGATCATGTTTTTTTAAATTCTCCAGTGCTTTTAACACTATCGAAACTGGACTTCTGAGGGACAAGCTGGAGATGGCAGGAGTGGACCACCACATGTCACATTGGATACTGGACTACCTGACAGAATGCCCACAGTTTGTTAAATCTCAGGGTTGTGTCTCTGACAAGCTGATCTGCAGTACGGGGGCACCACAGGAAACTGTGCTGGCACCGTTCCTCTTCACCCTCTACACTGCAGACTTCTCCATTAACTCCCCAGGCTGCCACCTACAGAAGTTCTCTGATGACTCTGCCATAGTCGGCCTTATCACAGGTGAGGATGACTCAGAGTACAGACAGGGAACACAGGATTTTGTGGACCGTGTCAGCAGAACCAGCTCCAGATCAATGCGGGCACAACCAAGGAGCTGGTGGTGGATTTCCTCAGACACAGGCCTTCTGCTTTGGTTCTGGTGAACATACAGGGAATGGACATTGAGGTGGTGGACTCTTATAAGTACCTGGGTGTTCACCTGAACAACAAACTGGACTGGAGCCATAACACTGATGCTCTTTTCAAAAAGGGTCAGAGCAGACTGTATATGTTGAGGAGACTGAGGTCCTTTGGAGTGCAAGGGACGCTCCTAAAGACCTTCTTTGACTCAGTGGTGGCATCAGCCATATTCTATGGTGTGGTTTGTTGGAGGAGCAGCTTATCTGTGGCTGAGAGACAGAGATTAGATAAGCTCATTAAGAAGGCCTGCTCTGTCCTAGGTTGTCCCTTTGATCCAGTGCAGGAGGTGGGTGACAGAAGAACTCTAGCTAAATTAACATCACTGTTAGACAATGTCTCCCATCCCATGCACAAAGCTGTTGTGGAGCTGGAGAGCTCCTTCAGTGACAGACTGCTATATCCTAGTTGCACTAAGGAACGTTATCGGAGGTCCTTCCCCCCAGCAGCGGTTAGGATTTATAATCACCACTGTTCCCAGAAACCCAGTAGTGAATTTTTAAAGTAAATTCTGTTGTTTTTCTTGTATTTTACTCTTTAATTTCTAATTACTCTTATTTTGCTCCTGTTGTGAATGTGATTGCTGCTGTAATGCCAATATTTCCCCACTTAGGGACAATAAAGGGTTCTTCTTCTTCTTCTTCTTCTTCTTCTTCTTCTTCTTCTTCTTCTTCTTCCCCTCTTACATCACATAGAAGTTCAGCTATATAACCAAATAAAATGGGCTGCACAGGCTGGCACAGTGGTCATAATGGGAGATTTTAACTTCCCAGATATTGACTGGGGTCATGGTTCTGCCACAACAGCAAAGGGAAGAAGATTCTTCAAGTTGCTGCAGGACCACTTTATGGGCCAGTTTGTAGAAGCTCCCACTAGAGGTGATGCACTGTTGAGTCTGGTAATTTCTAACAATGCAAAGCTTGTTGGAAATGTTACTGTTCATAAAACACTAATAGTGACCACTAGGTTATCATAAGTGATAACCAGCATGGGTTTACCAAGGATAGAAGTTCAAGTCACACTAACCTGATTTGGTTTTATGAGCAGGTGATCAGAAGCCTGGACAGAGGGGTGGCTGTGGATGTAATGTTCTTATATTTTGCAAAGGCATCTCATACTGTCCCTCATAATTGTTTAATAGGTAAAATGAGGTCTATAGGCTTATAGTATAGTTTGTAGTTGGATTAAAAACTGGCTGAAGGACCATGTCCAGAGAGTTGTGGTCAAAGATTCCAATTCTGAATGGTCCCTGTTATAAGTGATGTACCACAAGTTACAGTGCTGGGTCCCTATTATTATTTTTATTAACTAGCTGAAGGACCCAGCTTCACACAGGTATATATATAATCTATTTCATTTAATGTTTGTGAGTGTCGTTAAAAGATAATGACAGTATACACTATAACAGTGACATCTACAGTACCCCGCCCCCTTAACAGTGACCTCCAAAGCCCCCCACCCCTTAACACTGACCCTACCCACAGTGCCCTGTCTCCTTAAAATGTGACCTCCACAGCAGCCCACCCCCTTAACTTTGACCTTTACAGCAGCCTGCCCTTTTAACAGTGAGTTCCACAGCACCCCACCCCCTTGACAGTGACCTCCACAGGGGCTGGCCCCCATAACAGTGACCTCTACTGCACCTGCCCTTTAACACTGACCAAAGGTTACAATCCCCTTACTGACCTACACCATTCCTGGCCACCTTAACAGAGACCTCCACAGCGACTGCCCCTTTAACAGTGACTGCCACAGTAGCCTGCTCCCTTAACAGTGACCTTCACTGTACCCCTTTCCATCAACAGTGACCTCACAGTGCTTCGCTGCCTCAATAGTGATCTTACAGTACCCGCTGCCCCTTTAATAGTGGCCTCCACAGTCCCTTCCTCCCTTAACCGTGACCTCCGCAGTAGCCTGCCCCGTTAACAGTAACATCCAAAGTGCCCTCCCCTTTAAAAGTGGCCTCCACAGCGGCCGCCCCTTTATTAGTGACCTTCACAGTATCCCGTTCCCTTAACATTAATTACTACAATAACCCGCCCCTTTAACAGTGACCTCCACAGAGCTCCGTTCCCTTAAAATTTGACTTCCACAACACCCACCTCCCATAACAGTGACTTCTACAGCACCCCGCCCCTTAACACTGACCTCCATAGCGGACCGTCCCCTTTACTGTCACCGCCACCGTTCCCTGCCCCTTTAACAGAGACCTCCACAGCTCCCGCCCCTTTAACAGTGACCTCCACAGCATCCCACCCGCTTAACAGTGACCTCCTCAGTGGCAGCCCCTTTATTAGTGACCTCCACAGTACCCCATCTCCTTAACAGTGATTTTCACAACACCCTGCCCCCTTAACAGTGGCCTCTACAGCAATCTGCCCCTTAACACTGACCTCCATAGCGGACCGTCCCCTTAACTGTGACCTCCACAGAAGCCTGCCCCTAGGGTGTCCAGAGGTCCGGTTTTAGGCCGGACAGTCCGGCTTTCAGACTTCCTGTCCTCTGTCCAGCACAATTGTCCAACTCAATTGAAAAACAAACTGAAATCTTCTAGGTAGAGGGAAGAAAAAATATAAAAATAAAGTAAAATGGTTGCATAAGTGTGCACACCCTTAAACTAATACTTTGTTGAAGCACCTTTTGATTTTATTACAGCACTCAGTCTTTTTTGGTATGAGTCTATCAGCATGGCACATGTTGACTTGGCAAGATTTGCCCACTCTTCTTTGCAAAAAGGGCATCTCCTGTGCACGGCCCTCTTCAGATCACCCCACAGATTTTCAATCGGATTCAGGTCTGGGCTCTGGCTGGGCCGTTCCAAAACTTTAATCTTCTTCTGGTGAAGCCATTCCTTTGTTGATTTAGATGTATGCTTTGGGTCGTTGTCATGCTGAAAGATGAAGTTCCTCTTCATGTTCAGCTTTCTAGCAGAAGCCTGAAGGTTTTGTGCCAATATTGACTGGTATTTGGAACTGTTCATAATTCCCTCTAGCTTAAATGATGCCCCTGTTCCAGCTGAAGAAAAACAACCCCAAAGCATGATGCTGCCACCACCATGCTTCACTGTGGGTATGGTGTTGTTTTGGTGATGTGCAGTGTTGTTTTTGGGGCAAACATATCTTTTGGAATTATGGCCAAAAAGTTCAACCTTGGTTTCATCAGACCATAACACCTTTTCCCACATGCTTTTGGGAGACTTCAGATGTGTTTTTGCAAAATGTAGCCTGGCTTGGATGTTTTTCTTCGTAAGAAAAGGCTTTCATCTTGCCACTCTACCCCATAGCCCAGACATATGAAGAATACGGGAGATTGTTGTCAGATGTACCACACAGCCAGTACTTGCCAGATATTCCTGAAGCTCCTTTAATGTTGCTGTAGGCCTCTTGGTAGCCTCCCAGACAAGTTTTCTTTTCGTCTTTTCATCAATTTTGGAGGGACGTCCAGTTCTTGGTAATGTCACTGTTGTGTCATATATTTTCACACTTATTTGTCTTCACTGTGTTCCATGGTATATCTAATGCCTTGAAAATTATTTTGTACCCTTCTCCTGACTGATACCTTTTAACAATGAGATCCCTCTGATGCTTTGTAAGCGCTCTGTGGACCATGGCTTTTGCTGTGGGATGCGACTAAGAAAATTTCAGGAAAGACCAACTAGAGCAGCTGAACTTTTTTTGGGGTTAATCAGAGGCACTTTAAATGATGGCAGGTGTATGCTGACTCCTATTTAACATGATTTTGAATGTGACTGCTTAATTCTGAACACAGCTACATCCCCAGTTATAAGACCACACGTATGCAACCACATTATTTTAGTTTTTTTTGTTTTCTACCCTCCACCTAAAAGATTTCAGTTTGTTTTTCAATTGAGTGGTACAGTTTATAGGTCACATTACAGGTGAAAAAAGTTCTGAAATGATTTATCGTTGTCTCATTTTTTTACATCACAGAAACCTGACATTTTAACAGGGGTGTGTAGACTTTTTATATCCACTGTAAGTTCATTTTTACCTTCATTTTTTTCAATCCCTGTCAGTTGCGGAGTGGGAGGGGGCGTGGACTAACTGGGTCAGGGGGGTGGCTTTGCGGGACCTGGGGGCGGCGTTTTTTAACTCCGTCTTTTGAGTGTGGCCTGAATGGCCACCCTACCTGCCCCCTTAACTGTGACCTCCACAGCACTCCGCTCCCTTAACAGTGTCATCCACAGCGCCCTGCCTTTTTAAAGCTAACCTACTGCAGTGAAGAAAAATGGCTGGGTTGTCATGGAAACTTGGTCTAAAACTGTGTGTATTTGGAGACTAATGACCTTCGAGCTTCTATTGGCTAATAAAGTACATGTGACCATGTGTATGGCAGTTGGGATACAAAGAGAAATACCTGAAGACTTCTATTGTCTATTGTAGGTCATGTGATGTGCCATATTAGCATTTTTTGGGAATATTTCAGGAACAATACGTGCTAGAGAGCTGAGACCCGGTCTAAAACCTTCCTGGACACCTGATGCACCCGGGTACAAATTTTATGATTGTAAATGCGACAGTGCGGAATCCGTGACATACACACATACACTCAGTTTTATATATTAGATAATACTGAGAATGGGATTAATAGCACAGTTTCTATTTGTGTAGATGACACTAAGCTATGTAGTACTATGTAGTACTATGCTGTCTATGGAGGATGTTCAAAAACTACAAGCTGACTTGGACACTCTGAGTGTTTTGGCATCAACTTGGCAAATGAGGTTCAGTGTGACTAAAGGAAATGTTATGCATCTGGGTAGTAATAATCTATGTGCATAATATGTCCTACTACCAACACTGGGAGAGTCACTTGTAGAGAAGGATTTTAGTGTACTTATCATGGACTCACGGGGCAGAGCTATAATACTACCACTTTACAAAGCTTTGGTGTAGCCTCATCTGAAATATGCAGTTAAGTTCTGGGCACCAGTCCATAGAAAGGACGCACTGCAGCTGGAAAAAGTGTGACTAAACTGATAAGGGACATGGAAGGTCTTGGTTATGAGGAAAGAATAAAGATTAAAGAATTCAATTTATTTAAGAAGAGATATCTAAGGGTGGACATGATTAACATATATAAATACATAAATGGCCTGTACAAAAATATAGCAAAAAGCTGTTCCATGTAAAATCCCCTCAAAAGAGAAGGAGGCACTGCCTCCATCCAGAGAATAAAAAGTTCAATTACCAGAAGCATCAAGGATTCTGTACTGTAAGAACTGTTATTCTGTGGAATAGTCTACCTCAGGACATAGTCACAGCAGGGACAGTGGGCAATTTTAAAAAGGTCTTACGTACAGTACATGAATTCTTAAAAGTAAATGACATTAATACTTATGAAAATGTGTAGAGGTCTGGGTCTCACTCAAAAATTTGCGTCCCCATTTATCCCTTGGTTGAAGTTTATGAACTTATGTCTTATTTCAACCGTATTAACGATGTAACTACAATATGTATATAAATAGGGATGAAATAGTTTTCCCCAATTGTTTTTCTGCACTGAGGTAATTTTCCTAAGCTGCGGTGTCGTTTGTTCTATTTCTCTCCAACCTTATTTGTTCCTTTATATTTTTACAGTGGTAGTTAACCTTTGGGTTCACTCTTGGGTAAACGGTGTATGCACAAGTAAGTTATGGATTTTCTCTGCACAGCAACCTGTCAAGCAGCAGGTACGTCTACTGGCCTTTTGTTCCAGCAAGAGGAAAAATTTGGATTGGATATGGCCTCTGACGATGGGAAAAATTACCATTTAAAAAGAGTGAGGTTCAGCACTTCAGTGCAGTTTGAAGAAGACTATAGATCAGCATGCAACCCTCCCCATTTACTTTGGACTTTGTCACATTGGCAGTGCTCCATAGGAATGTATGGAATGCCCCATAGGCTACAATGGTAATTCATTTTAGTCTGAAATAAGTGTTTGCATGTTTAATTATAAAAAAAAAAAAGTAAAAAAAGAAAACAAATGAAATCCTTTATCAAACTTTTATTTAAAAAAATATAAAAATGTATGTCATAGCCTAATAATAATAATAATAATAATAATAATACAAAATTTTCACTGCTGTTTCCCAAAAAGCCTATACTATTAAAATATAAATAAATAAAAATCTAAAAAGTGTGGCATGCATTTCTATTCAGCCCCCTGTACTCCGATACCCCTAAATAAAATCCAGTGTAACCAAATGCCTTTATAAGTCATTTTATTAGTAAATAGAGTCCACCTATGTGTAATTTATTCTCAGTATAACTACAACTCTTCTGTAGAGGCCTCAGAGGCTCAAAAAGCATCATGAAAACCAAGGAACACACTAAACAGGTGAGGGATACATTTGTTGAGTAGTGTAAAGCAGGGTTAGGTTATAAAAAAATATCTCAAGCTCTAAACATCTCACGGAGTGCTGTTCAATCTGAAAATGGAACGATTATGGCACAACTTCAAACCTACCAAGACATGTCTGTCCACTTAAACTGAGAGCCCAGGCAAGAAGAGCACTAATTAAAGAAGCAGCCAAGAAGCCCATGGTCACTCTGGAGGAGATGCAGAGATCCATAGCTCAAGTGGGAGAATCTGTCCACAGCACAATTATTAGTTGTTTACTCCACAAATATAGCCTTTATGGAAGAGTGGCAAAAATAAATCCATTTTTGAAAGCAAAAGTCCCATTTGCAGTTTGCCACAAGCCATATAGGGGACACAATAAACATGTGGATGAAGGTTCTCTGGTCAGATAAGACCAAAGTTGAGCTTTGTTGGCCTGAATGCAAAATGCTATGTGTGGAGGAAAACTAATACTGCACCTCACCCTGAACACACCATCCCCACCGAGAAACATGGTGATTCCAGCACCATGCTGTAGGGATGCTTTTCTCCTGCAGGAACAAGGAAGCTGTTCAGAGTTGATGGAAGATTAGATGGAGCTAAATGCAGGGCAGTCCTGGAGGAAAGCTTGTTAGAGGCTGCAAAAGACTTAAGACTGGAGCGGTGGTTTACCTTTCAGCATGGCAACAACACTAAACATACAGCCAGAGATGGTTTAGATCAAAGCACATTCATGTGTTAGAATGGCCCAATCAAAGTCCAGGCCTAAATCCCATTGAGAATCTGATGCAAGACATGAAAATTGCTGTTCACAGACGCTCTCCATCCAACCTGTAAGCTTGAGCTATTTTGCAAAGAAGAACGGGCAACAATTTTAGCCTCTAGATGTGCATAGCTGGTAGAGACATATGCCAAAAGACATATAGCTGTAATTGCAGTGCAAGGTGGTTGTCTCAGAAGGGCTGAATACTAATGCAAGCCATACTTTTCAGATTTTTATTTACTAAAAATTTTAAAAACCGTGTATAATTTTCTTTTAATTTCACTTTTAATTTCACACATATGTACTTGATACTTTGTGTTGGTATATCACATAAAATCCCAATAAAATACATTTCAATTTCTGGGTTTAAAATAAAAAAATATGGAAATTCAAAAGGGTATAAATACTTATTAAGGCACTGCATTTATCCTTTAAGATGAACGACAAATTTTAATATGTTCCTATAAAGTCTTGTCACATAGCTGTGACAGTCTTGAATCATTCAGGAGAACAAGGCTGCATGCTGCACATGCAACGAGTTTCCCCCAAGGGGCAATCGGGTCCCAATGTTAGAAATGCCAAGTGTTATGTTGTGGTCCTAATAGTTTGTGCCACGGTGCTCCTACCTGCATACTGTCACTCCCTGGAATTAGGCGCTGTAACAACAAGGGAGTTGTAGTTGGAGGAGTAAGTAGAGTCAAGACTTAGTAAAGTTCAATGGTTTTTATTTGAATAAATTTGCAATAAACTTGTGTCATCCAAACAATACTTGATCTTTATCTTGGCTCCAGCAGGCTAAGGGTAAATTGGCAGGTAAACTTGAATACTTTGCTTTCTCTTCCTGCTGATTTGCTAATCTCTGGATTCAGTCCGGTTCCTATCAGCTTTAGTTACTGTTTCTTATGAGTGAGGTATCCTGTGACCCATTTTGGTGAGTAGGGTGTCTTTTGCCCGTTTACCATTTACTCATGAATGAATTCTCTTAGTACAGGATAATGTAAGGAGTTGGTGCTCTGCAAGCTGCTCCCAGGGGCTCCTGCAGCAGGAGGGTGGAACGCTCCCCTCACTAGTCCATGTCTTTTCCCTTTGGACTTTAAACTCTACTACAGCTTCCTGCAACTATTTCCTTGGTAGGAAGCGGGACTTGCCTGACCCCCTCCCACAAAAAGGGGGAAAATGGAACGGTAAGTTACTCTGCCAGATACCATACCACCTGCTGGTGAACCAGGCACAGTACATAAACATAACAGTTTTTGCATATAACAAAATTACACTTTGCTGGTGGTGGTATAGTTGGTGGTAAAAAACAATACAATGGTGGCAAACAGGCTAGCAATAGGAATATAGAAGTGGTAATGTCCCTCTGAGCCACTACACACACACTATTTGGCACCCTTTGGCATTTGTTGCACAGTATTTGAGCTCCCAGATGCCGTGGTCACATTTGTCCATAGCATCTGAGGGGTTAAATGTGTGTGCCATTATCGTAAATTTCATACATTAGCCCCTGGTATCTGCTGTTTAAAACAGCAGGCATCCGATGGCTATGGAGCCTGTGGCGCACGCAAGTGGGCCCCAACTTTACATACCCGACCCCTGACATATATTTATGTTGGACAGTTGGGAAGGGGTTAATATAATGGCTAGGAGTTACAATTAGTTTTTAAGTCGGGTGTCCATTATATTTTTGATGTAGCCATGGGACTCATATTTCAGTACTATACATTATTTTTTAACTATACACTGTTGATTGTAGATGATTATCATCTACTTTGTACGTGGGCTACAGCCTTAAAACTAGTGTTTATTTTATTTCATCTCACATGGTACTGGTTTGACATGTGATTTTAATGTACATATTTGTTATTTGCACACATGATGCGATATAGGTCTGAGGATAGAATTAATTTATCTAAAAGTGGAACTCAGAGTCAAAGAAGTGTAAATAGCATGGCACACATGGAGGAAAGATGAGAAAGGGGCTTCCCAAGCTTAGCGCTGACAGCAAGCCAGAGGGAGTGCAGAGAGGATTATAGTAGTGGTAGTCACGGTACTCACGATGGCTGGTTTTTCCTCCCTCACACCTAAGGCTGGCACATTGATGAAAACATCCACAGGATAGGTATTGTAGTTGCTTCAGGGGACACTCTGTGTGTGGAGTCTCCTGGCAGATAGAAGGTGAAGTGCCCTTGATGGTGAGGCAAAAATGTAGTAAGGGACAAGCCAACATCAGGGCCGGTAGAGAATGGACTAAAAACTAAACAATCCAAGATCAGGGCAAACAGCAAAGGGTCAATACAGAGGTCAGGCACAGGTTAGAGTCAGGCATAACTGTCAGAGTCCAGTAAAGAGGCAGAGGTCACTACACGGACAGACAAATGAATACAGCACACTTTCACAGGTGAAGGTGCCTTAAGTACCCCAGGATTGACAGGCATTGGATGATGAAGATGAAAGTGTGTGCACTGGACCTTTAAGAGTTGGAGGGAGTGTTTGCACACACCTTACATGCAGAGGAGGGGAGGCCGTGCCAGCATGCAGCTGCTGCTGAAACAATCAGAAGTATATCACATCACATAAATTGCTATAAAATATTTGCCTCGTGGGATACTGTAATAGTACACACAATCAGCACTAAGCACTGGCAGTTCCATTCTTCTATCTCTTCCCTGCCCTCAGTAACTAAGAAGTGCAGGGCATGGAGATAAATGAGCAGAGCTGGCAGCGGTTAGTGCTTTCAGCAAACCAGTTAAAAAAAAGGGACATGGGAAAAAAAAAATGGACAGTTACACTTTAAATTAATGTATTTGTTTCTCACAAACTACTGGATTAACATGTCATTTTAATTTCCACATTTATTTGCACAAATAGTGTGTTGAAGCTGTAACTGAAAACATTTACCCATATGTGGATTACCCAATGCCTGTATGAATAAAATCATTTCCATTAGATTCTGGTGAGTGCCAAGTCTTTACTATGGCTATAAACACCCATGAAGACAATTTTTAATTATATATGTTATTGCATTCTAATCATTTTGGGAATTATTTTTTTCAATTGGTATTAATTACAAATTTTCAACAGTTCTTCCAGTTTAATAAAACAGTGACCTAAAATGAGTGTTTATCATCTGTCAGGAGTTCAGAGATAAGTGCTAGAGATCCTGCCTCAGAGCTATTGTTTGACAGGGTTGAAATATGTTAATAAAGACTAATTAAAAATTATTTTAGCCCAAAATAAGTACAGTAAAATATAATAGTATATTTTTTTTAAAGGGAACCTGTCAACTTTATTCTGACCTCACTGAGGGCAGCATAAAATAGTGACAGAAATGCTGATTTCAGCGGTGTGTCACTGATGAGCTAAAAGTAAGTGGTTGCTGAGAACCAGCATCATAATCATTGCAGCCCAGTCCTTGAAAAGAGTCAAATCTACCTAAGAAGCGTCATGGTTATTCCTAATCTCCTGCTCTCACCCATCTGCTGATGATTGGCAGTTCTCTCCTAGAGAGGAAGAGAGAAAACTAGGTAGAAGACTGTCAGTCATCAGCAGGTGGGCAGGGAGAGCAGGAATTCATGAATAACCAGGACTCTTCTCAGGTGGCCGGGACTCTTTTCCAGGCCCAGTCTGCAATGATTGTGATGTTGGTTCTCGGCAACCACTTACTTTCAACTTTTAAATGACAGACCGCTGAAATCAACTCAACCATCTCTACTTTATTCAGCCATTACTATGGGCAGCATAAAGATGATGACAGGTTCCTTTTAAATAACACTACTTTCTCTCTATGACCTCCCAGGGTTCCCAGGGCTTTCAGCTCCAGTACTTGTCTCCCTCTCACCATCTGTGCATGTTAGCTCAATGGACTCTTCTGCTCTGTATATTTCTGTCACTCCTTGTGTGCCGGCATACATACATAATTCCTCTGGGTAGCCATTTTGTATGCTTCTGGCCTATGTAAAAGAACAGTGAACTCTCATCTTCCTGAAGCCTGGGTCAAGTATGATATAGATGGACACTTTTATTACCACTACTCTGTGAGGCCGGCTATAAAAGGTCATAAAGGCTATACCAGGCCCAGCTCATCTTGTCCTATAAGATAAAGATCAGCTCGCTGTCAAGCCTGGCTGGAGCGTGACGTCATTAATTTCCAGGTCTGGTTTGAGGAGAGCTAATAGCCCTTAATTAGCTCTGGGCATAAAACCAGTCCACTTTCATATTTCAGTTATGAATCAACTTATGCCCTTTCTGACACCAGATCCAGGCTCTACAGAGTATTATGGTTAATTGGGTATCAAATATGACCAGAGGATGTGATTCTGTAGCTCACCTATGGGTGGTAGAAGAACTACAGGTCCCAGCATTACCGTGTGTGGTCTCATTCTGTATGTAAATAAATAAGGATCGCAAATATGTATTCTGTATAAAAATATGCCGATGTATCAGGGAGATACGGGCTTAAGTATAATCCTCATTGTAGGAACTGAACTTTGAGGGGGTCATAAAACAATCCCTAGGCTTCACAGTCACTCTGTTGCCATTGGCTGACAGGAGTAAGTCTCCTGCCCATGGGAGAGTTGATAAAGATCCGTGCACAAGGACAGAGAGAGAGACCCATGGAACATCACCAGACACTTAATTGGACATTGATGGCATATCCCTGTATCAGAAGAACTTTGAGGGTCTCCCCTGATACATACTGAACGGGGTTTGCAAGGATTCAAAAAGGACATATGAACGACCATCTGAAAGCCTCCAGAGAAACTAAGTATTCCTTCATCTTTTTCCCTTTCATTTGAACTGTCGTGATTATTTATATTGTTATTATTATTCTGTAGATTTATAGTCATTTTCATTAGACTTGTATGCACTGCTTTTTACCTCTTATTAAAGATTATAAAATCTAAGTGGCCAAGTCTTCCATATTCTAAGCTGCTGAACAACGTACCTTGCCTTTGAAGAGACGTTACCAGGTAGTTAGTTAAATTGCATTTAGGAATTGTAGCTGGGGGTGATTGACTGCGGTTGGTCAGTAAGTGATATCCGGTTCATCCACTGATCTGTGTGATAGTGAATGACCCGGATAGTCGGCTCGTGGACCGGGAACCCACGTGGTGGCAGTTACCAAAGTGTAGTGGGGGGGTGTTAGCCGGATGGTAATACCCCGGTCACGTGAGGTCTCTGTGTGTGCGCAGACTCCGTCACAGACCACTACGTCAGAGCTGTGGGATCCGGACCGATCGGATCCATAGTTCGTGACATTTTCTGGTGGCAGCTTACGGGATTCTGTATGCTTAGAATATTAGTGCATGAAGTTATGTCCATAACTCTGTACTAAAGGATTGAAAAATTCTGGAAGACGAAGCACAGTGCATTAGTTTTGATAGAATAATAATTCACGACAGTACCCTCCCCTCTCTCTTGTTTTCTGTCCTATCTTTTATTTGGCAATAATGTCCGAATCCGTGAATTATGACGCCATGAGCGTGTCTGATATCACAGCTCTGTGTGAGCACAAAGGCATCCAAGTATATGGGAAAAATAAGACTGTCCTTATCCAGGAGTTATGTGCACGGAGGAGTCAAGAGTCATCCCTGCAGGATTCAGAGAATGGAGGACACTCAGGGGCCCCTGAGCCAGGTGACCCCTTCCAGAATGAGGATGATGAACTGGGAGGAGGACAGCCTGCTGGGGCTTGCAGTCCTCTAGCTGGACATAACTCTGTCTCTATGCCATCCCAAAATGGTCTGGACCAACTAATGCTCAGTAACCCGGACTTATATTTTCGGCTGCTGGAGGCACGTCGGGCAGAGCGCCAGGCTGAGCGCGAGGCTGCAGAACGAGAACGGGAAGCTATCCGCAGGCATAAACTGGACATGGCCCGAGTACAGCTTCAGGGGTCCGACCGGCAGGCTACATCCACAGGCGCATCCCTGATGGTCAAGCCAAAACTGCCTGTGATGGAGTCTGAGAACTGTGACATTGATCTTTTCCTGCATGCTTTTGAAACCTCATGCCAGCAGTACCAGGTACCAGAGCCGCAGTGGGCGGGACATCTAATGTCCGCACTGAAGGGCAAAGCTATGGAGGCCCTGGTCGGACTACCATTAGCAGAGCGTACCAGTTACACGGTCATCAAAAAGGCTATTCTGGTCAAGTACCAGCTGACTCCAGAGACTTACCGTTTACGGTTCCGGTCCCTGCGGAGAGGGCCCGGAGATACTTTTACGGACCCTCTGGGCAAGTTGCAGACCACCTTCCAACAGTGGTCTGATCCCCTCACAGAGGACACCAAGCAGTCCCTGGCGGATCTGATGGTCCGAGAACAGTTTGTCTCCAATTGCCCCACAGATGTGCAAAAATATGTATGTGAGCACAAGCCGAAGAGTGCGCGAGAGGCGGCCGAGCTAGCCGATGAATACGTCGCCATGCCCAGCACTCGGGCATTCAAAGACACTCTGTCCCGCCTGGGAGGAACCTCTTCATCTGCTTCTTCCTCCCGGCCAGCTTTGTCGGTTCCGGTCCAGCGACCCTTTCACAGGCCTGCACAAAGACCCGAAGGAGTCAAGCCAGCACCGACAGACGTGCGCAAGTGCTATGCGTGCGGCAAGCCAGGACACCTCAGCCACTCGTGCCCGGAGAAGAAGACAGCACCCCCTGGCAAGCTTGCCCGCAACCCATCATCTGTGCTGTTGGTGAATGGAGCTGCAAGACACACCGCAGACAACCTACAGTCGGTTACTGTGGGCAACCGGTGCACCACAGGCTTCCGCGATACAGGAGCCGAAGTCACACTAGTTCGGCCTGAACTAGTGGATGACGCAGACCTTATTCCCGGCAAAAGCCTCACCATCACGGGAGTTGGGGGGGTGAGCCCTAATGTTCCCCTAGCTCGTGTTTTCCTTGATTGGGGGGCTGGGAGTGGAGTAAGGGAGGTGGGAGTCTCTGCGGAGATCCCCACAAATGTTTTATTAGGCACTGACCTAGGACGATTGGTCTCGTGCTACGTGCCCCCTGGAAGCACACAGGACTCACCCGTCCCTATGTAGGTCCCTGGACATACCGAGGTACTGTGCAAGGATGTTTGCGTAACATCCGATAACCTTGGGGATGGACCGTGGGAGGTGGGAGGTGGGGTGTGTGGGAGCAGTTCTCCTACGACAGGAGATGTAGAGGGGATGGCGGGTGTATGTACACAGGTAGCGGACATGTGTTTAACTGATTCAAGTTGTGCAAATGTTAAATGTGATGACATTATTGTGCCTGTGTTGCCCGTCACTCGCAGGGCTGCAAAAGCCGCAGCGGAACGCTCCATTGAGGAAGAGCAAGTGGAAGTGTCCCCTTCCACTGGTTCGGACCCCGTGGACTTAACCGCGTCAGAGCCTCAGCCACTGTCCCTGTTCGCCACAGGACAGCTGACTGGGACTTGTAGTGCCGCCTTTGGGCAGGCCCTGCGAGATGACCCTACCTTGGAGCAGCTAAGAGGGTTAGCTGCTAGCCCTCACACTGAGGGAGACAAATACCGAGTGTGTTGGGACAATGGGAAACTGTATAAGGAGGACATCTCCCACAGTGACAGTGGGGTGGGGCCACTCAAGAGGCAGCTCATTGTACCTGTGCAGTTCAGGGAACAATTACTGCAAGTGGCTCATGAGATCCCCTTAGCTGGTCACCTAGGAATAACCAAAACAAAGTCCCGGGTGATGCAGAATTTTTTCTGGCCTGGCCTCGGGGCAGATGTCGCCAAGTACTGCAGGTCCTGCGACACCTGTCAGCGAGTTGGCAAAGCAGGAGACCGTCACCGAGCTCCATTGAATCCCTTACCGATAATTGATGAACCCTTCAGGAGGGTGGCCGTGGACATCATTGGTCCACTGGCCATCCCCAGCAGTTCGGGTAAACGGTTCATATTAACCCTGGTGGATTACGCGACGCGCTACCCAGAAGCAGTGGCGTTATCCTCCATTAGGGCGGACAAGGTTGCGGACGCCCTGCTGGGGATCTTCACGAGAGTGGGGTTCCCAGCTGAGCTTCTCAGCGACCAAGGACCTCAGTTCATGTCTGAACTAATGCAGGGGCTCTGTAGGAAAATACAGGTGAACCATATCGTAGCCAGCCCTTACCACCCACAAACAAACGGCCTCTGTGAGCGCTTCAACGGGACATTGAAGCAGATGCTGAAGACGTTCGTGGAGGCGCAAGGGACGGACTGGGAACGATATCTACCTCACCTGCTATTTGCCTACAGAGAGGTTCCCCAGGAGTCAACCGGGTTTTCGCCCTTCGAACTCCTGTATGGTCGACGAGTAAGAGGTCCCCTAGACCTAATCAGAGAGTCTTGGGAAGGCAAGGTTGCCGGAACGGAAGTCTCTGTAGTAGACTATGTCCTCAGGTTCCGAGACAAAATGGAGTCGCTTGTAGGTCTGGTACAGGAGAATATGGTGCAGGCCCAAAGCAAACAGAAGTAGTGGTATAACCGCACTGCCCGAGAGAGAATCTACCAGGAGGGGCAGAAGGTCTATGTCCTGCTGCCGATGCGGCAAAACAAACTGCAAGCTGCATGGGAAGGGCCGTACCCCATTGTCAAACGTCTGAGTAAGGTAAATTATGTGGTGGGCCTTGGAGAGGGAGGTAGAAGACAGAAGACGTTTCACGTCAACATGCTCAAGGAGCATCACGAGAGAACGCCACATGTTATGCCGGTTTGCAGCCTGCCCGAAAGGGAGGAGGCCGACCCCCTACTAGATCTGCTAGCTGACACTCGAGAGTTGGAGGTGGACTTAACCCTCAACCCTCAACTCTCGTCCCAGCAGAGATCTCAGCTCTTAGAAGTGTTGACGGCTCACCGTGACACTTTTACAGGGAAACCTGGGAGAACACACCTTGCAGTCCATCATGTGGACACAGGTACACATGCTCCCACAAAGCAGTCCGCCTACCGCGTCTCAATGGAGGTCCAGGCAGACCTCAGGAGGGAGATCGAGGAGATGAAGCAGCTCGGGGTCATTCAGAAATCCCACAGCGCTTGGGCCTCACCGGTGGTTCTGGTCCCGAAGAAAGATCAGACAACCAGGTTCTGTGTGGATTATCGGAAACTGAATGCCATCACAACCTCGGATGCTTACCCCATGCCCAGGATTGATGAACTGTTAGATAAGTTGGCAGGAGCCAGCTACCTGACAATCATGGACCTGAGCAGGGGGTATTGGCAGATTCCCCTGACCTCGGGGGCTCAGGAGAAGTCGGCCTTCATCACCCCATTCGGCTTATACGAATTTACTGTAATGCCGTTTGGGATGAAGAATGCGCCAGCCACCTTTCAAAGGCTTGTGAATGACTTGCTGGAAGGACTAGAAGAATGTGCTGTCGCCTATTTAGACGACATTGCCGTGTATAGCCCCACATGGAAGGAGCACCTGGTGCACCTGTCGCAAGTACTGGACAAACTTGCTGCGGCTGGACTAACTGTTAAGCCTAGCAAGTGCCAGCTGGGCATGAATGAGGTCACTTACTTAGGCCACAGAGTAGGAGGAGGCACACTGAGGCCTGAAATAGAGAAGGTGGAAGCCATTACGAGATGGCCAACACCTCTCACCAAGAAACAGGTCATGTCTTTCTTGGGAACGGCCGGGTACTATAGGAAGTTCATCCCGAACTATAGCGCCCTGGCCAAGCCTCTGACAGACTTGACCAAGAAGAAGCTGCCCAGGATGGTGTCATGGACGCCGGAATGCGAGCAAGGCTTCCAGGCCCTAAAGGATGCACTAGCCAGTTCTCCTGTGCTTCAGTCCCCAGATTTCACTCTGAAGTTTGTGGTCCACACGGATGCTTCCGCCTTTGGTCTGGGTGCAGTCCTGAGTCAGGTGAACCAGGCCGGGGGGGAGCATCCTGTACTATACCTGAGCCGTAAGTTACTGGCCAGGGAGACCAGCTACTCCACAATAGAGAAGGAGTGTTTAGCTATTGTGTGGTCCCTGCAAAAGCTACAACACTACCTGTATAAACGCAATTTCACAGTGATCACCGATCACAATCCCCTCAGCTGGTTGGCACGTCTCGCAGGAGACAATGCGAAACTGCTGAGATGGAGCCTGATTTTGCAGCAGTACAACTTCACCGTGCAGCACAGAAAAGGTAGTTTACATGGAAATGCCGACGGGTTGTCGCGGCAGGGAGAATCGGCCGGAGACGGCTGGGTTGCTGTAGAATAGGCTTGTGGCCATTTCCCCAGGCAACCTTTTAAAAGAGGGAGGTGTGCCGGCATACATACATAATTCCTCTGGGTAGCCATTTTGTATGCTTCTGGCCTATGTAAAAGAACAGTGAACTCTCATCTTCCTGAAGCCTGGGTCAAGTATGATATAGATGGACACTTTTATTACCACTACTCTGTGAGGCCGGCTATAAAAGGTCATAAAGGCTATACCAGGCCCAGCTCATCTTGTCCTATAAGATAAAGATCAGCTCGCTGTCAAGCCTGGCTGGAGCGTGACGTCATTAATTTCCAGGTCTGGTTTGAGGAGAGCTAATAGCCCTTAATTAGCTCTGGGCATAAAACCAGTCCACTTTCATATTTCAGTTATGAATCAACTTATGCCCTTTCTGACACCAGATCCAGGCTCTACAGAGTATTATGGTTAATTGGGTATCAAATATGACCAGAGGATGTGATTCTGTAGCTCACCTATGGGTGGTAGAAGAACTACAGGTCCCAGCATTACCGTGTGTGGTCTCATTCTGTATGTAAATAAATAAGGATCGCAAATATGTATTCTGTATAAAAATATGCCGATGTATCAGGGAGATACGGGCTTAAGTATAATCCTCATTGTAGGAACTGAACTTTGAGGGGGTCATAAAACAATCCCTAGGCTTCACAGTCACTCTGTTGCCATTGGCTGACAGGAGTAAGTCTCCTGCCCATGGGAGAGTTGATAAAGATCCGTGCACAAGGACAGAGAGAGAGACCCATGGAACATCACCAGACACTTAATTGGACATTGATGGCATATCCCTGTATCAGAAGAACTTTGAGGGTCTCCCCTGATACATACTGAACGGGGTTTGCAAGGATTCAAAAAGGACATATGAACGACCATCTGAAACCCTCCAGAGAAACTAAGTATTCCTTCGTCTTTTTCCCTTTCATTTGAACTGTCGTGATTATTTATATTGTTATTATTATTCTGTAGATTTATAGTCATTTTCATTAGACTTGTATGCACTGCTTTTTACCTCTTATTAAAGATTATAAAATCTAAGTGGCCAAGTCTTCCATATTCTAAGCTGCTGAACAACGTACCTTGCCTTTGAAGAGACGTTACCAGGTAGTTAGTTATATTGCATTTAGGAATTGTAGCTGGGGGTGATTGACTGCGGTTGGTCAGTAAGTGATATCCGGTTCATCCACTGATCTGTGTGATAGTGAATGACCCGGATAGTCGGCTCGTGGACCGGGAACCCACGTGGTGGCAGTTACCAAAGTGTAGTGGGGGGGTGTTAGCCGGATGGTAATACCCCGGTCACGTGAGGTCTCTGTGTGTGCGCAGACTCCGTCACAGACCACTACGTCAGAGCTGTGGGATCCGGACCGATCGGATCCATAGTTCGTGACACCTTGGGCTTCTTTTTTACAGCCCACCAGCATGCTCCCCAGGGGCTAAATGGGCTCTGACCTCCGCTCTCTCTCACAGTCCCTTGTACGCTTACTCTTCACATTCACAGATTCCATTACTCAAGCTGCACATTCTACCCGGGCACTTCATGTTATCTCAGCCATATGCTTATTCACTTTATAAAGTATGCAGAATATATAACCTTGTTCCAAATGTGGTGCTACAGTGGTATATACAGTGCATTGCAAAAGTATTCACCCCCCCCCCCCCACCTGTTGACACCCTTAACCACTTCAGCCCCCAGTGCTTAAACACCCTGAAAGACCAGGCCACTTTTTACACTTCTGACCTACACTACTTTCACCGTTTATTGCTCGGTCATGCAACTTACCACCCAAATGAATTTTACCTCCTTTTCTTCTCACTAATAGAGCTTTCATTTGGTGGTATTTCATTGCTGCTGACATTTTTACTTTTTTTGTTATTAATCAAAATTTAACGATTTTTTTGCAAAAAAATGACATTTTTCACTTTCAGTTGTAAAATTTTGCAAAAAAAACGACATCCATATAGAAATTTTGCTCTAAATTTATAGTTCTACATGTCTTTGATAAAAAAAAAATGTTTGGGTAAAAAAAAAATGGTTTGGGTAAAAGTTATAGCGTTTACAAACTATGGTACAAAAATGTGAATTTCCGCTTTTTGAAGCAGCTCTGACTTTCTGAGCACCTGTCATGTTTCCTGAGGTTCTACAATGCCCAGACAGTACAAACACCCCACAAATGACCCCATTTCTGAAAGTACACACCCTAAGGTATTCGCTGATGGGCATAGTGAGTTCATAGAACTTTTTATTTGTTGTCACAAGTTAGCGGAAAATTATGATTTATTTATTTATTTATTTTTTCTTACAAAGTCTCATATTCCACTAACTTGTGACAAAAAATAAAAAGTTCTATGAACTCACTATGCCCATCAGCGAATACCTTGGGGTCTCTCCTTTCCAAAATGGGGTCACTTGTGGGGTAGTTATACTGCCCTGGCATTCTAGGGGCCCAAATGTGTGGTAAGGAGTTTGAAATCAAATTCTGTAAAAAATGACCTGTGAAATCCGAAAGGTGCTCTTTGGAATATGGGCCCCTTTGCCCACCTAGGCTGCAAAAAAGTGTCACACATCTGGTATCTCCGTACTCAGGAGAAGGTGGGGAATGTGTTTTGGGGTGTCATTTTATATATACCCATGCTGGGTGAGAGAAATATCTTGGCAAAAGACAACTTTTCCCATTTTTTTATACAAAGTTGTCATTTGACCAAGATATTTATCTCACCCAGCATGGGTATATGTAAAAAGACACCCCAAAACACATTCCTCAACTTCTCCTGAGTACGGGGATACCAGATGTGTGACACTTTTTTGCAGCCTAGGTGGGCAAAGGGGCCCATATTCCAAAGAGCACCTTTCGGATTTCACTCCTCATTTTTTCCTGAATTTGATTTCAAACTCCTTACCACACATTTGGGCCCCTAGAATACCAGGGCAGTATAACTACCCCACAAGTGACCCCATTTTGGAAAGAAGACACCCCAAGGTATTCCGTGAGGGGCATGGCGAGTTCCTAGAATTTTTTATTTTTTGTCACAAGTTAGTGGAAAATGATGATTTTTTTTTTTTTTTTTTTTCATACAAAGTCTCATATTCCACAAACTTGTGACAAAAAATAAAAACTTCCATGAACTCACTATGCCCATCAGCGAATACCTTGGGGTCTCTTCTTTCCAAAATGGGGTCACTTGTGGGGTAGTTATACTGCCCTGGCATTCTAGGGGCCCAAATGTGTGGTAAGTAGGTAAATGACCTGTGAAATCCGAAAGGTGCTCTTTGGAATGTGGGCCCCTTTGCCCACCTAGGCTGCAAAAAAGTGTCACACATCTGGTATCTCTGTATTCAGGAAAAGTTGAGGAATGTGTTTTGGGGTGTCTTTTTACATATACCCATGCTGGGTGAGATAAATATCTTGGTCAAATGCCAACTTTGTATAAAAAAATGGGAAAAGTTGTCTTTTGCCAAGATATTTCTCTCACCCAGCATGGGTATATGTAAAATGACACCCCAAAACACATTCCCCAACTTCTCCCGATTACGGAGATACCAGATGTGTGACACTTTTTTGCAGCCTAGGTGGGCAAAGGGGCCCATATTCAAAAGAGCACCTTTCGGATTTCACAGGTCATTTTTTACAGAATTTGATTTCAAACTCCTTACCACACATTTGGGCCCCTAGAATGCCAGGGCAGTATAACTACCCCACAAGTGACCCCATTTTGGAAAGAAGAGACCCCAAGGTATTCGCTGATGGGCATAGTGAGTTCATGGAACTTTTTATTTTTTGTCACAAGTTAGTGGAATATGAGACTTTGTATGAAAAAAAAAAAAAAAAAAAAAAAAAAGCATTTTCCACTAACTTGTGACAAAAAATAAAAAATTCTAGGAACTCGCCATGCCCCTCACGGAATACCTTGGGGTGTCTTCTTTCCAAAATGGGGTCACTTGTGGGGTAGTTATACTGCCCTGGCATTTTCCAGGGGCCCTAATGTGTGGTAAGTAGGTAAATGACCTGTGAAATCCTAAAGGTGCTCTTTGGAATATGGGCCCCTTTGCCCACCTAGGCTGCAAAAAAGTGTCACACATGTGGTATCGCCGTATTCAGGAGAAGTTGGGGAATGTGGTTTGGGGTGTCATTTTACATATACCCATGCTGGGTGAGAGAAATATCTTGGCAAAAGACAACTTTTCCCATTTTTTTTATACAAAGTTGGCATTTGACCAAGATATTTCTCTCACCCAGCATGGGTATATGTAAAATGACACCCCAAAACACATTCCCCAACTTCTCCTGAGTACGGCGATACCAGATGTGTGACACTTTTTTGCAGCCTAGATGCGCAAAGGTGCCCAAATTCCTTTTAGGAGGGCATTTTTAGACATTTGGATACCAGACTTCTTCTCACGCTTTGGGGCCCCTAGAATGCCAGGGCAGTATAAATACCCCACATGTGACCCCATTTTGGAAAGAAGACACCCCAAGGTATTCAATGAGGGGCATGGCGAGTTCATAGAAATTTTTTTTTTTTGGCACAAGTTAGCGGAAATTGATATTTTTAATTTTTTTCTCACAAAGTCTCCCGTTCCGCTAACTTGGGACAAAAATTTCAATCTTTCATGGACTCAATATGCCCCTCACGGAATACCTGGGGGTGTCTTCTTTCCGAAATGGGGTCACATGTGGGGTATTTATACTGCCCTGGCATTCTAGGGGCCCTAAAGCGTGAGAAGAAGTCTGGAATATAAATGTCTAAAAAATTTTACGCATTTGGATTCCGTGAGGGGTATGGTGAGTTCATGTGAGATTTTATTTTTTGACACAAGTTAGTGGAATATGAGACTTTGTAAGAAAAAAAAAAAAAAAATTCCGCTAACTTGGGCCAAAAAAATATCTGAATGGAGCCTTACAGAGGGGTGATCAATGACAGGGCGGTGATCAATGACAGGGGGGTGATCAATGACAGGGGTGTTGATCAATGACAGGGGGGTGATCAATGACAGGGGGGGTGATCAATGACAGGGGGGTTGATCAATGACAGGGGGGTGATCAGGGAGTCTATATGGGGTGATCACCACAGTCATTCATCACGCCCCTGTAAGGCTTCATTCAGACGTCCGGATGCGTTTTGCGGATCCGATCCATCTATCAGTGGATCCGTAAAAATCATGCGGACGTCTGAATGGAGCTTTACAGGGGGGTAATCAATGACAGGGGGGTAATCAATGACAGGGGGGTGATCAATGACAGGGGGGTGATCAATGACAGGGGGGGTGATCAATGACAGGGGGGTTGATCAATGACAGGGGGGTGATCAGGGAGTCTATATGGGGTGATCACCACAGTCATTGATCACGCCCCTGTAAGGCTTCATTCAGACGTCCGGATGCGTTTTGCGGATCCGATCCATCTATCAGTGCATCCGTAAAAATCATGCGGACATCTGAATGGAGCTTTACAGGGGGGTAATCAATGACAGGGGGGTGATCAGGGAGTCTATATGGGGTGATCACCACAGTCATTGATCATGCCCCTGTAAGGCTTCATTCAAACGTCCGGATGCGTTTTGCGGATCGGATCCATCTATCAGTGCATCCGTAAAAATCATGCGGACATCTGAATGGAGCTTTACAGGGGGGTGATCAGGGAGTCTATATGGGGTGATCACCACTGTCATTGATCATGCCCCTGTAAGGCTTCATTCAGACGTTCGGATGCGTTTTGCGGATCGGATCCATCTATCAGTGCATCCGTAAAAATCATGCGGACATCTGAATGGAGCTTTACAGGGGGGTGATCAGGGAGTCTATATGGGGTGATCACCACAGTCATTGATCATGCCCCTGTAAGGCTTCATTCAGACGTCCGGATGCGTTTTGCGGATCGGATCCATCTATCAGTGCATCCGTAAAAATCATGCGGACATCTGAATGGAGCTTTACAGGGGGGTGATCAGGGAGTCTATATGGGGTGATCACCACAGTCATTGATCACGCCCCTGTAAGGCTTCATTCAGACGTCCGGATGCGTTTTGCGGATCCGATCCATCTATCAGTGGATCCGTAAAAATCATGCGGACGTCTGAATGGAGCTTTACAGGGGGTTGATCAATGACAGGGGTGTAATCAATGACAGGGGGGGTGATCAGGGAGTCTATATGGGGTGATAACCACAGTCATTGATCACGCCCCTGTAAGGCTTCATTCAGACGTCCGGATGCGTTTTGCGGATCCGATCCATCTATCAGTGGATCCGTAAAAATCATGCGGACATCTGAATGGAGCTTTACAGGGGGGTAATCAATGACAGGGGGGTGATCAATGACAGGGGGGTGATCAGGGAGTCTATATGGGGTAATCAGGGGCTAATAAGGGGTTAATAAGTGACGGGGGGGTGTAGTGTAGTGTAGTGGTGCTTGGTGGGACTTTACTGAGCTACCTGTGTCCTCTGGTGGTCGATCCAAACAAATGGGACCACCAGAGGACCAGGTAGCAGGTATATTAGACGCTGTTATCAAAACAGCGTCTAATATACCTGTTAGGGGTTAAAAAAAACACATCTCCAGCCTGCCAGCGAACGATCGCCGCTGGCAGGCTGGAGATCAACTCTCTTACCTTCCGTTCCTGTGAGCGTGCGCGCCTGTGTGCGCGCGTTCACAGGAAATCTCGGCCATCGCGAGATGACGCATATATGCGTGACTCTGCGCAGGGCTGCCACCTCCGGAACGCGATCCTGCGTTAGGCGGTCCGGAGGTGGTTAAGTTCACACCCTTAAGTTCAATGTTTTGTTAATCAGAATTTTATGTGATGGATCAGAACACAATAGTCTAAGTTGGTGAAGTGAAATGAGAAAAATATATAAATAAAACTATTGTTCAGAAATAGAAAACAAGAAATTGGCATGTGCGTACGGTATGTGCTCACCCCCTTTGTTAAGAAGGCCATAAAAAGCTCTGGTGCAACCAATTTCCTTCAGAAGTCACATAATTAGTGAAATGATGTCCACCTATGTGCAATCTAAGTGTCACATGCCATGTTATTACATATACACACCTTTTTTGAAAGGCGCCAGAGGCTGCAACACCTAAGCAAGAGGCATCACTAACCAAACACTGCCATGAAGACCAATGAACTCTCCAAACAAGTAAGGGACAATGTTGTTGAGAAGTACAAGTCAGTGTTAGGTTATAAAAAAAATATCAAAATCTTTGATGATCCCCAGGAGCACCATCAAATCTATCATAACCAAATGGAAAGAACAGGGCACAACAGCAAACTTGCCAAAAGACAGCCACCCACCAAAACACATGGACCGGGCAAGGAGGGCATTAATCAGAGAGGCAGCACAGAGACCTAATGTAACCCTGGAGGAGCTACAGAGCAGACACTGAAGTATCTGTACATAGGACGACAATAAGCCGTACGCTCCATAGAGTTGGGCTTTAGGGCAGAGTGGTCAGAAGAAAGCCAAAACAAAAAAGCACGTTGTGAGTTTGTGAAGAGGCATGTGGGAGACTCCCAAAATGTATGGAGGAAGGTGCTCTGGTCTGATGAGACTAAAATTGAACTTTTCAGCCATCAAAGAAAACGGTATGTCTGGAGAAAACCCAACACATCACCCAAAGAACACCATCCCCACAGTGAAACATGGTGGTGGCAGCATCATGCTGTGGGGATGTTTTTCAGCAGCCGGGACTGGGAAACTGGTCAGAGCTGAGGGAAAGATGGATGGTGCTAAATACAGGGATATTCTTGAGCAAAACCTGTACCACTCTGTGTGTGATTTGAGGCTAGGGTGGAGGTTCACCTTCCAGCTGGACAATGACCCCAAACACACTGCTAAAGCAACACTTGAGTGGTTTAATGGGAAACATGTAAATGTGTTGGAATGGTCTAGTCAAAGCCCAGATCTCAATCCAATAGAAAATCTGTGGTCAGACTAAAAGATTGCTGTTCACAAGCGCAAACCATCCAACTTGAAGGAGCTGGAGCAGTGGTTAGATGTGGCAAACTCATAGAGACTTATTCAAAGCGACTTGGAGCTGTGATTGCCGCACAAGGTGGCTCTACAAAGTATTGACTTTAGGGGGGTGAATAGTTATGCACATTGACTTTTTCTGGTATTTGTTGTTTGCTTCACAATAAAAATAAAAAAAACATCATCAAAGTTGTGGGCATGTTCTGTAAATTAAATTAGGCAAATCCTTAAACAATCCATGTTAATTCCAGGTTGTGAGGCACCAAAATATGAAAAAGGTTAAGGGGGGTGAATAATTTTGCAATGATATGGATTTCTGCGCAAATTGGTCATAAAATGTGATCTGATCTTCATCTAAGTCACAACAATAGACACTCACAGTCTGCTTAAACTAATAACACACAAAGAATTAAATGTTACCATGTTTTTATTGAACACACCATGTAAACATTCACATAGCAGGTGGAAAAAGTATGTGAACCCCTAGACTAATGACATCTCCAAGAGCTAATTGGAGTCCAATCAATGAGATGAGATTGGAGGTGTTGGTTACAGCTGCCCTGCCCTATAAATAACACACACCATATCTGGGTTTGCTTTTCACAAGTAGCATTGCCTGATGTGAATGATGCCTCGCACAAAAGAGCTCTCAGAAGAACTACGATTTAAGAATTGTTAACTTGCATAAAGCTGGAAAGGGTTATAAAAGTATCTCCAAAAGCCTTGTTGTTCATCAGTCCACGGTAAGACAAATTGTCTATAAATGGACAAAGTTCAGCACTGCTGCTACTCTCCCTAGGAGTGGTCGTCCTGTAAAGATGACTGCAAGAGCACAGCACAGACTGTTCAATGAGGTGAAGAAGACTTACAAAAGTCTCTGGAATATGTTAACATCCCTGTTAGCAAATCTACGATACTTAAAACACAAGAATGGATTTCATGGGAGGATACCACAGAGGAAGCCACTGCTGTCCAAAAAAAAAACATTGCTGCATGTTTACAGTTTGCACAAGAGCACCTGGATGTTCCACAGCAGTACTGGCCAAATATTCTGTGGACAGATGAAACCAAAGTTGAGTTGTTTGGAAGAAACACACAATACTATGTGTGGAGAAAAAGAGGCACAGCACACCAACATCAAAACCTCATCCCAACTGTGAAGTATGGTGGTGGGGGCATCATGGTTTGGGGTTGATTTGCTTGCCTGGACGGATTGCTATCATCAAAGTAAAATAGAATTCCCAAGTTTATCAAGACATTTTGCAGGAGAACTTAAGGCCATCTGTCCACCAGCTGAAGCTCAACAGAAGATGGGTGTTGCAGCAGGACAACGACCCAAAGCATAGAAGTAAATCAACATTACAGAATGGCTTAAACAGAAGAAAATACGCCTTCTGGAGTGGCCCAGTCAGAGTCCTGACCTCGACCCGATTGAGATGCTGTGGCATGACCTCAAGAAAGCGATTCACACCAGACATCCCAAGAATGTTGCTGAACTGAAACAGTTCTGTAAAGAGGAATGGTCAAGAATTACTCCTGACCGTTGTGCACGTCTGATCTGCAACTACAGGAAACGTTTGGTTGCAACTGTATAATGCTTATACAGAGCTACTATTCCATAGTTCTGTATAGAGATGAGAGAATCGAATCCCATGAAGTGGAATTCGAACCGAATTTCAGGATAAATTCGATTTGCCTCAAAGCCGAATTTCCTTGTGTTTCATGTTAACGAATCGATTTAACCTGAAATAGTGTAAAAAAAATCATACTTACCTCCTCCATTTGCTCGCGATGGGCCACCAGCCACCATCTTGAATGAAGATCTTGGCCGAAATCCCGTGTGTGGTGACGTATGACGTCACCATGCCGGCCGGCATGATGGCGTAATCTCGTGCCGCACAAAATTTCGCTCCACATCTTTAAGCAACATGGCGGCGACCGGCCCGCTGCGAGCAAATGGAGGCAGTAAGTTTGATTTTAAAAAAAAAATTATGTTAATTTCACACAGTTTTTACACTTAGATGCCACAATCATGTATGAACTCGGCATCTAAGGGGTACAATGACGAGGGGAGGTGCTATCACAGCTCCCTGTCATTGCACCCGTTACTTACAAAAAATGCGCTTCGTGACGAAGTAATTAGTCACAAAGCAAATTATTATTTTTTATTCGGCAAATCAACTGAATCAAACTTTTCATAAATTCGCTCATCTCTAGTTCTGTACACAGATTTCAATGCATCACATTGTTCCTTATCATCGGTGAACTAGCATTCTAAACTCCTTAAGTAGTTTTACAGCATCGAAGGAGAAACCACAGAATTTCAATATAGTTTTAGACACAGCTTAAAATCTCCTTTGTAGACCAAGATCCAATAAGAGTCCTTAGACAAATTAGGAGGCTGCACTTCCAAAATATGAAAGTATGTCAATGAAAATTTTTCAGTTCAATTCCAATGCTGAGCTTTGTACTGTGTCACTAGTACGTGAAGGAATGGCAGGAAATCATGCTGTGCATAATGAAGGAGAAGAGAATGAAATGGTGAGTACTGATGGGACTAATGCATGCATAACATGAAGGAATCACAATATTACATTGAGACAATTTGCAGTATTTGTTGTGTTAAATGGGTATTGATAATACAATTCTGATGCAAGCACTTAAAGAGCTTGGCGAAAGCATAAAAAAATAATAATAATAAGGCTCAGCATGTGCTAAAGAGATAAAAAAAAAAAACAATAATCACCAATCCCACAAATCCTTTGAATCCAGAGGGAAAAACACAGCAGTCTGGTGTGAAGTTGTCTGAGAGTAGCAGATATCACAAGTTTGTGTTTGCATGTTTTATTTCAAGTGTGTGTTTGTATTAAATGTGTGACTTAAGATTGTGTGACTTTAGATTCAGGGACTTTAGAAGTTGACTACAGTAAGTCAGTTGTTTTTCATTGCCTTGTATTACTGTATTTTGTCTTTCTCTCTTGAGTAATCCCCATTAGCAAGTATGTGGTCCATCACTGACAAGCCAGTCCAGTGCACATCTTGTCAAATATGTGCAGCCCTGGAACAGCCATTCAGTACATATCTTAGTTTAAAATGTGAGAAAATTGTCCGTTAAAATCACACATCCTGTATCCAAACAAGTACATTTCAACATTTGAGATACCATGGCAATATGGAAAAGACGTTGCTGCTCACTGAGTAGAAAATCTATGGCGTAGATGCTGGGGAGGCAGAAAGAAAAAATATAGGTGTGCTCAAACCCCGCCACACCGAGCACGGACCAAGCCAGGAACCATGGCATTAGCAAAGCAAAAAAGAAAGAAGGGGTCCAGCTCGATTAAAATGTTAGGCTACTTTCACACTAGCGTTCAGAGAGGATCCGTCTGGTGTCTGCACAGACGGATCCGCTCCTATAATGCAGACGTTTGGATCCGTTCAGAACGGATCCGTCTGCATTATAGTTTAAAAAAAATCTAAGTCTGAAAGTAGCCTGAGCGGATCCGTTCAGACTTTACATTGAAAGTCAATGGGGGACGGATCCGTTTGAAGATTGAGCCATATTGTGTCATCTTCAAACGGATCTGTCCCCATTGACTTACATTGTAAGTGTGGACGGATCCGTTTGCCTCCGCACGGCCAGGCGGACACCCGACTGCTGCAAGCAGCGTTCAGTTGTCCGCCTGCTGAGCGGAGCGGAGGCTGAACGCTGGCAGACTGATGCATTCTGAGCGGATCCGCGTCCACTCAGAATGCATTAGGGCAGTACGGATGCGTTCGGGGCCGCTTGTGAGACCCTTCAAACGGAGCTCACAAGCGGACACCCGAACGCTAGTGTGAAAGTAGCCTTACCTTTATTTTTCAGTGCAGATTAAAAGCCAGTTACACTCAAGTCTACATGTTTTGGATCAGGAACAATAGCGATCCTAGCTCATGACATACACATACTGAGGAGGAGGTTGGATATATAGCGCCTCCACCTAAAAAACAGGTGGACGCACTAACTACAAGCTTCTCCTCAAATGAAATTAACAACACATGTTGAAAGGCATGATGAATTAAAACAAGAGAACACACACAGCTCATGGATCAAAAATTCAATAATGTAACATCAAGTCATGTTTCCGATTGAGTCCACTTGGTGTAGTGGACCCCATTTTGAAGATCCAAAAGGACTCACGATTCAAAAGCTGGTTCTTGTAATTACCACCCCTAGGTGGTGGAGTAACCCTTTCCAGGCCTTGCACTGTTAAACCCTCTGTGTTGCCACCATGCACCGCTGAAAAATGCAGGCTGACTGCAGACACATTCCTGGCATGTGAATGAGGGATGGCAGAGATGTGCCTGCACAGTCTAACCTTAAGGCCATTGGTGGTGCAACCAATGTACTGGAGGGAACAGAGGGTGCATGAGATACAATACACCACATGAGTGGTATTACAGTTGATGTATTGTTTGATGGAAAACTTTGATTCATCGCATAGGAAAAAACTTCCTTGCCAGGTCGCATATAAGAGCAACACGTACAGATTTTATGCCCACATTTGTAGCTTCCGAGAGACCGCAACCACACTGGAGAAGCTCATGCCCCCTCAGAATACAAAGAGGGGCAGAGTCTGTTGCCCAGTGTGGGCGCTCTACGGGCTGAGCACAAGAACACTGTGCCATTGGTCATCTGTTGACAGTACAGGTAAGTGTTCTATATTACAGATCTGCGAGTATTGCGCACTATAAGTAGTGACAAAAACAGGCAGGCGGGAATGCCGTGACTGATCTGAGTTCTCAGAGCGACGTGTGCGCTTGTGGTGGGTAAATAATAATGATTGTCTGGGTCTAGACAGGGCCTCCTTCAGGGCGCATGCTAAACCGTGCTGGGAATATTGTCTCATAGAAAGGCGGAAGGCCGCAGAGCGCATCTCCATGTGGCATGTTGCATCCTGAGTGCAGTTTCGTCTAATGCGAATAAACTCACCCTTCAGAATATTTTTAGCAACATGAGGAGGATGGCAAGACGCCGCATGGAGAATTGTATTGCCCGCAGTTTCTTTGGTGCGGGTATTAATTGAATTGGTGCGCGTGTCGCCCTCAAGAGACAAATCCAGAAAGGAAATACAAGTAGCATGGAAATGCAAGGTGAATCTCAAATTGCAAATATTGCAATTCAAGAAATTCTCAAAGAGTGGTATGGCCGCCACATCGCCCGACCATATGAACAGCAGGTCGTCGATGTAACGGCCATACCACTCCAGAGAGGATGCCCAAGGATTAGTCGGAGAGAATAAAAAATCCTGTTCCCACCAGGCCATATACACATTGGCCAGGAAAGGGGAGAATTTAGCTCCCATAGAAACTCCCGATAATTGCAGGAAAAACCTGTCATTGAACATAAAAAAATTGTGTTTTAATAGAAAAAAAAAAAAAAAAAACATCGCACACGTAGCCGTGTTGCTCTTATATGCGACCTGGCAAAAAAGTTTTTTCCTATGCCATAAATCAAAGTTTTCCCATCAAACAATACATCAACTGTAATACCACTCATGTGGTGTATTGTATATCATGTACTCTCTGTTCCCTCCAGTACATTGGTTGCACCACTAATGGCCTTAAGGTTAGACTATGCAGGCACATCTCTGACATTCCTCATTCACATGCCAGTAGATGCTGGGGAGGTTGGTAGCATGGAGGATCAGGAAAGTGAGTTACCGTATTTCTCACTTTATAAGATGCACCCGATGATAAGACGCACACCAGGTTTAAGAGGAGGAAAATAAGAAAAAAATATTTTTCATCAGACATCATATCAGATCCTCAGATCAGACCCCCATAAATATCAGAACATCACATCAGGCCCGCATAAATACCAGGACATAAGATCAGGCCCCCATATCAGAACATCACATCTGACTCCCTTATCAGGATATCACATCAGCTCTCCATGCCAGAACCCCATCAGACCTCAGATCAGCCCACAATGTCAGACCCCCATCATACCTCAGATCAGACCACATTGTCAGACCCCCATCAGACCTTATATCAGCCCACATTGTCAGACCCCCACCAGACCTCAGATCAGCCTTCAATGTTAGACCCCCATCAGACCTCAGATCAGCCTTCAATGTTAGACCCCCATCAGACCTCAGATCAGCCCACATTGTCAGACCCCCATCAGCCCTCAATGTTAGACCCCATCAAAACTCAGATCAGATTAAAATAAAAACCTCCTCTTACCTATCATGCCCCACAGCTCCTCTTCACCTCCGGCAGAAGTTGCACTCCCCTGTCTTCCCAGCCTGCGCTGCTCTGTCACCTGACTGCGTGCAGCATCAGGTCATAGTGCGCACACCAGGTCCTGGCGCTGTACGCGGTCAGGACAGTGAAGCGCCTGCCCCAGCAAGGAAGACCAGGGAGGGTGAGTACTACAATCGCTTGCGGCATTTCATTCCCAACTCCCGGCACCTAATGCATACTAGTAAGCGCTTCTATAATGTAAGCGCTCACTATAATTTGCTTTATAAGATGCTTGTCCATTTTTCCCCCACTGTTGGGGGAAAAAAAGTGCATCTTATAAAGCGAAAAATACGGTAGCTAGCTGGATAACAGAAAGCAGGGTAAAGGGAAGAATGCCATGGAGGCTAGGCCTGATCTGACACACCCCAAGAAGTTTTCAAGGTTGGCAGATGAGGGGAATGTCCGTTCAAGGAGAACAATGTTGCAGTAAGATACTTCCTCTGCCAGTCAGGGGAATGTCAGCTCTAGTAAACAGGAGACCAGGAGAGTAGGGCAGGCCAGACAGGTGCTAGTAGTGGGAGATCTGATTATTACAGGGTTTCAGATGGCGACCAAAATAGTTGCCAATGCGACTTAGAATTACAAGATTGTGCCTAGACTCTCTGCTGCTCTGTCTCTTTAAGAAAAAAAAGCTTTCAAGGCGTCTGCTGCGCGCCGGCTTTTTCTTCTGTGGTTCCTTTAAGGGTCCATTCACACGTCCGTGGTGTGTTGCGGACCCGCAAATTGCGGCCGGCACCCCCTATAGAAATGCCTATTCTTGTCCGCAGCTGCGGACAAGAATAGGACATGTTCTAGATTTTGCGGAGCTGCGGACCGGAAGTTCGGGGCCAAAACCCGGAAGTTCGGTGCCGCGCTCCGCAAATGCGGAAGCGGAGAGCACATAGTGTGCTCTCCGCTTCACGTCCGGGCCCATAGAGAATGAATGGGTCCGCACCCGTTCCGCAAAATTGCGGGACGGGTGCGGACCCTTTTGCGGACGTGTGAATGGACCCTTACACTTAGCCGATGCGCTCTGGTGTCAGGAGAAAGCCCCGCCTACACATTTCGCCATTGGCTGCCAGGTCTAACCCGCGAACTTCAATCTGCTGGTCTGGTAGGTGAGGAGAGCCAATAGTTCGGCAGAGCCACCCGTGCACTGCAGGTATGTCGGGGAGCTCCGGGTTCACTCTGCGCCGTATATTATAATTCATGTATAGTGTAATGCTCCCCCTGACACATTGACTTACGACTGTGCCTCTGCCGAGCACGATGCAGCCTCCACATACCAGATAACTAGACTGATGAGCAGAGGCTGGGCTCTTTTTAATGGAATCTCTGTCTCCTCTGCCCTGAAATAAGTCATGAAGCCGCTGGCTCAGATTTCATGCTGGCTCTGAATTCCCATGACACGGGGGTTTTAAAATAGAATTTAACACCTTCAGTGCTGATGTTACATAACAAGTCTGCCTTGTAGCCGAAGATTAATGGATCCCGTGAAACCTCCCACATGACAGCGGTGTGATATCCAGGTTTAGATCATGTACTTCAGAGGCTGCTTGTTTTTGAGTGGTTAATTATAACCACACTTTTTTATGTATGTAATTCTGCTCTCCTGGAGATTTAACTTTTTTTTTTTATTATTATTTGTATTTTACTATATCTTATAAAGTGTATTTTTTTTTTATAGTACACCTTTACAATCCTGGGTGCATCAGAACTGCCATGTGTTACAGCAAAGAAGGGGTTTTCTCACACTGGGGCCCCCACCAGTCCATAGACCCAAGGTGCCACAGTGCTAGGTAAAGTGTCCCACTGGAGTTTTCTCTGAAAGGTGCCTCTGACAACCCCTACTGTGCTGGATACGGACAGTGGGGCAGAGGTGACGTTCCGTCAGGAGTGTTCGCTGTGTTTGGGGACCTCGTGACAGTCCCTACAGTCAGCCCCCCTATAGTCCGGTCACAGCCATAGCCGCCCTCTGCCGTATCTGATAGTCCGGTCACAGCCATAGCCGCCCTTTGCCATATCTAATAGTCCGGTCACAGCCATAGCCGCCCTCTGTCCTGTCTGATAGTCCGGTCACAGCCATAGCCACCCTCTGCCGTATCTGATAGTCCGGTCACAGCGATAGCCATCCTCTGCCGTAACTGATAGTCCGGTCACAGCCATAGCTGCCCTCTGCCCTGTCTGATTGTCCGGTCACAGCCATAGCCGCCCTCTGCCCTGTCTGATAGTCCGGTTACTAGCATAGCTGCCCTCTGCCCTATCTGATAGTCCGGTCACAGCCATATCTGCCCTCTGCCCTGTCTGATAGTCTGGTCACAGCCATAGCCACCCTCTGCTGTATCTGATAGTCCGGTCACAGCCATAGCCACCCTCTGCCGTAACTGATAGTCCGGTCACAGCCATAGCCACCCTCTGCCGTATCTTATAGTCTGGTCACAGCCATAGCCGCCCTCTGCCCTGTCTGATTGTCCAGTCACAGCCATAGCCGCACTCTGCCCTGTCTGATAGTCTGGTTACTGCCATAGCTGCCCTCTGCCCTGTCTGATAGTCCGGTCACAGTCGCCATATCGGGTGACGCCCCTCTTCAGGACTAAGGTCCTCATACACATTAGATGCCAGTGGCTGCACCCATGGACTCCTGTCTACTTCCCTTGCATTATGTTAAATGTTCATGTGATGCAAGGGGAGCAGTTCTCCACTATGGCGAGTGATTGTCTTGATGGCACTGCAGTCAAACGTTTTCATAGAGAAACTCAAGATAAGCAGCGGAGGCCGGGAAGCGAATGAGCCAGGACCCAGCACCTAGGGATTACCAACGCGAATCTGGCTAGTCTGACAGGTCATGGAAATGAGTGCACAACCCCTTTAACTGTGGGGGCTATAGCTTAGAAAACCGCATGCTCCTAAGCATCCCAACTATATTATATGTATTTTAAATTTGGCGACTAAAAATTTCATTTGGCTCCTAAATTTTTCAGGTTAGGAGCCAATAGCTCCTTGATATATTTTTTTTGTCTGGAGCCCTGTATTAGGGATACAAATAGGGCAATCTGTCACAAAGACTGGGATTGTTGAACAGTGTGTTGTCTTCCTGGTGCTCAAGTTCGACATATCGCGGATCGGGTTGATAGATTACTGAGACGGCCTAGTGAAGACCCAGCGGTCATGGTCTACATTAGAACTAATGAAAAGGTTAGAGGTTGGCGGAGTGTCCTTTAAAATTATTTCAGAAACTTAGGTCACAAGCTTAGGGCAAGGATCTCAAAGGTAGTATTTTCTGACACCAGAAAGGCAGCAAGAGATAAAAAAGCAGCACAAGAACTGGCGTAGGAATGAGGATCTTGGGTTCATGGAGAACTGGGCCAACTTCTCTGTCGGCTACAGGCTCTATCGTAGGGATGGGCTGCACCTCAATAGAGAAGGTGCAGCTGTGTTGGGGGAGAAGATGACTAGAAGGTTGAAGGAGTGCTTAAACTAGAGACTGGGGTGTCATTACATTATAGGAGGGGAAGATAGTGCAGAGGAGGATAATGACATAGTGGTAATAAGTGACCCATGGCTGGATGATAGCTATGACTGGGCGGTTAATGTACAGAGTTAAAGTCTGTTTAGAAAGGAATGGAAAAAACAGAGAAGGGAAGAGGTTTGCCGTTATGTAAAGTCCTGTCTAAAGCCCACACTCCAGGAAGATATAAGTGAGGGAAATGGACATGTGGAGTCAATGTGGGTAGAAATACATGGAGGCAAAAACAATAATAAATACTGACAGGGATTTGTTATAAGCCACCTAATATACCAGAGTCCACAGACAATCTGATACAGCTGCAAATCAAAATGAGGTTGTTATTATGGGGGACTTCAAATACCCAGATATAAACTGGGAAACTGAAACCTGAGGATCTCATAAAGAAAACAGGTTCTTGGGAATAAACAAAGAATTACCTTTCCAAACTTCAGGATCAACTAGAGGGATGAATATACTGGACTTAGTACTAACCAATAGACCTGCAGGTTGGGGGACTCCTGGGAAACAGTGACCATAAAATAATATCCTTCCAATTGTCATTCAAAAGAGTGTTTCTTCAGGGGGGCACAGAAATTACAAAAAGCACAATTTGACCAGCTAAGAGGGATAGAAACATAGACACATAGAATGTGTCGGCAGATAAGAACCATTTGGCCCATCTAGTCTGCCCAATATACTGAGTACTATGAATAGCCCCTGGCCCTATCTTATATGAAGGATGGCCTTATGCCTATCCCATGCATGCTTAAACTCCTTCACTGTATTTGCAGCTACCACTTCTGCAGGAAGGCTATTCCATGCATCTAAAACAAAATCACAGAATTGCAGTGGCCAATATGGGGGAACTGCTCAAACCCCAAACACTGTAGCGTGTTTCTCATTGGGCGAGCAGTCCCACCGCATGTGAACCACAGAAATATCGTGGCAGATATGGGGGAGCTGCTCAAACCCCAAACACTGTAGCGTGTTTCTCATTGGGGGAGCAGTCCCACCACATGGTTCACATGCGGTGGGACTGCTCGCCCAATGAGAAACACGCTACAGTGTTTGGGGTTTGAGCAGTTCCCCCATATTGGCCACTGCAATTCTGTGATTTTGTTTTATATGTATTGAATGTGCCTTCATCTGGCAATTGAACATTCCTTTGTACCTGGTAACCTCCATAACACGGTCTGATATGGGTGTGGCTTACAGTCTGGCTTTGTTCACATTGGAAAATCAAAGGGGCAGTAACAATTAAAACAAGGAATTTATTAATATAACTAAAACGTATATAAATGATTCCCTTACAAACATATAAAGACAAACAAACACAGTCGGGACCTGGGTACCAGAGAGCCGCAGGATTGCGGGTCGCGGTACTCGGAGTCCCTAGGGCGGGCCCTTAATAGAGCTGTGTGGACCCCAGGGGTCAAGAGGAGCCACAGGAGGTGCTGAGAAACACCCCAGCGTGGGCGTCCCGAATCCCAAATGGGAAGGGTAATGCCCAGTCAGGGTAGATAAGGGTGGATCTTACCGGTGTGAGGTCGGACCAATCGGGACGCCTGGACAAGAGATCTGTTCTCAGCACGTAGGTAAGGTGTTCAAAAAAGCGAGGGAGGGGTACTTCATAGATTAGGTCAATCCTGGTCAGGGTCCGCAGGGAGAGTGAACTGTCCCTGTTGTACCCTGCTTGGCCTACTATGACCCTAATTCCCTAACACGGGATCCGTGCCCCGCAAGGGGTGGTCCCGTCCGGAACCTGACCCTGGTATAAGGTCCCTATGAGACCCTGCCAGGGTGGTATGTGGAACACCTGAACTAGTGAGACTAGAGTAAATGGTGAAACCGTAAACGGATAGGGGTATGTTCCTATGTCCCTACGCGTTTCTTCAAATAGAACATACACGGAAAGTATATAGCACTCCAATCAACCCCTAGAATCATCAGGGGACGGGGGTGAGTACTAATAGTTGCCTCCTAGGCCACTCAGTGTCAGTGATGTACTGCTGAACCTAGGTGGGCCGGGGCAGACTGAAAAAGCTTAGTCTATTAACACTAAGAATGACCTCATAGTCACATAAGAAGCTATGCTTTATGCTAGGCAGATGTGAGTGAGGTGCTGGCTACCTCTAACCACTAATGGATAAGTAGCGTGGTAACTGTAGCTAGAGTGCGTATGGCAGAGTCCAGGTACATCTGAAACACACAAAGAAAAGGGAATACAAGAAGCCCTATAAACTGCTGTAAAGTAATGTGTATATCTGATAAAAAAACATATACAAGCAAGCACGATGACCACCTAGTGCCGATGTGTGATTAAACACTATCCAGGCTTATAGGTGGGGACACGAAAATCAGCTGATAACTACTCACAGTAGGCCTAGGTGCGTGTGGCATCCGTCTGGCCGGACCGGCATCACTTTGTTTGTATGAGGCCGGGTGTATGGCGTCTGGCAGCGCTATGGTATGCGCCGCTTCTGTTTTTAAAGGGTAAGGGGGCGGAGTCAGGCTGTGCATGCGTGCGCTCCTCACTTGATGCTAGGCGCAGTCTGATGACCAAAGACTCGTCACAGTCACATGGTCGTATGAGCACAGACTGAAGACGCTGCCCGTAGCGTGCGTCACATGGGCCCGCGTCATCAGTTTGGAGCGCCGGAATAGTATGCCCAGTATCCGCGTCTTACCCCCCATCGCATCTCCTATAGATCGGAGACGGTGGATGGGCGGGACTAGCAGATGTCAGTTCGGGCAGACATATCAGCGCTTCCAGAAGGCTTAGTGGGTGGAGCCGGTCGCGTCTGTTGCGATCGGCATCAACATACCACTCGCATATAATTAATAGTCGGGGGTCATTGTCACAGACCCTCCACTATGGACAACAAAATGGATATTTATCGGCAGGAGGCACCACCATAGCTAAGAGTAGAGACTTGTTAAGTAAACAGTATAAAGATAGGCTGGTATGCGAAACTGCCTAATGCGGTCAGCTGCATACTGGGTCACACATAATAGAGGAGGGGTGAGGAGGTAACCAATGAACTTATCAAAGAAAACACCCAAACTGCAGTTGTTCATTAAGACCTGAGGGGTTGGTGGTTTTTAATTTAAAAATCCACCAACATTCACGTTGGAGTATGCGTTTGTCCCAATCACCTCCACGCTGAGGTTTAAGGACCAGTTCAATGCCCATGAAATTCACTGCTGAGGTGCGTCCCCCATGATCAGTCTGGACGTGCCTTGCTACCGCGGTGTCTCTCTCATTCCGTATATCACCAAGGTGCTCCCCCATCCTCTTGCGCAATTCCCTACGGGTCTTACCCACATACCTCTTGCCGCACTCACAGGTGATAAGGTAGATAACACCTGCGGTGCGGCAGTTGATGAAGTCACGTATGTGGTAAGGGTGACTCGCAGGGTCCAGTGCAAAGGATTTACCCTGGGTAAGCTGGTCTCAAAAGCTGCAATGTCCACACCTATAGCAGCCCTTTACCGGATTGTCGAGCCATGTGCGTGGTTTCTCGGGTGGACTATAGTGGCTATTGACCAGCTTATCCCTTAGATTTGTGCCTCGCCTAAAGGTCACCGAAGGTTGGGGACTTAGAACAGCAGTAAGGTCTGGGTCCATGAGTAGGGTTCCCCAGTTCCCGCTTATGATTTCTCTTACACTGGTAGATGCTGAGTCAAAAGTCCCTATGACACGTATCAATCTCTGGGGGTCGCTGACTGGGTTCTTAGTGGGATGTAAAAGGGAAGTGCGTGTTTCGGCGCACGCCCTTTGGTAGGCCTCCTTGAGTGACCTCTCCGGATAACCACGTTCACGGAAACGCCTCCTCAGGTCGTCCGCCTGCCGCTTAAACTCCCCAATATCGGAGCAATTGCGTCTAAGCCTAAGGTATTGTCCGACCGGTATGCCCCGTTTTAATGGGGTCGGGTGGCAGCTCTCCCACCTTAGGAGAGAGTTCGTGGACGTAGATTTGCGGTAGATGGTAGTCTGTAATCCACCGCAGGCGCCCCTAGATATGGAAATATCCAGGAACGGGAGATGGTCCTTCACTATAACAGAAGTGAACCTAAGGTTCAGGTTGTTATCGTTGAGATCCTCAACGAACCCCGTAAATGCGTCCTCTGGTCCGCTCCACAGAACGAAAATATCGTCTATGTAGCGGGACCAGAGGACAACATGTTCCAAATGCCTTCTAGGTATGTCACCGAAGACCGTTGTCTCCTCCCACCAGCCCAGGAGCAAATTCGCATAGGACGGCGCACACGAACTGCCCATAGCAGTGCCCCTGAGCTGGTGGAAGATGCGACCATCAAAGAGGAAGAAGTTACTGTGGAGAACATAATGCAAAAGATGTAAGACCAAATGATTATGTGCAGTAAATTGTTGACCCCTGGCTCTTAAGAAATGTGCGGCTGCATCTATCCCCCTGTCGTGCGGTATTGATGAGTATAGAGCCTCGACATCGATGGAAGCTAGAAGCCAGTGTGACTCGATCTCTATATTCTCAAGTTTAGTAAGGAGGTCTCTAGTGTCTTTCACATACGAGGGCAGTGATTGCACGAACGGGCAAAGGATACGGTCTATGTAAATGCCTAAATTTTGGGAGAGATTCCCCACCCCTGAAACGATAGGACGCCCCTTAATAGGCGTGGTCTCTTTATGATCCTTTGGCAAGCAATAAAATGTTGCCATAACTGGGTGGGTGGGGTAGAGGAACTCGAATTCGTCGGCACTGATTAATTTGTCCGATTTGGCTACTGTTAAGATGTCTAACAGTTCCTTTTGAAATCTACACGTAGGGTTAGCAGACAGGATTTCGTATCCCAAGGGATCCTGGAGAATTGCTAGACACATATTCCTATAGTCTGAGGTGTTCATGACGACTACGTTACCCCCTTTGTCTGAGGGTTTGATCACTATTCGTCTGTCTTTTTCCAGGACCTGAAAGATAGTTCAGACAGGGTGTGTTTTAGGAAAACATCAATACACGAAATTTCCCCAGTAGGCGGCATTTTGGTACTTTTGTTTTTGAGGGCTGTGAAGGGACCTCGCCCCTCAGGATTGTTAGGCATACTGTCCAAGTTGTATAAAAAACGGACGTCACCAAGGATCTCCACCGGTATCCCCAGCTCGCGACTTTCTTTTTTGTCCTTTAGCTGGAAATGCTTATGCTACTTGAGCTTACGGGCAAACAGGTGGAGATCCTTGGTCCAACGAAACAGGTCGAATCTAGTGGTGGGCACAAAAGATAGGCCACGTCTCAAAACCCTGACCTCTGTTGGGGTCAGGGAACGAGACGATAGGTTGATAACCAACCTATCATCGGTTAACACTGTTGTGTTGCCGGCGGTTGGTTGCTGCGATTCCGCAGTTGATAATGCATCCCCTGATCTAAAAAAGAGGACGTGGATGAGGAAGAGGATGGTTGTGGGGCGGGGGGAGTACATTGTGGTTGGTTGCTATATTGATTTGCGTTATAGCGACCTCCCCGACGTCTTCCTTTATACCCACCACGGCCCCGACCCCTGGACTTAGGGTGTCTTTCTCTCTCACTATCCGAAATATCAGTCTCGGTAGAGGATTGGTCTGTTCTTTGGGGGTTGTCGGGGTTTGTCAGAAAGAGGTACGCTTTATTTTCCTTAAAGTCCTGTGAGTCTCGCGTGAACTGCCTGTGTTTGCGTTCTTTCAGGTGATACTGATAACGCTCAATGGTGTTTTGCAGTTGTGTTTCCTTAGTATTAAACTCAGGGTCTTGATGGAACCTTTTTGTGATATCAATCTGATCCCCCAAGTTTTTTTCGACCCGTTCAAGAACACTCCTTTCTTCATCCAGGAGTATCTGCATCAACCTAAGGGAGCTGTTTGTCGCCTCCTTTTCCCACTTTCTCAACAAATCAGGGTTTCTAATGCGGTTGGCTGGTGTCAGGGTTATACGAAGGCCACGTGGCACAATGCCTTGTTTAATGTACTGGTCCAAACCCTGTACTTCCCACCAGGAACTAATATGTTCCTTGTATATACGTGTGAGTTCAGCGAATGCGCTGTTTAGGGTGGGGGTATACTTTTTCTGCGTGAAAGCCTGTTCAGAAAAGACTGTTTTGGCCTCGTTAAGCCAGGAGTCCCTATCTAGGCCTGTGGTGAGGAATCCTGCCATATCCACAAGACTAAATTACAAAGAAGGGAATAAGGTTGTCCTATGTAGGTGAGACGGTGCAGGCCGCACCTCTCCCCAAGCTACTGCTAGAGAGCGTAATAGGAAAATCAAAGGGGCAGTAACAATTAAAACAAGGTATTTATTAATATAACTAAAACGTATATAAATGATCCCCTTACAAACATATAAAGACAAACAAACACAGTCGGGACCTGGGTACCAGAGAGCCGCAGGATTGCGGGTCGCGGTACTCGGAGTCCCTAGGGCGGGCCCTTAATAGAGCTGTGTGGACCCCAGGGGTCAAGAGGAGCCACAGGAGGTGCTGAGAAACACCCCAGCGTGGGCGTCCCGAATCCCAAATGGGAAGGGTAATGCCCAGTCAGGGTAGATAAGGGTGGATCTTACCGGTGTGAGGTCGGACCAATCAGGGGATGCCCGGACAAGAGATCTATTCTCAGCACGTAGGTAAGGTGTTCAAAAAAGCGAGGGAGGGGTACTTCATAGATTAGGTCAATCCTGGTCAGGGTCCGCAGGGAGAGTGAACTGTCCCTGTTGTACCCTGCTTGGCCTACTATGACCCTAATTCCCTAACACGGGATCCGTGCCCCGCAAGGGGTGGTCCCGTCCGGAACCTGACCCTGGTATAAGGTCCCTATGAGACCCTGCCAGGGTGGTATGTGGAACACCTGAACTAGTGAGACTAGAGTAAATGGTGAAACCGTAAACGGATAGGGGTATGTTCCTATGTCCCTACGCGTTTCTTCAAATAGAACATACACGGAAAGTATATAGCACTCCAATCAACCCCTAGAATCATCAGGGGACGGGGGTGAGTACTAATAGTTGCCTCCTAGGCCACTCAGTGTCAGTGATGTACTGCTGAACCTAGGTGGGCCGGGGCAGACTGAAAAAGCTTAGTCTATTAACACTAAGAATGACCTCATAGTCACATAAGAAGCTATGCTTTATGCTAGGCAGATGTGAGTGAGGTGCTGGCTACCTCTAACCACTAATGGATAAGTAGCGTGGTAACTGTAGCTAGAGTGCGTATGGCAGAGTCCAGATACATCTGAAACACACAAAGAAAAGGGAATACAAGAAGCCCTATAAACTGCTGTAAAGTAATGTGTATATCTGATAAAAAAACATATACAAGCAAGCACAATGACCACCTAGTGCCGATGTGTGATTAAACACTATCCAGGCTTATAGGTGGGGACACGAAAATCAGCTGATAACTACTTACAGTAGGCCTAGGTGCGTGTGGCATCCGTCTGGCCGGACCGGCATCACTTTGTTTGTATGAGGCCGGGTGTATGGCGTCTGGCAGCGCTATGGTATGCGCCGCTTCTGTTTTTAAAGGGTAAGGGGGCGGAGTCAGGCTGTGCATGCGTGCGCTCCTCACTTGATGCTAGGCGCAGTCTGATGACCAAAGACTCGTCACAGTCACATGGTCGCATGAGCACAGACTGACGACGCGGCCCGTAGCGTGCGTCACATGGGCCCGCGTCATCAGTTTGGAGCGCCGGAATAGTATGCCCAGTATCCGCGTCTTACCCCCCATCGCATCTCCTATAGATCGGAGACGGTGGATGGGCGGGACTAGCAGATGTCAGTTCGGGCAGACATATCAGCGCTTCCAGAAGGCTTAGTGGGTGGAGCCGGTCGCGTCTGTTGCGATCGGCATCAACATACCACTCGCATATAATTAATAGTCGGGGGTCATTGTCACAGACCCTCCACTATGGACAACAAAATGGATATTTATCGGCAGGAGGCACCACCATAGCTAAGAGTAGAGACTTGTTAAGTAAACAGTATAAAGATAGGCTGGTATGCGAAACTGCCTAATGCGGTCAGCTGCATACTGGGTCACACATAATAGAGGAGGGGTGAGGAGGTAACCAATGAACTTATCAAAGAAAACACCCAAACTGCAGTTGTTCATTAAGACCTGAGGGGTTGGTGGTTTTTAATTTAAAAATCCACCAACATTCACGTTGGAGTATGCGTTTGTCCCAATCACCTCCACGCTGAGGTTTATGGACCAGTTCAATGCCCATGAAAGTCACTGCTGAGGTGCGTCCCCCATGATCAGTCTGGACGTGCCTTGCTACCGCGGTGTCTCTCTCATTCCGTATATCACCAAGGTGCTCCCCCATCCTCTTGCGCAATTCCCTACGGGTCTTACCCACATACCTCTTGCCGCACTCACAGGTGATAAGGTAGATAACACCTGCGGTGCGGCAGTTGATGAAGTCACGTATGTGGTAAGGGTGACTCGCAGGGTCCAGTGAAAAGGATTTACCCTGGGTAAGCTGGTCGCAAAAGCTGCAATGTCCACACCTATAGCAGCCCTTTACCGGATTGTCGAGCCATGTGCGTGGTTTCTCGGGTGGACTATAGTGGCTATTGACCAGCTTATCCCTTAGATTTGTGCCTCGCCTAAAGGTCACCGAAGGTTGGGGACTTAGAACAGCAGTAAGGTCAGGGTCCATGAGTAGGGTTCCCCAGTTCCGGCTTATGATTTCTCTTACACTGGTAGATGCTGAGTCAAAAGTCCCTATGACACGTATCAATCTCTGGGGGTCGCTGACTGGGTTCTTAGTGGGATGTAAAAGGGAAGTGCGTGTTTCGGCGCACGCCCTTTGGTAGGCCTCCTTGAGTGACCTCTCCGGATAACCACGTTCACGGAAACGCCTCCTCAGGTCGTCGGCCTGCCGTTTAAACTCCCCAATATCGGAGCAATTGCGTCTAAGCCTAAGGTATTGTCCGACCGGTATGCCCCGTTTTAATGGGGTCGGGTGGCAGCTCTCCCACCTTAGGAGAGAGTTCGTGGACGTAGATTTGCGGTAGATGGTAGTCTGTAATCCACCGCAGGCGCCCCTAGATATGGAAATATCCAGGAATGGGAGATGGTCCTTCACTATAACAGAAGTGAACCTAAGGTTCAGGTTGTTATCGTTGAGATCCTCAACGAACCCCGTAAATGCGTCCTCTGGTCCGCTCCACAGAACGAAAATATCGTCTATGTAGCGGGACCAGAGGACAACATGTTCCAAATGCCTTCTAGGTATGTCACCGAAGACCGTTGTCTCCTCCCACCAGCCCAGGAGCAAATTTGCATAGGACGGCGCACACGAACTGCCCATAGCAGTGCCCCTGAGCTGGTGGAAGATGCGACCATCAAAGAGGAAGAAGTTACTGTGGAGAACATAATGCAAAAGATGTAAGACCAAATGATTATGTGCAGTAAATTGTTGACCCCTGGCTCTTAAGAAATGTGCGGCTGCATCTATCCCCCTGTCGTGCGGTATTGATGAGTATAGAGCCTCGACATCTATGGAAGCTAGAAGCCAGTGTGACTCGATCTCTATATTCTCAAGTTTAGTGAGGAGGTCTCTAGTGTCTTTCACATACAAGGGCAGTGATTGCACGAACGGGCAAAGGATACGGTCTATGTAAATGCCTAAATTTTGGGAGAGATTCCCCACCCCTGAAATGATAGGACGCCCCTTAATAGGCGTGGTCTCTTTATGAACCTTTGGCAAGCAATAGAATGTTGCCATAACTGGGTGGGTGGGGTAGAGGAACTCAAATTCGTCGGCACTGATTAATTTGTCCGATTTGGCTACTGTTAAGATGTCTAACAGTTCCTTTTGAAATCTACACGTAGGGTTAGCAGACAGGATTTCGTATCCCAAGGGATCCTGGAGAATTGCTAGACACATATTCCTATAGTCTGAGGTGTTCATGACGACTACGTTACCCCCTTTGTCTGAGGGTTTGATCACTATTCGTCTGTCTTTTTCCAGGACCTGTAATGCACCCCTCTCTGCCTTACTACAGTTGGACCTCAGGGGAGTAGAGTCCATGGCAGATAGTTCAGACAGGGTGTGTTTTAGGAAAACATCAATACACGAAATTTCCCCAGTAGGCGGCATTTTGGTACTTTTGTTTTTGAGGGCTGTGAAGGGACCTCGCCCCTCAGGATTGTTAGGCATACTGTCCAAGTTGTATAAAAAACGGACGTCACCAAGGATCTCCACCGGTATCCCCAGCTCGCGACTTTCTTTTTTGTCCTTTAGCTGGAAATGCTTATGTCACTTGAGCTTACGGGCAAACAGGTGGAGATCCTTGGTCCAACGAAACAGGTCGAATCTAGTGGTGGGCACAAAAGATAGGCCACGTCTCAAAACCCTGACCTCTGTTGGGGTCAGGGAACGAGACGATAGGTTGATAACCAACCTATCATCGGTTAACACTGTTGTGTTGCCGGCGGTTGGTTGCTGCGATTCCGCAGTTGATAATGCATCCCCTGATCTAAAAAAGAGGACGTGGATGAGGAAGAGGATGGTTGTGGGGCGGGGGGAGTACATTGTGGTTGGTTGCTATATTGATTTCCGTTATAGCGACCTCCCCGACGTCTTCCTTTATACCCACCACGGCCCCGACCCCTGGACTTAGGGTGTCTTTCTCTCTCACTATCCAAAATATCAGTCTCGGTAGAGGATTGGTCTGTTCTTTGGGGGTTGTCGGGGTTTGTCAGAAAGAGGTACGCTTTATTTTCCTTAAAGTCCTGTGAGTCTCGCGTGAACTGCCTGTGTTTGCGTTCTTTCAGGTGATACTGATAACGCTCAATGGAGTTTTGCAGTTGTGTTTCCTTAGTATTAAACTCAGGGTCTTGATGGAACCTTTTTGTGATATCAATCTGATCCCCCAAGTTTTTTTCGACCCGTTCAAGAACACTCCTTTCTTCATCCAGGAGTATCTGCATCAACCTAAGGGAGCTGTTTGTCGCCTCCTTTTCCCACTTTCTCAACAAATCAGGGTTTCTAATGCGGTTGGCTGGTGTCAGGGTTATACGAAGGCCACGTGGCACAATGCCTTGTTTAATGTACTGGTCCAAACCCTGTACTTCCCACCAGGAACTAATATGTTCCTTGTATATATACGTGTGAGTTCAGCGAATGCGCCGTTTAGGGTGGGGGTATACTTTTTCTGCGTGAAAGCCTGTTCAGAAAAGACTGTTTTGGCCTCGTTAAGCCAGGAGTCCCTATCTAGGCCTGTGGTGAGGAATCCTGCCATATCCACAAGACTAAATTACAAAGAAGGGAATGAGGTTGTCCTATGTAGGTGAGACGGTGCAGGCCGCACCTCTCCCCAAGCGTAATAGGAAAATCAAAGGGGCAGTAACAATTAAAACAAGGTATTTATTAATATAACTAAAACGTATATAAATGATCCCCTTACAAACATATAAAGACAAACAAACACAGTCGGGACCTGGGTACCAGAGAGCCGCAGGATTGCGGGTCGCGGTACACGGAGTCCCTAGGGCAGGCCCTTAACAGAGCTGTGTGGACCCCAGGGGTCAAGAGGAGCCACAGGAGGTGCTGAGAAACACCCCAGCGTGGGCGTCCCGAATCCCAAATGGGAAGGGTAATGCCCAGTCAGGGTAGATAAGGGTGGATCTTACCGGTGTGAGGTCGGACCAATCAGGGGACGCCCGGACAAGAGATCTGTTCTCAGCACGTAGGTAAGGTGTTCAAAAAAGCAAGGGAGGGGTACTTCATAGATTAGGTCAATCCTGGTCAGGGTCCGCAGGGAGAGTGAACTGTCCCTGTTGTACCCTGCTTGGCCTACTATGACCCTAATTCCCTAACACGGGATCCGTGCCCCGCAAGGGGTGGTCCCGTCCGGAACCTGACCCTGGTATAAGGTCCCTATGAGACCCTGCCAGGGTGGTATGTGGAACACCTGAACTAGTGAGACTAGAGTAAATGGTGAAACCGTAAACGGATAGGGGTATGTTCCTATGTCCCTACGCGTTTCTTCAAATAGAACATACACGGAAAGTATATAGCACTCCAATCAACCCCTAGAATCATCAGGGGACGGGGGTGAGTACTAATAGTTGCCTCCTAGGCCACTCAGTGTCAGTGATGTACTGCTGAACCTAGGTGGGCCGGGGCAGACTGAAAAAGCTTAGTCTATTAACACTAAGAATGACCTCATAGTCACATAAGAAGCTATGCTTTATGCTAGGCAGATGTGAGTGAGGTGCTGGCTACCTCTAACCACTAATGGATAAGTAGCGTGGTAACTGTAGCTAGAGTGCGTATGGCAGAGTCCAGGTACATCTGAAACACACAAAGAAAAGGGAATACAAGAAGCCCTATAAACTGCTGTAAAGTAATGTGTATATCTGATAAAAAAACATATACAAGCAAGCACGATGACCACCTAGTGCCGATGTGTGATTAAACACTATCCAGGCTTATAGGTGGGGACACGAAAATCAGCTGATAACTACTTACAGTAGGCCTAGGTGCGTGTGGCATCCGTCTGGCCGGACCGGCATCACTTTGTTTGTATGAGGCCGGGTGTATGACGTCTGGCAGTGCTATGGTATGCGCCGCTTCTGTTTTTAAAGGGTAAGGGGGCGGAGTCAGGCTGTGCATGCGTGCGCTCCTCACTTGATGCTAGGCGCAGTCTGATGACCAAAGACTCGTCACAGTCACATGGTCGCATGAGCACAGACTGACGACGCGGCCCGTAGCGTGCGTCACATGGGCCCGCGTCATCAGTTTGGAGCGCTGGAATAGTATGCCCAGTATCCGCGTCTTACCCCCCATCGCATCTCCTATAGATCGGAGACGGTGGATGGGCGGGACTAGCAGATGTCAGTTCGGGCAGACATATCAGCGCTTCCAGAAGGCTTAGTGGGTGGAGCCGGTCGCGTCTGTTGCGATCGGCATCAACATACCACTCGCATATAATTAATAGTCGGGGGTCATTGTCACAGACCCTCCACTATGGACAACAAAATGGATATTTATCGGCAGGAGGCACCACCATAGCTAAGAGTAGAGACTTGTTAAGTAAACAGTATAAAGATAGGCTGGTATGCGAAACTGCCTAATGCGGTCAGCTGCATACTGGGTCACACATAATAGAGGAGGGGTGAGGAGGTAACCAATGAACTTATCAAAGAAAACACCCAAACTGCAGTTGTTCATTAAGACCTGAGGGGTTGGTGGTTTTTAATTTAAAAATCCACCAACATTCACGTTGGAGTATGCGTTTGTCCCAATCACCTCCACGCTGAGGTTTATGGACCAGTTCAATGCCCATGAAAGTCACTGCTGAGGTGTGTCCCCCATGATCAGTCTGGACGTGCCTTGCTACCGCGGTGTCTCTCTCATTCCGTATATCACCAAGGTGCTCCCCCATCCTCTTGCGCAATTCCCTACGGGTCTTACCCACATACCTCTTGCCGCACTCACAGGTGATAAGGTAGATAACACCTGCGGTGCGGCAGTTGATGAAGTCACGTATGTGGTAAGGGTGACTCGCAGGGTCCAGTGAAAAGGATTTACCCAGTGATGTACTGCTGAACCTAGGTGGGCCGGGGCAGACTGAAAAAGCTTAGTCTATTAACACTAAGAATGACCTCATAGTCACATAAGAAGCTATGCTTTATGCTAGGCAGATGTGAGTGAGGTGCTGGCTACCTCTAACCACTAATGGATAAGTAGCGTGGTAACTGTAGCTAGAGTGCGTATGGCAGAGTCCAGGTACTTCTGAAACACACAAAGAAAAGGGAATACAAGAAGCCCTATAAACTGCTGTAAAGTAATGTGTATATCTGATAAAAAAACATATACAAGCAAGCACGATGACCACCTAGTGCCGATGTGTGATTAAACACTATCCAGGCTTATAGGTGGGGACACGAAAATCAGCTGATAACTACTTACAGTAGGCCTAGGTGCGTGTGGCATCCGTCTGGCCGGACCGGCATCACTTTGTTTGTATGAGGCCGGGTGTATGGCGTCTGGCAGCGCTATGGTATGCGCCGCTTCTGTTTTTAAAGGGTAAGGGAGCGGAGTCAGGCTGTGCATGCGTGCGCTCCTCACTTGATGCTAGGCGCAGTCTGATGACCAAAGACTCGTCACATCGTGTATTGATGTTTTCCTAAAACACACCCTGTCTGAACTATCTGCCATGGACTCTACTCCCCTGAGGTCCAACTGTAGTAAGGCAGAGAGGGGTGCATTACAGGTCCTGGAAAAAGACAGACGAATAGTGATCAAACCCTCAGACAAAGGGGGTAACGTAGTCGTCATGAACACCTCAGACTATAGGAATATGTGTCTAGCAATTCTCCAGGATCCCTTGGGATACGAAATCCTGTCTGCTAACCCTACGTGTAGATTTCAAAAGGAACTGTTAGACATCTTAACAGTAGCCAAATCGGACAAATTAATCAGTGCCGACGAATTTGAGTTCCTCTACCCCACCCACCCAGTTATGGCAACATTCTATTGCTTGCCAAAGGTTCATAAAGAGACCACGCCTATTAAGGGGCGTCCTATCGTTTCAGGGGTGGGGAATCTCTCCCAAAATTTAGGCATTTACATAGACCGGATCCTTTGCCCGTTCGTGCAATCACTGCCCTCGTATGTGAAAGACACTAGAGACCTCCTCACTAAACTTGAGAATATAGAGATCGAGTCACACTGGCTTCTAGCTTCCATCGATGTCGAGGCTCTATACTCATCAATACCGCACGACAGCGGGATAGATGCAGCCGCACATTTCTTAAGAGCCAGGGGTCAACAATTTACTGCACATAATCATTTGGTCTTACATCTTTTGCATTATGTTCTCCACAGTAACTTCTTCCTCTTTGATGGTCGCATCTTCCACCAGCTCAGGGGCACTGCTATGGGCAGTTCGTGTGCGCCGTCCTATGCAAATTTGCTCCTGGGCTGGTGGGAGGAGACAACGGTCTTCGGTGACATACCTAGAAGGCATTTGGAACATGTTGTCCTCTGGTCCCGCTACATAGACGATATTTTCGTTCTGTGGAGCGGACCAGAGGACGCATTTACGGGGTTCGTTGAGGATCTCAACGATAACAACCTGAACCTTAGGTTCACTTCTGTTATAGTGAAGGACCATCTCCCGTTCCTGGATATTTCCATATCTAGGGGCGCCTGCGGTGGATTACAGACTACCATCTACCGCAAATCTACGTCCACGAACTCTCTCCTAAGGTGGGAGAGCTGCCACCCGACCCCATTAAAACGGGGCATACCGGTCGGACAATACCTTAGGCTTAGACGCAATTGCTCCGATATTGGGGAGTTTAAGCGGCAGGCCGACGACCTGAGGAGGCGTTTCCGTGAATGTGGTTATCCGGAGAGGTCACTCAAGGAGGCCTACCAAAGGGCGTGCGCCGAAACACGCACTTCCCTTTTACATCCCACTAAGAACCCAGTCAGCGACCCCCAGAGATTGATACGTGTCATAGGGACTTTTGACTCAGCATCTACCAGTGTAAGAGAAATCATAAGCCGGAACTGGGGAACCCTACTCATGGACCCTGACCTTACTGCTGTTCAAAGTCCCCAACCTTCGGTGACCTTTAGGCGAGGCACAAATCTAAGGGATAAGCTGGTCAATAGCCACTATAGTCCACCCGAGAAACCACGCACATGGCTCGACAATCCGGTAAAGGGCTGCTATAGGTGTGGACATTGCAGCTTTTGCAACCAGCTTACCCAGGGTAAATCCTTTGCACTGGACCCTGCCAATCACCCTTACCACATACGTGACTTCATCAACTGCCGCACCGCAGGTGTTATCTACCTTATCACCTGTGAGTGCGGCAAGAGGTATGTGGGTAAGACCCGTAGGGAATTGCGCAAGAGGATGGGGGAGCACCTTGGTGATTTACGGAATGAGAGAGACACCGCGGTAGCAAGGCACGTCCAGACTGATCATGGGGGACGCACCTCAGCAGTGACTTTCATGGGCATTGAACTGGTCCATAAAACTCAGCGTGGAGGTGATTGGGACAAACGCATACTTCAACGTGAATGTTGGTGGATTTTTTAATTAAAAACCACCAACCCCTCAGGTCTTAATGAACAACTGCAGTTTGGGTGTTTTCTTTGATAAGTTCATTGGTTACCTCCTCACCCCTCCTCTATTATGTGTGACCCAGTATGCAGCTGACCGCATTAGGCAGTTTCGTATACCAGCCTATCTTTATACTGTTTACTTAACAAGTCTCTACTCTTAGCTATGGTGGTGCCTCCTGCCGATAAATATCCATTTTGTTGTCCATAGTGGAGGGTCTGTGACAATGACCCCCGACTATTAATTATATGCGAGTGGTATGTTGATGCCGATCGCAACAGACGCGACCGGCTCCACCCACTAAGCCTTCTGGAAGCGCTGATATGTCTGCCCGAACTGACATCTGCTAGTCCCGCCCATCCACCGTCTCCGATCTATAGGAGATGCGATGGGGGGTAAGACGCGGATACTGGGCATACTATTCCGGCGCTCCAAACTGATGACGCGGGCCCATGTGACGCACGCTACGGGCCGCGTCGTCAGTCTGTGCTCATGCGACCATGTGACTGTGACGAGTCTTTGGTCATCAGACTGCGCCTAGCATCAAGTGAGGAGCGCACGCATGCACAGCCTGACTCCGCTCCCTTACCCTTTAAAAACAGAAGCGGCGCATACCATAGCGCTGCCAGACGCCATACACCCGGCCTCATACAAACAAAGTGATGCCGGTCCGGCCAGACGGATGCCACACGCACCTAGGCCTACTGTAAGTAGTTATCAGCTGATTTTCGTGTCCCCACCTTTAAGCCTGGATAGTGTTTAATCACACATCGGCACTAGGTGGTCATCGTGCTTGCTTGTATATGTTTTTTTATCAGATATACACATGACTTTACAGCAGTTTATAGGGCTTCTTGTATTCCCTTTTCTTTGTGTGTTTCAGATGTACCTGGACTCTGCCATACGCACTCTAGCTACAGTTACCACGCTACTTATCCATTAGTGGTTAGAGGTAGCCAGCACCTCACTCACATCTGCCTAGCATAAAGCATAGCTTCTTATGTGACTATGAGGTCATTCTTAGTGTTAATAGACTAAGCTTTTTCAGTCTGCCCCGGCCCACCTAGGTTCAGCAGTACATCACTGACACTGAGTGGCCTAGGAGGCAACTATTAGTACTCACCCCCGTCCCCTGATGATTCTAGGGGTTGATTGGAGTGCTATATACTTTCCGTGTATGTTCTATTTGAAGAAACGCGTAGGGACATAGGAACATACCCCATCCGTTTACGGTTTCACCATTTACTCTAGTCTCACTAGTTCAGGTGTTCCACATACCACCCTGGCAGGGTCTCATAGGGACCTTATACCAGGGTCAGGTTCCGGACGGGACCACCCCTTGCGGGGCACGGATCCCGTGTTAGGGAATTAGGGTCATAGTAGGCCAAGCAGGGTACAACAGGGACAGTTCACTCTCCCTGCGGACCCTGACCAGGATTGACCTAATCTATGAAGTACCCCTCCCTTGCTTTTTTGAACACCTTACCTACGTGCTGAGAACAGATCTCTTGTCCGGGCGTCCCCTGATTGGTCCGACCTCACACCGGTAAGATCCACCCTTATCTACCCTGACTGGGCATTACCCTTCCCATTTGGGATTCGGGACGCCCACGCTGGGGTGTTTCTCAGCACCTCCTGTGGCTCCTCTTGACCCCTGGGGTCCACACAGCTCTGTTAAGGGCCTGCCCTAGGGACTCCGAGTACCGCGACCCGCAATCCTGCGGCTCTCTGGTACCCAGGTCCCGACTGTGTTTGTTTGTCTTTATATGTTTGTAAGGGGATCATTTATATACGTTTTAGTTATATTAATAAATACCTTGTTTTAATTGTTACTGCCCCTTTGATTTTCCTATTACGCTCTCTAGCAGTAGCTTGGGGAGAGATGCGGCCTGCACCGTCTCACCTACATAGGACAACCTCATTCCCTTCTTTGTTCACATTGCACTAGCTGTCCTGCTAGGCGGTTGTGTGGAAGCTTGGCTGTGAGCTGGATTACATCACCTTCAGACCGTGTTCACACCACAGTTAGCGTAGTGGTAGGACCCCGTGCCATGGTGAGTGACCGTGACGTGGTGCATGATGGGCTCCGATATTTTCCTGACAGGAATATATTGGCAAAAGTCTCAGCTTTTAATATCTGCTTGTATGACCATCTCGTATAGTCAGTGGCATATCCTTTTGGTGCATTTTCTTCAGCTATTCCATGCATCCACTACTCTCTCAGTAAAGTAATACTTCCTGATATTACTTTTAAACCTTTGCTCCTCTAATTTAAAACTATGTCCTCTTGTAGCAGTTTTTCTTCTTTTAAATATTTTCTCCTCTTTTACCTTGTTGATTCACTTTATGTATTTAAAAGTTTCTATCATATCCCCTCTGTCTCGTCTTTCTTCCAAGCTATACATGTTAAGGTCCTTTAATCTTTAGCCTCACCAACTGGGACAACATCCTAAGGAATAGGAAGGCAGCCACAAAATGGGATATTTTTAAAGGCATCCTAAACTTTAATAGAAGGATGAGGAACAAGAAAAAAAACAATGTGGATAAATAGAAAGCATTTAAATCACTAAACTAGAAAAAGTAGTGAAGAAGCATTGCAAAACTATAAGGAAAAAAAGTAGGATATGTAAAAGACAGATACACTACTCACAAAAAGTTTGTGATATTTGGCTTGTGGGTGGAATTTCACAATGAACCTAAAATGCACTCTAACCTTTATAGGTGAACTTAATGTGACCTTCTCTAAACTTTTGAATGCATATGTCCAACTGTTCAATGTTTCAGTACTTTATGCAAAACGTGCTGTTCTCTAACAAGGAGCTTAACGGCAAAATTCACAACAGATGTTTGATCCAGGAATCGCTCAATAAATCTCCTGGTTCATCAGAATTGGTATTTAAACAGTCCTCCTCATCATGCTGTTCACATTTTTACATCATGAGACCCAGACAACACCTAACAATTGGTCAACTGTACCTCACCATTGCGAGGCTTCAAGCAGGATGTAACAGTCACAGAAAGGCATAGAAGTGGATGTCCTTTGCCCACATCCAGGGCCGTCTTTAATATTGATTGGACCCTGGGCAAAAATTTACTTGGGCCCCCTGGATCCCACCTTCCCACACCTTAGCAGGCAATCACGCCCTCCACCACAACACACACACAAAAAATCCACACATCTGGTAGAGTACAGTGAATGACTGTAAATACTTCCAGTTCTGAAGACTCCAGCGGCTCAGGATCAGTGCTCTGGGCAGCTGGACTCAGGCTGGAAGTGGGCACCGCTCTGCAAGAAGGAGACCAGGGCTTGGCTCACCCTAGTGTTACAGTGCACCCCAGCACCCCACAGTATGCAGTATAGCACCCTATAGTATACAGCACCACACAGTATACTGTATAGCACCCCACACTATACAGTACCCCACAATATATAGTAGAGCAGTATAGCACCCCACAGTATACAGCACCCCACAGTATACAACACCTCACAGTATACAACACCTCACCGTATACAGCACCCCAAACTATACACGATACAGCCCCCCACACTATACAGTACAGCAGTATAGCACTCCACACTATACCGCACCCACAGTATACAGTATACAGACCCCTACAGTATACAGTACAGCAGTATAGCACTCCACAATATACAGTCCCCCACACTATACAGGCCCCCCACAGTATACAGGCCCCCCCACAGTATACAGGCCCCCCACAGTATACAGGCCCCCCACAGTATACAGGCCCCCCACACTATACAGGCCCCCCACACTATACAGGCCCCCCCACACTATACAGCCCCGCCCCCATAGTATACAGGCCCCCACAGTATACAGGCCCCCACAGTATACAGGCCCCCACAGTATACAGCCCCCCACACAGTATACAGGCCCCCCACACAGTATACAGGCCCCCCACACAGTATACAGGCCCCCACACAGTATACAGGCCCCCACACAGTATACAGACCCCCACACAGTATACAGCCCTCCACACAGTATACAGCCCCCCACACTATACAGGCCCCCCCACAGTATACAGCCCCCCACACTATACAGGCCCCCCACAGTATACAGGTCCCCCACACTATACAGGCCCCCACACTATACAGGCCCCCCCCACAGTATACAGGCCCCCCCACACAGTATACAGGCCCCCACACAGTATACAGGCCCCCACACAGTATACAGCACCCCACTATACAGTAGTTTACAGTATATTAACATAACAAGGTGAACTTGTGACAAAAAATAAAATTTTACATGAACTCGCCATGCCCCTCACAAAATACCTTGGGGTGTCTTCTTTTCAAAATGGGGTCACTTGTGGGGTATTTATACTGCCCTGGCATTTTAGGGGCCCTAAAGCGTGAGAAGTAGTTTGGAGTCCAAATGCGTAAAAAATGCCCTGTCAAATCCTAAAGGTACTCATTGGAATTTGGGCCCCTTTGTGCACCTAGGCTGCAAAAAAGTGTCACACGTGGTATCGCCATACTCAGAAGAAGTAGGGAAATGTGTTTTGGGGTGTATTTTTACATATACCCATACTGTGTGTGAGAAATATCTCTGTAAATGACAACTTTTCAAAAAATTTTATACAAAGTTGTCAATTTACAGAGATATTTCTCTCACCCAGCATGGGTATATGTAAAAATACACCCCAAAACACATTGCCCTACTTCTTCTGAGTACGGCGATACCACATTTGTGACACTTTTTTGAAGCCTACAGTAGGTGCACAAAGGGGCCCAAATTCCGATGAGTACCTTTAGGATTTCACAGGGCATTTTTTACGCATTTGGATTCAAACTACTTCTCACGCTTTAGGGCCCCTAAAATGCCAGGGCAGTATAAATACCCCACAAGTGACCCCATTTTGGAAAGAAGACACACCAAGGTATTCCATGAAGGGCATGGCAAGTAAATAGAAGATTGGTTTTTTTGTCACAAGTTAGCGGAATATGTTTTTTTGTTTCTTTTTTCTTACAAAGTCTCATATTCCACTAACTTGTGACAAAAAAGAAAATTTTACATGAACTCGCCATGCCCCTCACGAAATACCTTGGGGTGTCTTCTTTCCAAAATGGGGTCACTTTTGGGGTATTTATACTGCCCTGGCATTTTAGGGGCCCTAAAGCGTGAGAAGTAGTTTGGAATCCAAATGCGTAAAAAATGCCCTGTGAAATCCTAAAGGTACTCATTGGAATTTGGGCCCCTTTGCGCACCTAGGCTGCAAAAAAGTGTCACACATGTGCTATTGCCGTACTCAGAAGAAGTAGGGCAATGTGTTTTTGGGTGTATTTTTACATATACCCATACTATGTGTACACTTTTTCCCAATTTCCCATTTGTTTATACAAAGTTGTCAATTTACAGAGATATTTCTCTCACCCAGCATGGGTACATGTAAAAATACACCCCAAAACACATTGCCCTACTTATTCTGAGTACGGCGATACCACATGTGTGACACTTTTTTGCAGCCTAGGTGCGCAAAGGGGTCCAAATTCCAATGAGTACCTTTTAGGAGGGCATTTTTAGACATTTGGATTCCAGACTTCTTCTCACGCTTTAGGGCCCCTAAAATGCCAGGGCAGTATAAATACCCCACATGTGACCCCATTTTGGAAAGAAGACACCCCAAGGTATTCCGTGAGGGGCATGGCGAGTTCATAGAAGATTTTCTTTTTGGCACAAGTTAGCAGCAATTGATTTTTTTTGTTTTTTCTCACAAAGTCTCCCTTTCCGCTAACTTGGGACAAAAAGTTCAATCTTTCATGGACTCAATATGCCCCTCAGCGAATACCTTGGGGTGTCTTCTTTCCAAAATGGGGTCATTTGTGGGGTGTTTGTACTGCCCTGGCATTTGAGGGTCTCCACAATCATTACATGTATGGCCAGCAGAGTTTCTGCTGTTCTCCTTATATTGAGCATACGGGTAATGAGATTTTTTTTTCCGTTCAGCCTCTGGGCTGAAAGAAAAAATGAACGGCACAGATTTCTTCATTCGCATCGATCAATGTGGATGAAAAAATCTCTGCCAAAAAATGTGCAAAAAAAAAAAGAGGGGAAAGGCGTCTGCCAGGACATAGGAGCTCCGCCCAACATCCAAACCCACTCAGCTCGTAAGCCCTGCCAAACCCGATTTCTCCATTCACATCAATCGATGTGGATGACTAAATCATTGCCAGAATTTTTTTACTGCAAACGTATCTTTTTTACTGCAGAGGAGAAATCTCGTCTTGCAGCACCGCATACACCGACTTTTGTGTAATCTGACAGCAGCGCAATGCTTCTATCAGAATGTACATCAGTGCTGCAGCTGGGTGATCGCTTGGTTCACCTAGAAAGTAAAAAAAACAAAAAAAAAAACAGGCCGCAACGCAATAAATTTATTAACATTAACTTTATATAACATTTGAAACAGAACATTAACTTTTATAAACTTTATTGAACATTTGAAACGAACATTCACTTTTTTGCTTACCTGTGATTTTTTTTTTTTTTTTTACCTTTAGAGAATAAACCACTCCTTCTCCATGGGACAATGTGCAAAGCGCAAATCACCCAGAGATGTGGCGAAGTACATTATGCACTTTGTCCCAGGTGAAAGAAGAGATTTGTGGCAGCTCTGTGTGAAAGGGCCCTAAGACCCCTGTGTGCCTGTCCTGTGTCACGCAATCCCTACACTAATAGTGTACCTGTGTGTGGTACTTGTGGAAACACTCCCCTATGCATAGGGTAGGCTGGTCAGGACAGTCAGGACAAAAAAAGGTGGTGTCACGCCTTATTCCAGCCCTGCTACAGACACAACATCTTTTTCTTGGGGAACGCTGAGTTGGAGTACCAGGATAGACACTCGGGAAGTGTCTGGCATGTAGCCGGCTCACTACATCAGGGACTTGGGGCATGGACCCTCCTGGATACAGGAGTTCCGAAATGATCTCTTTCTGGAATTTTAGGAAGGATCCTGTTCTCCCAGCCTTACTGTAGAGAAAAAAACTATTATAGACAGCCAATTGAATTAAATAAACAGACACCTTCTTATACCAGCGTCTGGTGCGGCGGGACACTAAATAGGGAGCCAACATCTGGTCATTGAAGTCCACCCCTCCCATGTGAAGGTTATAGTCATGGACAGAGAGGGGTTTCACAATGACTCCAGTTGCCCTTTCAATTTGGACAGTCGTGTCTGTGTGAATGGTGGACAGAAGGAAAAACGTCCCTCTTGTCCCTCCACTTCACCGCGAGCAGTTCTTGGTCACACAAGGCAGCCCTCTCCCCCCGTGCAAGTCGGGTATTAACGAGCCGTTGGGGGAAGCCCCGGCGACTAGGTCACGCGGTGCCACAGCATTGAATTCCGACTAGATGTAAGTGCCGAAAGAGGGCCACACTTGTGTAAAAATTGTCCACGTATAAGTGCTACCCCTTGTGGAGTAAGGGTTACACCAAGTCCCAGACAATCTTGCCACTGCTCCCCAGGTAGTCAGGGCATCCGACCGGCTCCAGTTTTGAGTCTTTTCCCTCATAGACCCTAAAACGATATGTATAGCCTGTGGCCCTTTCACAGAGCTTATACAGTTTGACCCCATACCGGGCGCGCTTGCTGGGGATGTACTGTTTGATGCCAAGGCGCCCGGTAAAATGTACTAGGGACTCGTCTATGCAGATGTTCTGATTGGGGGTATACGCATCTGCAAATCTGGATGACAAATGGTCTATGAGGGGCCGAATTTTGTGGAGCCGGTCATAAGCAGGGTGGCCTCTTGGATGACAGGTTTTATTGTCAGCGAAATGCATAAAGCGCATGATGACCTCAAAACGTGCCCTGGACATTGCAGCAGAGAACATGGGCATGTAATGTATTGGGTCTTTAGACCAATAGGACCCCAATAATTTTTTTTTAGTTAGACCCATGCAGAGGATAAGGCCCAAAAAAAATTTTTATTCGGAAACTGTGACTAGTTTCCACCGGTAAGGCTGGGCATAGAAGCTTTCCGGATTGGCGGTTATATAGTCTGTGGCGTAGCGGTTGGTTTCTGCCACAGCTAAGTTATAGAGATCCGCGGTGAAGAACAGCTCAAAAAACTCAAGGGCCGATCCTAAATGAGCTGTCTCCATGCAAACTCCAGACTGGGTGGTGAAAGGGGGAAATACGGGTGCGGCGGAAGCAGGGGATTGCCAATTAGGGTTTGCCAGCACCTCTGGGAGACTAAGGGCTCTACGGGCCTGTGAACGTGGTGGCTGCGACGGGGGAGTTAATGCACGTGCCACTGTACCAGCTTGAACTGCCCTTCTGGTGCTTACCACTTCACCAGGGAATACGGCAGTGCTGGTAGAAGGTCCAGGATGTGCTGCGCTGCTGGTGTATGCCGCACCATAAAAAAGATCAGCGCTAGCACCACTCTGCTTTAAATGAGGCACAACACTGACATGGGATCGGGTAAGCCTGACCGTAGCAGGGACCTCAACCTCGTCATCTTCACTAGCGGTTAGAGTGCCACTGCTGTCTACAGGTTCATATTCTGAACCACTGGATTCAGCGGGTGAGGCGTCCCCATCGCTTTCATCCATCACGGCCAGAATCCTGTAGGCCTCTTGAGCGGAATACCCCTCGTTTGACATTTTGGACTAACTAAATTTAGGGGGTATACCTCTGAGACTACCCAGGAAAAAGAGCACACCTGCCTAGTAAAAAGGAGTGCTTGCGAAGTAAAGCTGCGATCGCTAATAAAGATCCAAAGAGCTCAAAAGTGATCTTTATAGCGGCGCAGCGATTTTACTGTGTTTTTGCTGTGATCAGAAAAAAAAATTCTGTCACTGCGGTGGGGCGGACTGAACGCAAGTGTGCGCACAAGATCAGGCCTGATCGGGCGAACACTGCGTTTTTTGTAGAGCTTAAGGTGACCCTAATGTATTATATAGATCTGATTGCGATCAGTCTTGATCACTTACAGATACTATATAGTACTAGTGCTGATTAGCGACAGCGATGACGCTAATTAGCGACTAATCAGTGACTGTGGTGCATTGGGCTGGGCGCTAACTACCTGGCGGTGATGAGGGACCCTTACAGGGGGGGGATCAATGACAGGGGGTGACAGGGGGTGATCAGGGAGTCTATATGGGGTGATCAGGGGTTAATAAGGGGTTAATAAGTGACAGGGGGGGTGTAGTGTATGTGTGGTGATTGGTAGTACTTACAGAGCTGCCTGTGTCCTCTGGTGGTCGATCCAAGCAAAAGGGACCACCAGAGGACCAGGTAGCAGGTATATCAGATGCTATTTACAAAATAGCGTCTGACATACCCATTTCATTGGATCTTTTAAAAATCTACAGCCTGCCAGCCAATGATCGCTGCCGGCAGGCTGTAGTTGAACTTCTGAACTGTGCGATCCTGTGAACGCGCGCTCCTGTGAGCGCGCGTTCACAGGAAATTTCGGGTCTCACGAGATGACGCCTATTGGCGTCATCTAGACCTGAGAGTGCCGCCGCACTGACGCCTATCGGCGTTATTGTGACGGGAGGTGGTTAAACCACCAAATGAATAAACAACACCAGTAATATGCAGATTAACTACACCTATCTGGTAAGTTCAGATATAAAGATATGACAATAAGAAAAATGGTGAGATACTCAAGGCATATATTACTAACATATAATTTAATAAAAATCACAAAAGCATAAAATCACAATCATGAATAAACCTAAATGTATAATAAATAACAGTTCAGATAAGTCACAAGCTGCGGGTCCAGCAGCTATTTATGAATCCATGCTGTAAAAAGAATTCAAGGGGTATTCCGGTAAAGTAACTTAATTTTTTGAAAACTGCATTAAGGCTGCAAGCTGTGACCCAACCAGAACCCATATCTATACATATTACCAGAGCTTTAATTCACCTTGCAATCCATTTGTCTAGCTCCTACTGTATGTGAGCCTGTAACACACTGAGTATCATGGCTCCTGATCTTCCCTAACAAAACTTCAAAGACTACAATCCCCACAATCCCTAGCTTTCCTGCTGTGAGATTGTGCTTGTTCATGAGTGTTGATGTTTACTAATTGGCTGTCTGATATACAGTCCAGTCATGCCCCCTCTACTCAGTAATCAGCATCACACTAACACGCCCTTAATGTAACAAGACATTTAGCTAGAGAATTGATAGCAACACATTGAGCACGCTCAACCCAACAAAGGCTCAGAACTACAGGCTGATGCCATGGTGGATAGCAGAGGAAGAAAACTACTTTTATAACTACTGAATGGTAAATATGTGAAAGTTGCATTATATTAGGTAATTAATAGAGTTGAGCGGACACCTGGATGTTCGGGTTCGACGGGTTCGGCCGAACTTCACAAAAAAGTTTGAGTTCGGGACCCGAACGTGACCCGAACTTGACCCCGAACGCGAACCCTATTGAAGTAAATTAGGACCAGAACTTTTGAGCACTAAAATGGCTGTAAAAATGTAATGGACAGGGCTAGAGGGCTGAAAATGACATCAAAATGTGGTTAAGAGCATGGAAACTGCTCTGCAAACAAATGTGGATAGGGAAAAGACTTTAAATAACATAAAATACGTAAAAATAAAAAATTATAATCTTGATCTAGGAGGATGAGATCTATATAGAGTAGGAAGATGAGGAGGCAGTGGATGTGGCGGTGTAGGTGGAAGTGGCGGTGGAGGAGGAGGTAGCCTATAGGGATGAGCGAACCCGAACTGTATAGTTCGGGTTCGTACCGAATTTTGGGGTGTCCGTGACACGGACCCGAACCCGAACATTTTCGTAAAAGTCCGGGTTCGGGTTCGGTGTTCGGCGCTTTCTTGGCGCTTTTTGAAAGGCTGCAAAGCAGCCAATCAACAAGCGTCATACTACTTGCCCCAAGAGGCCATCACAGCCTTGCCTACTATTGGCATGGCTGTGATTGGCCAGTGCAGCATGTGACCCAGCCTCTATATAAGCTTGGGTCACGTAGCGCTGCACGTCACTCTGCTGATTGAAGCATAGGGAGAGGTTGCTGCTGCGACGTTAGGGCGAGATTAGGCAGATTAACTCCTCCAAAAGACTTAATTCAGTGATCGATCTCCAGCTGTGGATCATTGAAGTGATAATATTGAATTGCTCACTTTTTTTAGGCTGCCCAGAGCGTTTTTATATCACTTTTTTCTGGGGTAATCGGCGGCCATTTTGTGGCTTGTGGTGCGCCAGCACAAGCTACCACCAAGTGCATTTAACCATCAATAGTGTGGTTATTTTTTGCTATATCCTACATCAGCTGCAGGCTGAGCCTGTGTCACCCAAGTGCATTTAACCATCAACAGTGTGGTTATTTTTTGGCCATATACTACATCAGGGGCAAGTTGAGCCTGTCACCCAGCGCCTAAAAAATAGACCTGACATTTATTTTCCTCCAAATCTGTACTGTTTTAGCTGGTCAAATTATTTGTAGTGACCGTAAAAGCACAGTTTTTGTTCTGGGTTGAAAAACTATTCCCAAATTTGCCATTCTAAAAATTAGTAGTTTCTGCTATATCAGGCCTACTTTAAATCTATCCCAAAAAGGATATCTTAGATTGAAGGTGCTGATAGTGTCATTCTGAAAAACTTAACACACACGCTACCGTGCAGATACAAGTCTAATTCTGTGATTAAAGGTATATCTGTCACACAGCGTGTAAAAAATAGGCCTCACATTTCTATTCAACCAAATCTGTACTGTTTTAGCTGGTCAAATTATTTGTAGTGACCGTAAAAGCACTACAATTCCCAAATTTGCCATTTTCAAAATTGTGGTGAACGGGAACAATGAGGAAAACATCTAATAAGGGACGTGGACATGGTCGTGGTGGTGTTAGTGGACCCTCTGGTGCTGGGAGAGGACGTGGCCGATCTGCCACAGCCACACGTCCTAGTGTACCAACTACCTCAGGTCCCAGTAGCCGCCAGAATTTACAGGGATATTTGGTGGGGCCCAATGCCGTTCTAAGGATGGTAAGGCCTGAGCAGGTACAGGCATTAGTCTATTAGGCCGACAGTGCATCCAGCACGTTCACATTATCTCCCACCCAGTTTTCTGCAGAAAGCGCACAGATGGCGCATGAAAACTAAGCCCATCAGTCTGTCACATCACCCCCATGCATATCAGGGAAACTGTCTGAGCCTCAAGTTATGCAGCAGTCTCTTATGCTGTTTGAAGACTCTGCTTCCAAGGTTTCCCAAGGGCATCCACCTAGCCCTTCCCCAGGGGTGGAAGAGATAGAATGCACTAACGCACAACCACTTATGTTTCCTGATGATGAGGACATGGGAATACCACCTCAGCACGTCTCTGATGATGACGAAACACAGGTGTCAACTGCGGCGTCTTTCTGCAGTGTGCAGACTGCAAAGGACGTCAGGGAGGAAGACTGGGTGGAAGACGATGCAGAGGACGATGAGGTCCTAGACCCCACATGGAATGAAGGTCGTGCCACTGACTTTCAGAATTCAGAGGAAGAGGCAGTGATGAGACCGAGCCAACAGCGTAGCAAAAGACAAAGAGGGAGCAGTGGGCAAAATCAGAACACCCGCCGCCAAGAGACTCCGCCTGCTACTGACCGCCGCCATCTGGGACCGAGCACCCCAAAGGCAGCTTCAAGGAGTTCCCTGGCATGGCACTTCTTTAAACAATGTGCTGACGACAAGACCCGAGTGGTTTGCACGCTGTGCCATCAGAGCCTGAAGCGAGGCATTAACGTTCTGAACCTTAGCACAACCTGCATGACCAGGCACCTGCATGCAAAGCATGAACTGCAGTGGAGTAAACACCTTAAAAACAAGGAAGTCACTCAGGCTCCCCCTGCTACCTCTTCTGCTGCTGCCGCCTCGGCCTCTTCTGCTGCTGCTGCCGCCGCCTCGGCCTCTTCCTCCGCCTCTGGAGGAACGTTGGCACCTGCCGCCCAGCAAACATGGGATGTACCACCAACACCACCACCTGCGTCACCAAGCATCTCAACCATGTCACACGGCAGCGTTCAGCTCTCCATCTCACAAACATTTGAGAGAAAGCGTAAATTCCCACCTAGCCACCCTCGATCCCTGGCCCTGAATGTCAGCATTTCTAAACTACTGGCCTATGAAATGCTGTCATTTAGGCTGGTGGACACAGACAGCTTCAAACAGCTCATGTCGCTTGCTTTCCCACAGTATGTTGTTCCCAGCCGCCACTACTTCTCCAAGAGAGCCGTGACTTCCCTGCACAACCAAGTGTCCGATAAAATCAAGTGTGCACTGCGCAACGCCATCTGTGGCAAGGTCCACCTAACCACAGATACGTGGACCAGTAATCACGGCCAGGGACGCTATATCTCCCTAACTGCACACTGGGTAAATGTAGTGGCGGCTGGGCCCCAGGCGGAGAGCTGTTTGGCGCACATCCTTCCGCCGCCAAGTATCGCAGGGCAACATTCTTTGCCTCCTGTCTCCTCCTCCTCCTACTCAGCTTCCTCCTCCTCTTCTTCCACCTGCTCATCCAGTCAGCCACACACCTTCACCACCAACTTCAGCACAGCACGGGGTAAACGTCAGCAGGCCGTTCTGAAACTCATATGTTTGGGGGACAGGCCCCACACCGCACAGGAGTTGTGGCGGGGTATAGAACAACAGACCGACGAGTGGTTGCTGCCGGTGAGCCTCAAGCCCAGCCTGGTGGTGTGCGATAATGGGCGAAATCTCGTTGCAGCTCTGGGACTAGCCGGTTTGACGCACATCCCTTGCCTGGCGCATGTGCTGAATTTGGTGGTGCAGAAGTTCATTCGCAACTACCCCGACATGTCAGAGCTGCTGCATAAAGTGCGGGCCGTCTGTTCGCGCTTCCGGCGTTCACACCCTGCTGCTGCACGCCTGTCTGCGCTACAGCATAACTTCGGCCTTTCCGCTCACCGCCTCATATGCGATGTGCCCACCAGGTAAACTCCACCTTGCACATGCTGGACAGACTGTGCGAGCAGCAGCAGGCCATAGTGGAGTTTCAGCTGCAGATCGCACGGGTCAGTCGCACTGCGGAACAGCACCACTTCACCACCAATGACTGGGCCTCCATGCGAGACCTGTGTGCCCTGTTGCGCTGTTTCGAGTACTCCACCAACATGGCCAGTGGCGATGACACCGTTATCAGCGTTACAATACCACTTCTATGTCTCCTTGAGAAAACACTTAGGGCGATGATGGAAGAGGAGGTGGCCCAGGAGGAACAGGAGGAAGAGGGGTCATTTTTAGCACTTTCAGGCCAGTCTCTTCGAAGTGACTCAGAGGGAGGTTTTTTGCAACAGCAGAGGCCAGGTACAAATGTGGCCAGACAGGGCCCACTACTGGAGGACGAGGAGGACGAGGATGAGGAGGAGGTGGAGGAGGATCAGGATGAAGCATTTACACAGCGGGGTGGCACCCAAAGCAGCTCGGGCCCATCACTGGTGCGTGGCTGGGGGGAAACACAGGACGATGACGATACGCCTCCCACAGAGGACAGCTTGTCCTTACCTCTGGGCAGCCTGGCACACATGAGCGACTACATGCTGCAGTGCCTGCGCAACGAGAGCAGAGTTGCCCACATTTTAACGTGTGCGGACTACTGGGTTGCCACCCTGCTGGATCCCCGGTACAAAGACAATGTGCCCACCTTACTTCCTACACTGGAGCGTAAAAGGAAGATGCGCGAGTACAAGCGCACGTTGGTAGACGCGCTACTGAGAGCATTCCCAAATGTCACAGGGGAACCAGTGGAAGTCCAAGGCGAAGGCAGAGGAGGAGCAAGAGGTCGCCAACGCAGCTGTGTCACGGCCAGCTCCTCTGAGGGCAGGGTTAGCATGGCAGAGATGTGGAAAAGTTTTGTCACCACGCCACAGCTAACTGCACCACCTCCTGATACGGAACGTGTTAGCAGGAGGCAACATTTCACTAACATGGTGGAACAGTACCTGTGCACACCCCACCACGTACTGACTGATGGTTCGGCCCCATTCAACTTCTGGGTCTCCAAATTGTCCACGTGGCCAGAGCTAGCCTTTTATGCCTTGGAGGTGCTGGCCTGCCCGGCGGCCAGCGTTTTGTCTGAACGTGTATTCAGCACGGCAGGGGGCGTCATTACAGACAAACGCAGCCGCCTGTCTACAGCCAATGTGGACAAGCTGATGTTCATAAAAATGAACCAGGCATGGATCCCACAGGACCTGTCCATCCCTTGTGCAGATTATACATTAACTACCTCCCCTTAACAATATATTATTTTACTCCAGGGCACTTCCTCATTCAATCCTATTTTTATTTTCATTTTACCATTATATTGCGGGGCAACCCAAAGTTGAATGAACCTTTCCTCTGACTGGGTGCCTCGGCCTAAATATGTGACAGTGGCCTGTTCCAGTGGTGGGTGACGTGAAGCCTGATTCTCTGCTATGACATGAAGACTGATTCTGTGATGACATGAAGCCAGATTCTCTGTTACGCGACCTCTCTCCTCTGCCTGGGTGCCTGGGCCTAAATATGTGACAGTGGCCTGTTCCAGTGGTGGGTGACGTGAAGCCTGATTCTCTGCTATGACATGAAGACTGATTCTCTGCTGACATGAAGCCTGAATCTTTGTTACGGGACCTCTCTCCTCTGCCTGGGTGCCTGGGCCTAAATATGTGACAGTGGCCTGTTCCAGTGGTGGGTGACGTGAAGCCTGATTCTCTGCTATGACATGAAGACTGATTCTCTGCTCACATGAAGCCTGAATCTCTGTTATGGGACCTCTCTCCTCTGCCTGGGCCTAAATATGTGACAGTGGCCTGTTCCAGTGGTGGGTGACGTGAAGCCTGATTCTCTGCTATGACATGAAGACTGATTCTCTGCTCACATGAAGCCTGAATCTCTGTTATGGGACCTCTCTCCTCTGCCTCTGTGCCTGGGCCTAAATATGTGACAGTGGCCTGTTCCAGTGGTGGGTGACGTGAAGCCTGATACTCTGCTATGACATGAAGACTGATTCTCTGCTGACATGAAGCCTGAATCTCTGTTATGGGACCTCTCTCCTCTGCCTGGGTGCCTGGGCCTAAATATGTGACAGTGGCCTGTTCCAGTGGTGGGTGACGTGAAGCCTGATTCTCTGCTATGACATGAAGACTGATTCTCTGCTGAAATGAAGCCTGAATCTCTGTTATGGGACGTCTCTCCTCTGCCTGGGTGCCTGGGCCTAAATATGTGACAGTGGCCTGTTCCAGTGGTGGGTGACGTGAAGCCTGATTCTCTGCTATGACATGAAGCCTGAATCTCTGTTATGGGACCTCTCTCCTCTGCCTGGGTGCCTGGGCCTAAATATGTGACAGTGGCCTGTTCCAGTGGTGGGTGACTTGAAGCCTGATTCTCTGCTATGACATGAAGACTGATTCTCTGCTGACATGAAGCCTGAATCTCTGTTATGGGACCTCTCTCCTCTGCCTGCGTGCCTGGGCCTAAATATGTGACAGTGGCCTGTTCCAGTGGTGGGTGACGTGAAGCCTGATTCTCTGCTATGACATGAAGACTGATTCTCTGCTGACATGAAGCCTGAATCTCTGTTATGGGACCTCTCTCCTCTGCCTGGGTGCCTGGGCCTAAATATGTGACAGTGGCCTGTTCCAGTGGTGGGTGACGTGAAGCCTGATTCTCTGCTATGACATGAAGACTGATTCTCTGCTGACTTGAAGCCTGAATCTCTGTTATGGGACCTCTCTCCTCTGCCTGGGTGCCTGGGCCTAAATATGTGACAGTGGCCTTTTCCAGTGGTGGGTGACGTGAAGCCTGATTCTCTGCTATGACATGAAGACTGATTCTCTGCTGACATGAAGCCTGAATCTCTGTTATGGGACCTCTCTCCTCTGCCTGGGTGCCTGGGCCTAAATATGTGACAGTGGCCTTTTCCAGTGGTGGGTGACGTGAAGCCTGATTCTCTGCTATGACATGAAGACTGATTCTCTGCTGAAATGAAGCCTGAATCTCTGTTATGGGACCTCTCTCCTCTGCCTGGGTGCCTGGGCCTAAATATGTGACAGTGGCCTGTTCCAGTGGTGGGTGACGTGAAGCCTGATTCTCTGCTATGACATGAAGACTGATTCTCTGCTGACATGAAGCCTGAATCTCTGTTATGGGACCTCTCTCCTCTGCCTGGGTGCCTGGGCCTAAATATGTGACAGTGGCCTTTTCCAGTGGTGGGTGACGTGAAGCCTGATTCTCTGCTATGACATGAAGACTGATTCTCTGCTGAAATGAAGCCTGAATCTCTGTTATGGGACCTCTCTCCTCTGCCTGGGTGCCTGGGCCTAAATATGTGACAGTGGCCTGTTCCAGTGGTGGGTGACGTGAAGCCTGATTCTCTGCTATGACATGAAGACTGATTCTCTGCTGACATGAAGCCTTAATCTCTGTTATGGGACCTCTCTCCTCTGCCTGGGTGCCTGGGCCTAAATATGTGACAGTGGCCTGTTCCAGTGGTGGGTGACGTGAAGCCAGATTCTCTGCTATGACATTAAGATTGATTCTCTGCTGACATGAAGCCTGAATCTCTGTTATGGGACCTCTCTCCTCTGCCTGGGTGCCTGGGCCTAAATATGTGACAGTGGCCTGTTCCAGTGGTGGGTGACGTGAAGCCTGATTCTCTGCTATGACATGAAGACTGATTCTCTGCTGACATGAAGCCTGAATCTCTGTTATGGGACCTCTCTCCTCTGCCTGGGTGCCTGGGCCTAAATATGTGACAGTGGCCTGTTCCAGTGGTGGGTGACGTGAAGCCTGATTCTCTGCTATGACATGAAGACTGATTCTCTGCTCACATGAAGCCTGAATCTCTGTTATGGGACCTCTCTCCTCTGCCTGGGTGCCTGGGCCTAAATATGTGACAGTGGCCTGTTCCAGTGGTGGGTGACGTGAAGCCTGATTCTCTGCTATGATATGAAGACTGATTCTCTGCTGAAATGAAGCCTGAATCTCTGTTATGGGACCTCTCTCCTCTGCCTGGGTGCCTGGGCCTAAATATGTGACAGTGGCCTGTTCCAGTGGTGGGTGACGTGAAGCCTGATTCTCTGCTATGACATGAAGACTGATTCTCTGCTGACATGAAGCCTGAATCTCTGTTATGGGACCTCTCTCCTCAGCCTGGGTGCCTGGGCCTAAATATGTGACAGTGGCCTGTTCCAGTGGTGGGTGACGTGAAGCCTGATACTCTGCTATGACATGAAGACTGATTCTCTGCTGACATGAAGCCTGAATCTCTGTTATGGGACCTCTCTCCTCTGCCTGGGTGCCTGGGCCTAAATATGTGACAGTGGCCTGTTCCAGTGGTGGGTGACGTGAAGCCTGATTCTCTGCTATGACATGAAGACTGATTCTCTGCTGACATGAAGCCTGAATCTCTGTTATGGGACCTCTCTCCTCAGCCTGGGTGCCTGGGCCTAAATATGTGACAGTGGCCTGTTCCAGTGGTGGGTGACGTGAAGCCTGATTCTCTGCTATGACATGAAGCCTGAATCTCTGTTATGGGACCTCTCTCCTCTGCCTGGGTGCCTGGGCCTAAATATGTGACAGTGGCCTGTTCCAGTGGTGGGTGACTTGAAGCCTGATTCTCTGCTATGACATGAAGACTGATTCTCTGCTGACATGAAGCCTGAATCTCTGTTATGGGACCTCTCTCCTCTGCCTGCGTGCCTGGGCCTAAATATGTGACAGTGGCCTGTTCCAGTGGTGGGTGACGTGAAGCCTGATTCTCTGCTATGACATGAAGACTGATTCTCTGCTGACATGAAGCCTGAATCTCTGTTATGGTACCTCTCTCCTCTGCCTGGGTGCCTGGGCCTAAATATGTGACAGTGGCCTGTTCCAGTGGTGGGTGACGTGAAGCCTGATTCTCTGCTATGACATGAAGACTGATTCTCTGCTGACTTGAAGCCTGAATCTCTGTTATGGGACCTCTCTCCTCTGCCTGGGTGCCTGGGCCTAAATATGTGACAGTGGCCTTTTCCAGTGGTGGGTGACGTGAAGCCTGATTCTCTGCTATGACATGAAGACTGATTCTCTGCTGACATGAAGCCTGAATCTCTGTTATGGGACCTCTCTCCTCTGCCTGGGTGCCTGGGCCTAAATATGTGACAGTGGCCTTTTCCAGTGGTGGGTGACGTGAAGCCTGATTCTCTGCTATGACATGAAGACTGATTCTCTGCTGAAATGAAGCCTGAATCTCTGTTATGGGACCTCTCTCCTCTGCCTGGGTGCCTGGGCCTAAATATGTGACAGTGGCCTGTTCCAGTGGTGGGTGACGTGAAGCCTGATTCTCTGCTATGACATGAAGACTGATTCTCTGCTGACATGAAGCCTGAATCTCTGTTATGGGACCTCTCTCCTCTGCCTGGGTGCCTGGGCCTAAATATGTGACAGTGGCCTGTTCCAGTGGTGGTTGACGTGAATCCTGATTCTCTGCAATGACATGAAGACTGATTCTCTGCTGACATGAAGCCTTAATCTCTGTTATGGGACCTCTCTCCTCTGCCTGGGTGCCTGGGCCTAAATATGTGACAGTGGCCTGTTCCAGTGGTGGGTGACGTGAAGCCTGATTCTCTGCTATGACATGAAGATTGATTCTCTGCTGACATGAAGCCTGAATCTCTGTTATGGGACCTCTCTCCTCTGCCTGGGTGCCTGGGCCTAAATATGTGACAGTGGCCTGTTCCAGTGGTGGGTGACGTGAAGCCTGATTCTCTGCTATGACATGAAGACTGATTCTCTGCTGACATGAAGCCTGAATCTCTGTTATGGGACCTCTCTCCTCTGCCTGGGTGCCTGGGCCTAAATATGTGACAGTGGCCTGTTCCAGTGGTGGGTGACGTGAAGCCTGATTCTCTGCTATGACATGAAGACTGATTCTCTGCTCACATGAAGCCTGAATCTCTGTTATGGGACCTCTCTCCTCTGCCTGGGTGCCTGGGCCTAAATATGTGACAGTGGCCTGTTCCAGTGGTGGGTGACGTGAAGCCTGATTCTCTGCTATGATATGAAGACTGATTCTCTGCTGAAATGAAGCCTGAATCTCTGTTATGGGACCTCTCTCCTCTGCCTGGGTGCCTGGGCCTAAATATGTGACAGTGGCCTGTTCCAGTGGTGGGTGACGTGAAGCCTGATTCTCTGCTATGACATGAAGACTGATTCTCTGCTGACATGAAGCCTGAATCTCTGTTATGGGACCTCTCTCCTCAGCCTGGGTGCCTGGGCCTAAATATGTGACAGTGGCCTGTTCCAGTGGTGGGTGACGTGAAGCCTGATACTCTGCTATGACATGAAGACTGATTCTCTGCTGACATGAAGCCTGAATCTCTGTTATGGGACCTCTCTCCTCTGCCTGGGTGCCTGGGCCTAAATATGTGACAGTGGCCTGTTCCAGTGGTGGGTGACGTGAAGCCTGATTCTCTGCTATGACATGAAGACTGATTCTCTGCTGACATGAAGCCTGAATCTCTGTTATGGGACCTCTCTCCTCTGCCTGGGTGCCTGGGCCTAAATATGTGACAGTGGCCTGTTCCAGTGGTGGGTGACGTGAAGCCTGATTCTCTGCTATGACATGAAGACTGATTCTCTGCTGACATGAAGCCTGAATCTCTGTTATGGGACCTCTCTCCTCTGCCTGGGTGCCTGGGCCTAAATATGTGACAGTGGCCTGTTCCAGTGGTGGGTGACGTGAAGCCTGATTCTCTGCTATGACATGAAGACTGATTCTCTGCTCACATGAAGCCTGAATCTCTGTTATGGGACCTCTCTCCTCTGCCTGGGTGCCTAGGCCTAAATATGTGACAGTGGCCTGTTCCAGTGGTGGGTGACGTGAAGCCTGATTCTCTGCTATGATATGAAGACTGATTCTCTGCTGAAATGAAGACTGAATCTCTGTTATGGGACCTCTCTCCTCTGCCTGGGTGCCTGGGCCTAAATATGTGACAGTGGCCTGTTCCAGTGGTGGGTGACGTGAAGCCTGATTCTCTGCTATGACATGAAGACTGATTCTCTGCTGACATGAAGCCTGAATCTCTGTTATGGGACCTCTCTCCTCAGCCTGGGTGCCTGGGCCTAAATATGTGACAGTGGCCTGTTCCAGTGGTGGGTGACGTGAAGCCTGATACTCTGCTATGACATGAAGACTGATTCTCTGCTGACATGAAGCCTGAATCTCTGTTATGGGACCTCTCTCCTCTGCCTGGGTGCCTGGGCCTAAATATGTGACAGTGGCCTGTTCCAGTGGTGGGTGACGTGAAGCCTGATTCTCTGCTATGACATGAAGACTGATTCTCTGCTGAAATGAAGCCTGAATCTCTGTTTTGGGACCTCTCTCCTCTGCCTGGGCGCCTGGGCCTAAATATGTGACAGTGGCCTGTTCCAGTGGTGGGTGACGTGAAGCCTGATTCTCTGCTATGACATGAAGACAGATTCTGCGCTGACATAAGGCCAGATTCTCTGTTACGCGACCTCTCTCCTCTGCCTGGGTGCCTGGGCCTAAATATGTGACAGTGGCCTGTTCCAGTGGTGGGTGACGTGAAGCCTGATTCTCTGCTATGACATGAAGACTGATTCTCTGCTGACATGAAGCCTGAATCTCTGTTATGGGACCTCTCTCCTCTGCCTGGGTGCCTGGGCCTAAATATGTGACAGTGGCCTGTTACAGTGGTGGGTGACGTGAAGCCAGATTCTCTGTTATGGCATGAAGACTGATTCTCTGCTGACGTGAAGCCAGATTCTCTGCTATGAGACCTCTCTCCAATTGATATTGGTTTATTTTTATATATTTTATTTTAATTTTAATTCATTTCCCTATCCACATTTGTCTGCAGGGTATTTACCTACATGTTGCTGCCTTTTGCAGCCCTCTAGCTCTTTCCTGGGCTGTTTTACAGCCTTTTTAGTGCCGAAAAATTCGGGTCCCCATTGACTTCAATGGGGTTCGGGTTCGGGACGAAGTTCGGGTCGGGTTCGGATCCCGGACCCGAACATTTCCGGGAAGTTCGGCCGAACTTCTCGAACCCGAACATCCAGGTGTTCGCTCAACTCTAGTAGCCTACACTGCTTTTTGGTTTTAAATTTATTTTTATTTTTTTAAATTCGGGTACACCCCAAAACATTGGGAAATATAACCTGTGATAACCCCCTCCAGTCGTGATAAACACACTTTCAGACAATACACTGGCTGCAGGGCAGGCCAGCACCTCCAAGGCGTAAAGGGCAAGCTCAGGCCATGTGCCCAATTTGGAGACCCAGAAGTTGCAGGGGGCAGAACCATCAGTCAGTTCGTGTAGGCGTGTGCAAACATACTGCCCCACCATGTCGCACGTCCCCGTGATTTTCACGATCCAATTGGATATCTGCTCTATCAACTTTCGATGTTCTTTTCTGTGCCTACCATGTTGATCACGGTTAGCGGCGAATCAGGGTTCCATCCCGTAGAGGGAGCGTGATAAAGAGAGACCACATCCAAGGGAGATCAATGCATGAAATTTTATTGTGATCGAGCGAAAATGTGGGAAAAGCTATTAAAACGGACGAATTGAAGGAAAGGAGGGGGAGCGCAGCAATTACCCACTCCCGACTCGGGGAGGTAGTGACGATAAATAACAATTCAGGACTCTTAAGATGCCCTGTTATTTGAATGATTAATTAAAATGATAGGGAATTTCACTGCGGTATTTTGGATTAGGAAACGTTAGACAGGAGAGGCCCTGCTGCCGCTTTGTTGACTCTAGATAACTTGTGCCTGATCGCACGTCCCTGTGACGTCCACCATCCATTTGGATATCTTCTCTATCAACTTTCGATGTTCTTTTCTGAGCATACCATGTTGATCACGGTTATCGGCAAATCAGGGTTCTACGCCGGAGAGGGAGCGTGAGAAAGAGAGACCACATCCAAGGGAGTTTAATTGTTTCAAATTAAATATGATAGAGTGGAAATTTGGGACAAAGTATTGAAGCACAAATGTGGGACAACTTGTTAAAGTTTAAGCATTGAATGAAAGGAGGTGGCTCGCATGAATTAAAGAAGAATTTCAGAAATTTTATTCCCTGTCACCTATGCAAAGCAGGGGTTTCTATCCGGCAAAATTTGAAAAATGTCACCTGACAATGTAACAAATGATTTTTTTAAATTTATTCTCCTGTCACCTATGTAGAGGTGCCCCAGTGACATCCACCATCCATTTAGATATCTTCTCTAACAACTTTCGATGTTCTTTTCTGAGCCTACCATGTTGATCACGGTTATCGGCGAATCAGGGTTCCACGCCGGAGGGGGAGCGTGAGAAAGAGAGACCACATCCAAGGGAGGATTAATTGTTTAAAATTTTAAATTATAGAGTGGAAATATGGGACAAAGTATTAAAGTGTACAAGTGGGACAACTTTTTAAAGTTTAAGCATTGAATAAAAGGATGTGGCGCGCATAAATTAATGAAGAATTTCTTAAATTTCATTCCCTGTCAACTATACAGAGCAGGGGTTTCTATCCGGCAACATTTGAAAAATGTCACCTGACAATGTAACAGATGATTTTTTTTAAATTTATGTTCCTGTCACCTATGTAGAGGTGCCCCAGTGACATCCACCATCCATTTGGATATCTTCTCTAACAGCTTTCGATGTTCTTTTCTGAGCCTACCATGTTGATCACGGTTATCGGCGAATCAGGGTTCCACACCAGAGAGGGAGAGTGAGAAAGAGAGACCACATCCAAGGGAGATAAATGGATAAAAAAAATTTTTGATCGAGTGAAAATGTGGGAAAAGCGCTTTAGCGCAAATGTTGAACAAATTATTTAAGCGCAAATGTGGGACAAATAAAGTGTAAAATTGGGACAACTTTTTAAAGTTTAAGCATTGAATGAAAGGATGTGGCACGCATCAATTAAAGAAGAATTTCTGAAAATGTATTCCTTGTCATCTATGCAGAGCAGGGGTTTATTCACATCCAAAATTGTAAAATGTCAACCCAAGAATGTTACAGAAAAATTACAGAAATTCATTAACCTGTCTACTTGGTAGAGCAGGGGTCTATGACAGAAAAAAATTGTTTATTCTCACCCGAAAATGTAAAAGAAAAATTCATGAAATTTATTAAGCTGTCAACTAGGTAGAGGAGGGGTATATTACACCCAAAAATTTGTGAATTTTACCTGAAAATATAACAGACAAATTATTATTTTTTTTTTTACCTATCTAGTAGGTATAGCAGTGGTACATCACACCCAAAAATTTGTAAATTTCACCCCTAAATGTAACTGACAAATTTTTTATTTTTTTTACCTGTCTAGTAGGTATAACAGTGGTACATCACACCCAAAAATTGGTGAATTTCACCCGAAAATATAACAGATCATTTTTTTTAACCTGTTTAGTAGGTATAGCAGTGATACATCACACCCAAAAATTGGTGAATTTCACCCAAAAATGTAACTGACAATTTTTATTTTTTTTTTTACCTGTCTAGTAGGTATAGCAGTGGTACATCATACCCAAAAATTGGTGAATTTCACCAGAAAATGTAACCGACAATTTTATTTTTATTTTTTTAACTGTCTAGTAGGTATTGCAGTGGTACATCACACCCAAAAATTGGTGAATTTCACCCGAAAATGTAACTGACATTTTTTTTTTTTTTTTTTACCTGTCTAGTAGGTATAACAGTGGTACATCACACCCAAAAATTGGTGTATTTCACCCGAAAATATAACAGATCATTTTTTTTTTTAACCTGTCTAGTAGGTATAGCAGTGGTACATCACACCCAAAAATTGGTGAATTTCACCCAAAAATGTAACTGACAATTTTTTTTTTTTTACCTGTCTAGTAGGTATAGCAGTGGTACATCATACCCAAAAATTGGTGAATTTCACCAGAAAATGTAACCGACAATTTTATTTTTATTTTTTTAACTGTCTAGTAGGTATTGCAGTGGTACATCACACCCAAAAATTGGTGAATTTCACCCGAAAATGTAACTGACAATTTTTTTTTTTTTTTTACCTGTCTAGTAGGTATAACAGTGGTACATCACACCCAAAAATTGGTGAATTTCACCCGAAAATATAACAGACCATTTTTTTTTTTTAACCTGTCTAGTAGGTATAGCAGTGGTACATCACACCCCAAAATTGGTGAATTTCACCCAAAAATGTAACTGACAGTTTTATTTAAAATTTTTAACCTGTCTAGTAGGTATAGCAGTAGTACATCACACCCAAAAATTGGTGAATTTCACCCGAAAATGTAACTGACAATTTTTTTTTTTTTTTACCTGTCTAGTAGGTATAACAGTGGTACATCACACCCAAAAATTGGTGTATTTCACCCGAAAATATAACAGACAAATTTTTTGTTTTTGTTTACTTGTCTAGTACGTATAACAGTGGTACATCACACCCAAAAATTGGTGAATTTCACCCGAAAATATAACAGACCATTTTTTTTTTTAACCATTCTAGTAGGTATAGCAGTGGTACATCACACCCAAAAATTGGTGAATTTCACCCGAAAATGTAACTGACAATTTTTTTTTTTTTACCTGTCTAGTAGGTATAGCAGTAGTACATCACACCCAAAAATTGGTGAATTTCACCCGAAAATGTAACTGACAATTTTTTTTTTTACCTGTCTAGCAGGTATAACAGTGGTACATCACACCCAAATATTGGTGTATTTCACCCAAAAATATAACAGACAAATTTTTTCTTTTTGTTTACCTGTCTAGTAGGTATATTAGTGGTACATCACACCCAAAAATTGGTGAATATCACCCGAAAATGTAACTGACAAAGTAGTGAAATGACATAAAATAAAATATGTACAAATAAATAAAAAAATTACATTTATAAGGTGGAGTTCCATATGGAGTAGGAGTTTGAGGAGGAGGTGGACGTAGCGGTGTAGGTGGAAGCGGCGGTGGAGGAGGACGAGGTAGCCAACAATGGTTTTTAGTTTTAATTTTAATTTTTTATTAGGGTGCACGCCAAAAGAGTGTGAAATATCCAAAATACAAGAATGAGCAATTGCGCTGCAGTATAACAATGGCTGGTTAAGGCCGGTATACATGTCTATTATGCACAAGGCACGGACAAGTCCTGTGGGATCCATGCCTGGTTCATCTTAATGAACGTGAGCTTGTCCACATTGGCTGTGGACAGGCGACTGCGCTTGTCTGTGATGACGCCCCCTGCCGTGCTAAACACACGTCCAGATAATACACTGGCTGCAGGGCAGGCCAGCACCTCCAAGGCGTAAAAGGGCAAGCTCAGGCCATGTGCTCAATTTGGAGACCCAGAAGTTAAAGGGGGCAGACCCGTCATTCAGTACGTGTAGTCGTGTGCACACATACTTGGTGAAATGCTGCTTCCTGCTAAAGCGTTCCATATCAGCTGGTGGTGCTGGTTGTTGTGGTGTGCTGACAAAGCTTTTCCACATTTCGGCCATGCTAACCCTGCCTTCTGAGGTGCTGGCGGTGCCCCAGCTGCATTGGCGACCTCTTCCTCCTCCTCTGCCTTGGCCTTGTGCTTCCACTGTTCCCCCGCTGTCAGGTGGGAATGCCACTAGCAGCGCGTCTACCAGCGTGCGCTTGTATTTGCGCATCTTACAATCATGCTCCGTGAGGGAATTAAGGACGGTACGTTGTCCTTGTAACGGGGATCCAGAAGCATGGCCATCCAGTAATCAGCACAAGTTAGAATGTGGGCAACTCGGCGGTCGTTGCGGAGACACTGCAGCATGTAATCGCTCATGTGTGCCAGGCTGCCCAGAGGCAACAAAAAGCTGTCCTCTGTGGGAGGTGTATCGTCTGTGTCCTCTGTATCCCTCCAGCCACGCACCAGTGATGGCCATGAGCTGGTCTGGGTGCCACCCTGCTGTGAACATGGTTACTCCTCCATCTCCTCCTCCTCATCGTCTACCTCGTCATCCTCCAGAACTGTGTCCTGACTGGACAATTGTGTACCTGGCGTTTGTGGGTGCAGGAACCCACCCTCTGAGCCACTTGTGAATGACTGGCCTGAAACCCTACAAAATGATCCCTCTTCCTCCTCCTGCTCCTATGCCACATCCTCTTCCATCATCGCCAGCAGTGTTTTTTCAAGGAGGCATAGAAGTGGGATAGTTACGCTGAGAACGGCATTATAGGCACTGAAAAGTGGTTGTGCATGGGAACGCTAAAAAAGACCAGGTAGTTGGTGCCAGGTCAGGTAGAAATGTGCATCAGGTCAGGATTATTATAATCAAAATTATTATAATCAGGGGAAAAACAACACACCAGTTGTATACATTGGAATATAACATGATGTCCCTTACTTGGTGGGGTGCCGTTTACTGTATTCTTATGTGTTCCCCGTGGAATGCAACATGGAACTTCCGGTTGCGTCCCACAGTGGAACGCAAACAAACCGGAAGTAGAACCCGAAAGAATGCTGCTTGTTCAAAACCAGAATCGAGGTGAATATCGAAAACCGATAGGATGTGTAGAGTGTTTAGTTGAGAAGAGAACCAGAAACTAAGGAGAGCATGGCATAAAGTCATGCGACCAAAGTCTCCAATACTGGGTGTATACTAGACTTCCGGTGCGTTCCACAGTGGAACGCATCTAGACCGGAAGTATACTCGGACAAATGATGAAAATGATAAAACTTGATTTTAATATATTTTCCTCGTTGTAGTCAGTAAGAGTGTGTTCTCAGGGGTCCCACTAAGGGGGTTCAATTGATAAACTCTTTAATAGGGGAAGGAGCACGCATGACATCACGTGATAAGGCCCCGGTCACGTGATTGGATTCCCACATCCCAGTCTGGGGCTCTATAGTAATGAACTGTAATCCTATGTGTTGGATAATTATGCATGATGGGAAATTATTATTATTGGTCTTCAGCTAATGTTGGGTGGACCAACATCCAATAATTTAATATAAAAAATGTATAAAAAATCAATAATATCGATAGTGGTCAATAGTAAAAATGGGTAAAAGGTTTTTCATAAACATGCGGTTTTTCATAAAAATATCGTAAAAGACTGTCAATATTCAAAAAATGTCAATGTTCAGAAAATCAAAAAATCATAATAGTCCTCACTAGTTACCCAAATGGCGTTAAACACACATAGTGGGGGATAAACGCAGGAATTCCTGCGTGCATGGACCCATAGCTGGGTGAATATATAGTGGGACCTAATGAAACAAGATATATACCTATAGTGGAACATAAAATAGAACATAAAAGAACAGAAAAAATATAAAATAAAAGTATATGCGTATATGTCATATCTAGAGATTTGGTAAATATAATTGGATATCAAATGTAAAAAATATATAAAAATGTAAAACACATGTGGACCTATATATATATGGAAATACACAGAAAGAACGTGTGGATCATAGCTATACCACGGTGATGTATAGGGGGTGGGGGTAAGAGACTTTTTATGCAATTGGTGTTTATCCGAATCAAAATAAAATCATGAAGAGTACATGTTATATTATGCAAAGGACATGGAAATGCGCATTGAGGGATGTGTATCTGCTACAGGCATCTCCGTACTGTTACTTTAATAATTCGAATATTCTAAACATTCGTTCAAGCCGAAAGGAGATAGGGTATTCAGGGTGTATATCCAATACAGGTCTGTCATTTAAAGATGATCACTGTATATGCTGTTTATATCTGCTCCTGATGAAGGGGACCCATACAGAGGCCCCGAAACGCGTTGAACCGTCCACTCCCCCCACCCTGGCTTTGGAATAAAGAGAAAGAAAAAGGATAAGACTCCTGAGTGTGTTTTGATCTAAATCTGACATCTCTACAGGCGACCCAGGCGCAGGAGGTGCGGTGTGGGTGTCTTGAGCTTTATCCCACATTACCCTCCTGGGTGAAGTGAGTCATCTTTAATATATTTAATATTTTTATTTTTATTTTTTATATATATCTCCATTATACCTTTTATTTGTTTTTATGTGGTCATTCGTGACTTTATATGATACAATTTGTATATGATAGCATTTATTTTAAAACACGTGATTTTAAATATTCTTTGGGCTTACACTTATTAAAGTGTTTCAACATCATAGGGTCCGTAGGGATCCACTCTTATCCCTTACCTGTATTCAAGGGTCTCTGGCGCCAACTACCTCTGGCGCCAACTAACTCTTTTTTAGCGTTCCCACGCACAACCACTTTTCTTTCTAATCACCTACCCTGTGGCCATCAGTGTTAGGTGGTGATCAGTGGCAGCCGGCCCACCTACATCTAATAGACCTCTATTCCTATCTCTGCCCTCCTTTGGCGCCTGCATAAGTTTTTCTCGGACCCTCAAACAGAAGGTCTGGTGATTAACCCTCTTTTTTCTTATTCCGCTCTGATTATAGGCACTGGCCATGTTGGTGGAGTATTTGAAACAGCGCAACAAGGAACTAAGGTCTTGCATGGAGGCCCAGTCATTGGTGGGGAAGTGGTGCTGTTCCGCCGAGCGACTCAACCGTGCGTGCTGCAGCTGAAACTCCACTATCGCTTGCTGCTGCTCGCACAGTCTGGCCAGCATGTGCAAGGTGGAGTTCCACCTTGTGGGCACGTCGCATATGAGGCGGTGAGTGGAAACGCCGAAGTTAAGCTGCAGCGCTGACAGGCGAGCAGCAGCAGGCTGAGAACGCCAAAAGCGCGCACAGACGGCCCGCACTTTATGCAGCAGCTCAGACATATGGGGGTAATTTTTAAGGAATCTCTGCACCACCAAATTCAGCACATGCGCCAGGCAAGGGATGTGCGTCAAACTGGCTCGTCCCAGAGCTGCTACGAGATTTCGCCCATTATCTCACACCACCAGGCCAGGCTTGAGGCTCACTGGCATCAACCACTCATTGGTCTGTTATTCAAGACCCGTCCACAGCTCCTGCGCGGTGTGGGGTTTGTCCCCCAAACAGATAAGTTTTAAAACTGCCTGCTGTCGTTTACCGCTGGCTGTGCTAAAGTTTGTGGTGAAGGTGTTACGCTAACCGGATGAGGAGCCGGTAGAGGATGTGGAAGCAGAGTAGGAGAATGAAGCAACAGGAGGCAAACTGAAGCGCCCTGCAATCCTCGGTGGTGGAAGGACATGCACCAAACTGCTATCCGCCTCAGGCCCAGCCGCCACTGCATTTACCCAGTGTGCTGTTATGGAGATATAACGTCCCTGATAGTGCTTACTGGTCCACGTATCTGTAGTGAGGTGCACCTTGCCACAGATGGTGTTGCGCAGTGCACACCGGATTTTTTTCCACCAGTTGGTTGTGCAGGGAAGGGATGGCACGCCTGGAAAAATAGCGGCGGCTGGGCACGACATACTGTAGGACAGCCACCTCCATAAGGCTTTTAAAACTCTCCGTCTCCACCAGATGGAATGACAGCATTTCAAAGGCCAGTAATTTTGAAATGCTGGCATTCAGGGCCAAGGATCGCGGGTGGGTAGGGGTTTTTTTCCTCTTCCGCTACAGTGTTTGGGAGATGGAGAGCTGAACACTTCCGTGGGACATTGTGGAGATGTTTGGTGTCCCAAATGGTGGTGTTGCTGGCAGATCCTCTGTTTGCGGGGTGGCAGGTGGCACTGTCACTCCAGAGGTGGATGAAGAGGCCGAGACTGCAGCAGAAGAGGAAGCAGGAAGAGCCAGAGACCTTTCTTGGTTTTTGAGGTGTCTACTCCACTGCAGCTCGTGCTTTGCACTTAGATGCCTGGTCATGCAGGTTGTGCTCAGATTAAGAACGTTTATGCCTCGCTTCAGGCTCTGATTGCACAGCGTGCAAACCACTCGTGTCTTGTCGTCAGCACATTGTCTGAAGAACTGCCCCACCAGGAAACTCCTTGGAGCTGTCTTTGGTGTGCTCGGTCCCTTGCTACGGTGGGCAGTAGGAGGCGTACTGTCTAGAGGACGGCCGCTCTGCTTTTGCACCCTGCTCCCTCTTCTGCTGTGCTGGTGGCTCTGTGCGACCACCGCCTCTTCCTCCGAACTACATAGGTCACTTGCATGACCTTGATTCCATGTGGGGTCGAGGACCTCATCGTCCTCCACATCATCTTCCACCCAGTCTTCACCCCTGCCTTCCTTGTCTGTCTGCACACTTTCAAAAGCCACAGCAGTTGGCACCTGTGTTTCGTCATCATCCGACGCGTGCTGCGATGGTCCTCCCATGTACTCATCTTGAAACATAAGTGGTTGGGCATCGGTGCACTCAATCTCTTCCACTTCTGGGGCAGGGCTAGGTGGATGGCCCTAGGAAACCCTGCTAACAGAGTCAACAAAAAGCAGAAGAGACTGCTGCATGACTTGGGGCTCAGACTTCTTGGCTGATTTGCAAGGGGGTGAGGTGAAAGACTGATGGACACTGGCTGCAGGTGCCAACTCTGATCTTTCAGCAGGAGACTGGGTGGGAGACAATGTGAAGGAACTGGAGGCACTGTCAGCAACCCAATCTACTATCGCCTGTACTTGTTCTGGCCTCACCATTCGTAGAGCCGCATTAGGCCCGACCAAATACCGCTGCAGATTCTGTCGCCTACTTGCACCTGAGGAAGGTGTTTCACTTGTGCGTGTAGCTGGCACAGATCGACCACGTCCTTTCCCTGCAACAGGAGCTCCACCAGCAGCACCACAACCGGGGCCACGTCCCTTATTTGAAGCTCTCCTCATATTTCTCAAATTTAGGATCTTGCCCAAAAAGGGTGTTTTATTAATAGCAGAAAAGAATGACAGTATCTAAAGGGTGCATCTCACAATGACATATGCAGCAAAGGATGCAAAATTTAGTTTTTTGCCCAAAATGGTTGTTTTTCTAATAGCAGAATAGAACCACAGTATCTAAAGGGTGTATCTCTGAATGACATTTGCAGCAAAGGCTGCAAAATTAAGTTTTTTGCCCAAAATGGGTGTTTCTTTAATAGCAGAATAGAACCACAGTATCTAAAGTATGTATCTCACACGTATAGATGCAGACTAGGCCGCGATTAAAGAATTTTGCCCAAAATGGGTGTTTTATTAATAGCAGAATAGAACCACAGCATGTAAAGAGTGTATCTCACACGTACAGATGCAGACTAGGCCGCAATGAAAGATTTTTGCCCAAAATGGGTGTTTTATTAATAGCAGAATAGAACCACAGTATCTAAAGGGTGTATCTCACAATGACAAATGCAGCAAAGGCTGCAATATTAAGTATTTTGCCCAAAAAGGGTGTTTTTTTTACTAACAGAATATGATAGAATATGATAGTATTTAACGCTTGAATTTCACACGTGCAGATGCAGCAAGGGCTGTAAAATGATGTATTTTGCCCAAAAAGGGTGTTTTTTAAAACCCAGAAAATTATAACTGTATTTATAGCTTAAATTGCACACTGGCTAATGCGGCAGAGGCCCAGGATGAAGGTTATTGCCAAAAATGGGTGTTTTTTCAAAACTAGAAAATTATTGAAATATTTCAAACTTGTTTTTAGCAATCACAGATGCAGCAATGGCTGCAATATTAAGTATTTTGGCCAAAAAGGGTGTTTTTTTTACTAACATAATATTACAGTTGTATATAACGCTTGAACTTCACACGTGCAGATGCAGCAAGGGTTGTAAAATTGTGTATTCTGCCCAAAAAGGGTGTTTTTTAAAACCCAGAAAATTATAGCTGTATTTATAGCTTAAATTGCACACTGACTAATGCGGCAGAGGCCCAAGATGAAGGATATTGCCAAAAATTGTTTTTTTTTCAAAGCCAGAAAATTATTTAAATATTTCAAACTTGTTTTTAGCAATCACAGATGCAGCAATGGCTGCAATATTAAGTATTTTGCCCAGAATATGACAGCTATATATAACACTTGAATTTCACACGTGCAGATGCAGCAAGGGCTGTAAAATTGTGTATATTGCCCAAAAAGGGTGTTTTTTAAAACCCAGAAAATTATAGCTGCATTTCTAGCTTAAATTGCACACTGACTAATGCCGCAAAGGCACCAGATGTAGGATATTGCCAAAAAAGGGTGTTTTTTTTAAAACCAGATTATTTTTGCAGTATTTCAAGCTTGGATCTAAATGTCACAAAAGCACATATGCAGTGCTGGTGCACTGAGCTTGCATAAAATGTCTGCCGCCGTCCACCTAACTAACAGACGGATAAAAGTTTTTTTTCTCTGTCACTGGGCTCAGGGCAGGGTAAAAAAGATACATTTCTGTATTAAAAATCTTTTTTAATTGGTCTTATATAATATTCTAATTTTCTGAGATACTAACGTTGGGGTCTTCATTTACTATAAGCCATAATCATTAACAAAATAAACAACTGAAATAGATCACTCTGTGTGTAATGAATCCATATGATACATGTACTTTCACTTTTTGAATTGAATTACTAAAATAAGTAAACTTTTTGATGATATTAAAATTTATTAAGATGATTACTAATATATTTATAACTGGCTAGAAGATCAAGGTACAGTACAGATGAAATACAGTGTAACTGAAAAATCCTGAAAGGAAAAATAAGACACAAGACTGAACTTAAATACATTAATGTAGTTAAAGGGAACCTGTCATTAACTTTATGCTGCCCATACTAACGGCAGTATAAAGTAGAGACAGGTTAGTTGATTTTAACGGTCTGTCATTTAAAAGTTAAAATAAGTGGTTGCCGAGGACCAACATCACAATCATTGCAGCTTGGGCCTAGAGAAGAGTCACGGCCACCTGACCTGGTTATTCATGAATTCCTGCTCTCCCTGCCCACCTGCTGATGACTGACAGTCTTCTACCTAGTTTTCTCCCTTTCTCTCTAGGAGAGAACTGCCAATCATCAGCAGATGGGTGAGAGTGCAGGAGATTAGGAATAACCATGACTCTTCTCAAGTAGATTTGACTCTTTTAAAAGCATGTGCTGTAATGATTATAAAGCTGGTTCTCAGCAACCACTTACCGTATTTTTCGCCCCATAAGATGCACTTTTTCCTCCCCAAAAATGGGAGGAAAATGCCCCTGCGTCTTATGGGGCGAATACTGACAGTTTTAACATCGCTGGACGCGATGTACGGAGCGGGGGCCGGGGGAGGGACTGGGAGGAGGAGCTGGGGGCCGGCAATAGCGGTTGGGCGGTGCGGTCACTGTACTATAGCCCCGCCCCACCGCTCCGGTATACTAATATAAAATGTATTATTGAATTAAAAGTTATTAAACATGCCCCCCTCACTCCTAATAGTACCGTATATCCTAATTTCTTCTGTATAATGCCGGCAGCGTAACTCCCTCACGTCACGTACCTGCGCCGCCTGCTTTATGAATGAAGCAGGCGGCGCAGACAAGTGACATCACTGAGGGACGCGCCGGCCGCCCGGCCCGCCTGCCGGCATTATACAGAAGAAATTAGGATATACGGTACTATTAGGAGTGAGGGGGGCATGTTTAATAACTTTTAATTCAATAATACATTTATATTTGTATGCGGCGGGGGGGGGGGGGGGGGGGGGGGCGGCGTCAGCTCATGGAATCTGTGGATGGCACAGTTATGGGCTGGGGGGGCACTGTGGATGCCACTGTTATGGGGTGGGGGGTCTGTGGATGGCACTTATATAACAGTGCCATCCACAGATCCCCCCCTGTAACAGTGCCAGCCACAGATCCCCCCCCTGTAACAGTGTCCGTCATCCACAGATCCCCCCCATAAGTGTCCGTCATCCACAGATCCCACCATAAGTGTCCGTCATCCACAGATCCCACCATAAGTGTCCGTCATCCACAGATCACCCCATAAGTGTCCGTCATCCACAGATCCCCCATAAGTGTCCGTCATCCACAGATCCCCCCATAAGTGTCCGTCATCCACAGATCCCCCCATAAGTGTCCGTCATCCACAGATCCCACCATAAGTGTCCGTCATCCACAGATCCCCCCATAAGTGTCCGTCATCCACAGATCCCCCATAAGTGTCCGTCATCCACAGATCCCCCATAAGTGTCCGTCATCCACAAATCCCCCCATAACAGTGTCCTTCATCCACAGATCCCCCCATAACAGTGTCCGTCATCCACAGACCACCATTAGTTCCAAACCCACCAAAAGCACACCTTTTGGTTAAAAAAAAATTTTTTCTTATTTTCCTCCCCAAAAACCTAGGTGCGTCTTATGGGCCGGTGCGTCTTATAGGGCGAAAAATACGGTACATTTAGCTCATGAGTGACACACCGCTGAAATCAGCATTTCTGTCACTATTTTATGCTGCTCTCAGATAGGTCAGCATAAAGTTGATGTCAGGTTCCCTTTAATATACACTGGTAATTCACTAGGAAAAAATATATACAATGCAACAGCACAAACCAAATAAAGTACAATAATGCCATAGTTATATAGGTTTATTATTTTACTATTTAAAAAGTGTTAAATCTGTAATAAATCTTATTTGATATTGTATAGTGCAGTGTTTCCCAACCAATGTGCCTCCAGCTGTTGCAAAACTACAACTCCCAGCATGCCCGGACAGCCCTTGGCTGTGCGGGCATGCTGGGAGTTGTAGTTTTGCAACAGCTGGAGGCACACTGGTTGGGAAACAATGGTATAGTGAATTACCAGTGGAAGAAAAATGGGGTCAGTCAGCTTCCATGGCTAGAAACACGAAGAAGAAAAAAATACAATACAACAGCACTCTGCAAACCAAATAAAGTACAATAATGCCAGTTATAGAAAATATTCTGGTGCTAATGCTACGCTTATTTGTAAATTTGAGATTCTTGGCAAATACATTTTGTACAAAATTATTTGGGCCTGTCTGCCAAATGTTAAGGCAATCTCTGTAAGATGGGAACCTAACACTAAATACTACCTGTTATGTGCCATAACGGCCACCATATAATTCAGGAAGTGCAGGTTCCACATGCATGCTGTGTCCACTCTGCCTTTTACCATTTTTGATGCCATAATGGCCTCCATTAAATTCTCCATTAAATCCAGGGATTACAGGTCCCAACATGCATGCTAAGCCCGCTATATACCTCTTCTGGTGCTAAAAGGCTTCAAATGAGTGCATGGAGAGCAGACTACAGCTTTATACTTACACTAAAATCAGTCTATGGGGCAGACAGGCTGGTCAGGAGTGCAAGACCAACAGGACTCATCCACATGCATGCTGGGTCCACTCTGCCTTTTACCAATTTTGGTGCCATAATGGCCTCCATTTAATCCAGGGAATGCAGGTATCAGTATAACAGGTAGTACTGTATTTAGTGTTAGGATCCCGTCTTGCAGAGATCGCCTTGACGTTTGGCAGACGGGCCCAAATAATTTTGTACAAAATGTATTTGCCAAGAATCTCAAATTTACTAAATAAGCGTAGCATTAGCACCAGAATATTTTCTATAATTATGGCATTATTGTACTTTATTTGGTTTGCAGAGTGCTGTTGCATTGTAATTGTTTTTTTTTGTGTGTTTCTAGCCATGGAAGCTGACTGACCCCCTTTTTCTTGCACTGGTAATTCACTATACAATATCAAATAAGATTTATTACAGACTTAACACTATTTTAAAATAGTAAAATAATAAACCTTTTAATATACTTACCTTGCTGCTCCCCTCAGTCTTCCACCACTCATTGTCATCCATAATTACTGGCTGCAGTTAAAGGGGCAAACTTACTTCGACCAGCATTTTTCACAATAATCTTAGATCAAAGTGTAGTGGAGTAAGATATGAGTAAGTGGCGTGAGTGGCATAAAAACCACAAAAAGTAGCCATTTTTGTGTAATTTTTTTCTTTAAAACAGATATAAAAGCTTTGAAAAATGAATTTGCATAGTGTTTCATCCATAGTGAGGACACATCATATTAAATTAACATCATTAGAAATAACACATAATCAGGCAGCTTTTCAAACAATAATTAGAGGCCTAACTAACTATATGTAGTGAAACATTTCTAACAGCAACATCTTCGAAAAAGGCTGATTTTCTTTGCTAGATTTATAGTTCCTTCATACATTATGCATAGTGGCCCTCTTCTTTTAGTAGACACCACCATCACCACCTCTAGAACACCATTTTTCAATGCAATTTGGGTGACTATTCCTTTGTATATATTTTTTTTTCCTGCAAATGTTAATTCTTGTATTATTTTTGTAGAATTCTTTGTATGTGTGTATATGTGTGACATAAGTATGACATGTTTAAATATAGATGCTAATTTGGGTTTTAGACCAATCCAATATTATTTTAATATTGTATTCTTTTTTTGTAGGAGATATTTGGATACAAATCGGAGTGGTGGAAAAAAGCTCTTTGTATTTTGTTTTACATGATTTCTATAGGACTCCTTAAATTGCTCTTTTATTGGAAGCCAGAGCTGGATGTTTGGTGTCACTGTGTCCCATGTGATTTGGCAGTTGCTGACACAGTCTTGCTACAAACAACTGTGAGTACACGTTATTGCCAGTTATCAAATAGTAATAGGTATATGTTATTGAAACAAAGAGAAGCAATGCCCATGCTTTGCTGCACATTTTAGCCCAAGAAGCAAGGGTGTTGCTAAACACCCCACCTAACTACTATTGTAGAGATATGAATATAGCAAAAAAAAACTAAAAACATTTAAAACATTATGTAGCCTGACAACCTCCAAATTTAAACAAAGCAACACCCTTAAACTACTCTTGCTACCCAGAGTCTGACACTTAGAGAAGCCCAAATTCACTGCCATTATGATTGGAATTCTCCAATAATGAAAACCAATAGATTATGTCTAAGACTCCAATATATAACATATTTGATAGTCGCCAAATACCCACTTAGACTTAGGAGCATGATAAAAAAAAAAACATGAATACCTTTACGTAGTAATTAACTCCTTTATTTCCCTCCATTAGACAAACTGCTTTTGCAACCCCTACTAAAAAATTTTTTTGATTCCTCAGTGGTTGATACCTGTTAACTGAAAAGATAATGACACAATTGCAAACTTTCGAGACTATTAAGGCCTCTTCCTCCAACATTTTTTAAGACAGTATCTGAAAATTCACAAATGTTTATACCAAAGTGCACAGGAACAATGAGATAGTTGAGACAAGTGATGTAAAGCAAATCAATATGAGTGGATGGGGAAACAAACAGCCCGAGCAGTAAATTGTTGTGGCAATTATTGATAAAGCGTGTGAAAGTTTTATTGTCCTCAAATAGACATCCAATATATTTATGCGGTGAACCCAACAGGTCTGAGGAGCACATTTCTTAGGAGATTTAGAAGGACATCAATTCATGAGACACATTCATTCCTGATCTGAGTGTGTCAAAGGTGGTCATGAGCTTGTACTCGCAGACACTCCTGTCCTTGAAATTCCCTTTTAATATAAAGAATTGTATGTTGGTGATGTTGTGGTCATGGCTGCAAAACTGTTTCAGTATAGGCAGATATTTCCTTTCTTTTTTTATTATGTGGCGAGTTCATTCTTCTATGCTTTTGACCAGTTTCACAGACATCAAATCTCAGAAAGACAGGAATACAAGCTTGTCATGGTCACAACTGCCCTGTCATGTGATCCGGGTGCAACTGCCAAGGGTTGATCTATTTCACACACTCAGTCTTACACTCCCCAACACGTAGGTCACAGATTTAACAGCCTTTCAGGCACCCCAAAACACACTGCCACCATCTATCAAATTCTACGGGCCTATAGAAATCCCAACAATCCCCCACTTGCAAGCAGGCACACAGCAACACTAATAGCAGATACACGGTAACACAATCTACACTTACATACTTAAACTGAAGTTAACTGACTCGGTCATAGGCTACAAATCAAACCATTAAAGTTTCAACTTTAATGTATAAACATGTACAATTACATAACTTCGTTACAAAAATCAAGAATTAACACATATACATAGAGGTGTGTAAAACAGTGACAAAAATAAAATGATTAAAACAAGTGGGTTCTTATACTTAGCAAATGGCTTGGTAAAGTCCTTTTTTTTTAAGGTCCGTGAATAGAGAGAACGCAGAACACAACACAATGCCAATCTGATCCCAAGATTTTGTCAAAGATACAGTAAGTCCAAAATGCCTCATTTTATTCCCCAGCAGAAGAGGGTTGAGATGCGAGGGATACCCCTCCCATTCTTTGCCGATACTTCTGGGAATGCACTCATTAAACATGTGGACTCCACCTCTTCACCCAGCTGGCAGCTATAAAATATAAAAAACTATGTCTCCCATCTGCTCTTGTAGATATAGGGGTGCCAACATGTTTTCATAACTCATATTTCATCCTGCCATCCATTTCGACACCAAATATGCCATGTATATGGGTTTTAGAATGTGAGAACCTCAATAAGTGGGAATGCCAGCCAGCAAGTATTGGTGTGTGGTCTCTCTGCAACACATACATTGTGCTGAATGTGAATAGGCAAGTTATTAATCTATAGGTTTTATCAGGAACAAGTTATTATTATTATTCCTGGTAAAGTTGACAGGCTTGATTGCCATTTCAGTCGACTAGGGTGCAGAGACAGGATATACCTCATTTTGGCAGGTGGCAAGAGGATTACAGCATGAAATGTTTATTCCTGTTCCCAGTAACATATTCTCCAATCTCACCATGCCAGACATATTGTACTGTATTGCTAATTTGATTACAACAGGAATCTTCACTGCCAGTGGCTAAACTTTTTGCATTGAGTCTATCAGGACTATCGTAAGGCATTCATATTTCGCCCACACCGGTTTTAGACTGAGTGGCCATAAGGGTCTTACTTCTTAAAGACAATATTGCACACTGGTGGCATCAAAGTATGCAGACTCACATTAAATATTCAAAAAATAATACACATTACAAGAAAGTTTAGACTGGCATATTCTTATTCATGGATTAGGATTACCCCGAAACGCGTATGGTAATGACAGTGAGGGATTATTAAGAAGAAACATCTACGATCGCATATCCACATTTGGAGTTAAAGCAGCTATGGATCAATATCATCCACGCTAAAGACATTTGAAAACCCCGCCCGGAATTACAAGTCATCTGACCTGCCCAGCAAACCACGTGGGACGCCACACAGGTCCTGGAAGGTCAGAGCGGTGAAAGCAAGCGGCACCACTGTATTGAATAGCCAGGAGCGTGGGGAACTTTACACATAGACTCTACCTACAGGTCCTTGAAGCTCACAGCAGAGCACTACACTTGACAACCTGGTGTACAAGCGGACCGATTATAGGAGCAGTAAAGTACCCTGTACAAAGTACAACACTTAAATACTGCTACAATTTGTGGATATATCAATGACTTTTTCATGAACTGTGTAATCTATAGCTACAAGTGTCTCTGGACTACAGTGCTTGGGGCCATTTACTAACAGTTACGGCTCAATAACCCCTATCAGGGTTTAATAGCCCCTCTCAGCGTTTTAGTGCCATAGGTTTTAACATAACTGTTTTTAATGGTTTTAATGTATATGATTTATGCAACATGTTGTAAATAATTTTGAGTGTGATATAAAATTTATCTGATACAATCCATCTTGTCTATATGGTTGCTTGATATTGAGTGACGCCCATCCTAATCCAATTTCTTTTTACTCTATCAGCAACAGGGAGTGCTGCGGGGCAGTGCACCTTTTCATAGTGGAACAGGGAGTGAGCCACCAATTTCTATAATTATATTCTTATTCATAATCATAGTCATGGGTGCACATCCATAAGGCAAACATAATAAATAAAAAAATAATGGCTGCACACACATATAAGCAGTAAAGCTGAGAAATGGGGATCATTCTAAATTCAAGTGGTACTATACCTACTATTGGAATCAATGGAAGCTCTTAGCGCACATTTTGATCAAACTTGTGTCGGGCCCATCCACCAGGCGTCAAGGTGGCTTCCGCGGACGGGTCCCTATCACTAATATACCGCCTCTCTTGGACTTATCCAAGTCCACATTATCAGGGCAGTGAAGGAACCAGCTTCATTTGTACTTTGCTCAGAAGCTCCAGGCAGATGGGCATGTGCTCAGTCTAAAAGAGGCGCCACCCTCAGATAAATATTACAAGAAAGTTTAGACTGGCATATTCTTATTCATAATCATAGTCATGGGTGCACATCCATAAGGCAAACATAATAAATAAAAAAATAATGGCTGCACACACATATAAGCAGTAAAGCTGAGAAATGGGGATCATTCTAAATTCAAATGGTACCTACTATTGGAATCAATGGAAGCTCTTAGCGTGGTGGATGGGCCTGACACAAGTTTGATCAAAATGTGCGCTAAGAGCTTCCATTGATATGCCAGTCTATCACGGTGATGGATCATAATTATATTTTATTTTTTAGCCCTCAATTGACCACCTACTAAGCATTCTGTATTAAAGAATGCTATTATTTTCCCTTATAACCATGTTATAAGGGAAAATAATACAGTGAATACTGTGTCATCTTAGCAGCCATGCGTGAAAATCGCACTGCACCCGCACTTGATTGCGGATGCTTGCGATTTTCACTCAGCCCCATTCACTTCTATGGGGCCTGCGTTGCGTGATAAACGCACAATATAGAGCATGCTGCGATTTTCATGCAACGCATAAGTGATGCGTGAAAATCACAGCTCATGTGCACAGCCCCATAGAAATGAATGGGTCCAGATTCAGTGCGGGTGCAATGCGTTCACCTCCCGCATTGCACCCGCGCGGAAATCTCGCCCATGTGAACTCAGCCTTAAGGAATGTGCCCCTCAGACCTCTTGGATTCATGGATTAAATATCTATCAGAGGACAATAAAACTTCCACACTCCTTATCTATAATTGCTATAATCATTTACTGCTACAACTGTTTGTTTCCTCCTCCACTCATACTGATCTGCTTTACATCACTTATCACTTATTTACATCACTTACAATAGTTTCATCTGCTGTATCTAATTATTATTTACTTTGGTGCAAAAATATGTAAATCTTCAGATACTGTCCTTAAAGAGGCAAAATATTCGCAAAATATCTACTAAATATTTGCGAAACATCGCAAATTCGAATATGACCCCTGCCGCTCATCACTATCAACCACTGGGTGATCTGAATTTTATTCACTTTTCTATGACATCTTACACATATTGCAACACTAACTGCACCTTTTGAGTGAAGATTGGCCCCCTTACTTGTTGGGCCCCATAGCAGTTGCTATGACTGTTACCCTGGTACTTACACCCATGCTTCTAGCATAGAGCCATCATGATTGCCCTATGCCCAACTGTTCTCCAGGCTTAGGCCTCTTTCACACGACAGTATGGCTTTTTCAGTGTTTTGCGGTCCGTTTTAAACGGATCCGTTGTTCCGTTTTCTGTTTCCGTTGTGTTTCCGTTTCCGTTCCGTTTTTCCGTATGGCATATACAGTATACAGTAATTTCATAGAAAAAATTGGGCTGGGCATAACATTTTCAACAGATGGTTGCGCAAAAAATGGAACGGATACGGAAGACATACGGATGCATTTCCGTATGCATTCCGTTTTTTTGCGGACCCATAGACTTTAATAGAGCCACGGAACGTGATTTGCGGCCAAATATAGGACATGTTCTATCTTTCAACGGAACGGAAAAACGGAAATACGGAAACGGAATGCATACGGAGTACATTCCGTTTTTTTTGCGGAACCATTGAAATGAATGGTTCCGTATACGGACCGTATACGGAACGCAAAAAACGGCCCGCAAAACGGAAAAAAAAAACGGTCGTGTGAAAGAGGCCTTACATTACCATTCAGTATCTGGATCAATAGCAGTTTTCCACCTTTAGACTCCCCATGTCTATGAGTTCTATAATCTTTCTGCAGGGAGAACATAAATACTGCTTGAAGAAGTTGGTGATTCAGGTCAGACTTAAAAGAACAATGAAATCTGGGTACCCGGTTATAAGTGATGACAATTCAGTCATACACAAATCTATAATTGAGCCAGAAGGCAAGGTAGGTGTTGTGTGCAGTATCAATAGCAATGTTCATTACAATGTTTACTATCCACAATATATTGCATTCATTAAACCCTTACCAACCAGGCATGTTTGGATCTTGGATCTTTGGATTATGTTTGGATCTTGGATCTTTGGATCTTTGGATCATAAAGGGGCTGTCCATCTGGAAATTTATGGCATATCAATAACTTATAAATGTCCAGATTGGACAACCTCTTTTCATATTCTCAGAGTCCAAGACCCATAACTTTTTTATTTTTCCATCAAAGACATTGTGACGGACTTGATTTGTTGCCAGATAAGTTGCAATTTTTACTGGTGCTAATCTGGGGCATGTACTTTGATTGATTACCTTTTAGACTCTTTCAGGTGGGAGGAGGGAATATAAAACAAAAAACAATAACTCCACAACTGATTTATCATTTTTGTGCCATTCAACAAGCTGCACACACATCCATTTTATTCTGTGTACAGTAGACCTTCTTAAAAAAATTATAATTTGAGAGTAATGTTGAGCGAACCCAAACTGTCAAGTTTGTCAACTTTGCGAGTTCTAGTACCCATACCCGAACCCAAACTTTGCTGGAAAACTTTGGGTTCGAGTTCGGTGTTCTGGCATTTAATAAAGCTTTTAAAAAGGCTGGAGGGCAGCCAATCAACAAGCTTTTAAGCTATGGCCACTTAGAAGCGGTCACAGCCATGCCTAGTAATGGCATGGCTGTGATTGGCATGTGCATCATGTGACCCAGCCTCTATACAAGCTGGATCACGTGTAGCACCACCCATCAGCTCTGAGTAGTTCAGTGGGTGACATATACCCATTTTTGGTGTGAGGTACACCTGCACTGCATACGTGACAGGGAAATTAATATAGTTAATCTGTCTGATTCAGTGGGTGACCTCAAAGAATGAGGAGAGCATCAAATAAGGGATGTGGCCCTGGTCATAGTGTTGCTGGTGCTGTTGGAGCTCCTGTTGCAGGGAGAGGACGTGGTTGATCTGTGACATCTACACACCCAAATGAAACACCTTCCTCAGGTGCATGTAGGCGACAGGACGTTCAGCGTAATTTTGTAGGCCCGAATACCAGTGTACGAATGGTGAGGCCAGAACAAGTAGAGGCGGTAGTAGATTGGATGGCTGACAGTGCCTCCAGTTCCTTCACATTGTCTCCCATTGTCCCCCCTGAAAACGCAGAGTTGGCACCTGCAGCCCATGGGCATCTGTCTTTCACCTCACCCCTTTGCAAATCAGCAAAGCAGTCTGAGCCCCAAGTCATGCAGCAGGTTCTTATGCTTTTTGATGACTCAGCTGGCGGGATTTCCGTGGGCCATCCACCTAGCCCTGCCCAGAAGTGGAATAGATTGAGTGCACTGATGCCCAACCACTTATGTTTCAGTAGGTGGACATGGGAGGACCACCGCAGCACGTCTCTGACGATGATGACGAAACACAGGTGCCAACTGCTGCGGCTTTCTGCCGTGTGTAGACCAGCAAGGAGGGCAGGGGTGAAGAGTGGGTGGAAGATGATGTGGAGGATGATGAGGTCCTAGACCCCAGATGGAATCAAGGTCATGAGAGATACGTGTGCAGTTCGGAGGAAAAGGTGGTGGTCACACAGCTCCAGCCGCACAGCAAAAGAGGGAGCCTGCCACTGCCCACCACACCCAGGGACTGAGCACACCAAAGCCTGGCTTGGCAGTTCTTCAGACAATGTGCTGACAACAAGACGTGAGTGGTTTGCACACTGTGCAATCAGAGCCTGAAGTGAGGCATAAATGTTCTAAACCTGAGCACCACCTGCATGACCAGGCATCTAAATGCAAAGCACAAGCTGCAGTGGAGTAAACACCTCAAAAATCACAAAAGATCTCAGGCTCATCTTGCTCCCTCTTCTGCTGCAGTCTCGGGCTCTTCCTCCCCCTCTGGAGTGACAGTGACACCTGCCACCCCGCAAACAGAGGATGTGGCAGCAACACCACCACCGTCACCCAGCATGTCCACACTGTCCCATGGAAGCTTTCAGCTGTCCAGCCCCCAAACACTGGAGAGGCCCACCCGCGATCCCTGGACCTGAAAGCCAGCATTTCAAAATTCCTGGCCTTTGAAATGCTGTTATTTCATCTGGTGGGGACAGAGACTTTTTAAAACCTTATGGCAGTGGCTGTTCCACAGTACGTGGTTCCCAGCCACCACTACTTTTCCAGGTGAGCAATCGCTGCCCTGCACCACCAAGTGGCAGACAAAATCAGGTGTGCACGGGCAGGGACTTTATATCTCCCTAACTGCACACTGGGTAAATGCAGTGGCGGCTGGGCCTGAGGCGGATAGCAGTTTGGTGCATGTCCTACTGCCACCGAAAATTGCAGGACATTTCTTGTTGCCTCCTGTTGCCTCCTCCTACTCTGCTTCCTCCTCTACCACCTCCTCATCCGGTCAGCGTAACACCTTCACCACCAACTTCAGCACAGCCAGCCAGACCCTGCTGGATCCCCGCTACAAGGATAACGTGCTGTCCTTATTCCGTCACTGGATCGTGATCGGAAGATGCGCGAGTACATGCACACGCTGGTAGACGCGCTGCTGATGGCATTCACACCAGACAGTGGGGGCTCAGTGGAAGCACAAGGCAAAGGTAGAGGAGGAGGAGGAGGAAGAAGTCGCCAACGCAGCTGGGGCATCGCCAGCACTTCAGAAGGGAGTGTTAGCATGGCTGAATTGTGGAAAAGCTTTGTCAGCACGCCACAACAACCAGCACCACCAGCTGATACAGAACGTCTTAGCAGGAGGCAGCATTTCAGCAACATGGTGGAACAGTACGTGTGCACATTCCTACACGTACTGAATGATGGGTCTGCCCCATTAAACTTCTGGGTCTCCAAATTGGGCACATGGCCTGAGCTTGCCCTTTACGCCTTGGAGGTACTGGCCTGCCCTGAAGCAAGTGTATTGTCCGAACGTGTGTTTAGCACAAAAAGGGGGGCAATCACAGACAAACGCAGCCGCCTGTCCACAGCAAACGTGGACAAGCTCACATTCATTAAAATGAACCAGGCATGGATCCCACAGGACTTGTCCGTACCTTGTGCTGAGTAGACAAGTATACTGGCCTCACCCAGTCATTGTTATACTCCAGCGCACTTTCTCTTTGCATTCTCTTTTCTATTTCCCAATGTTTTGGGGTCTTCCCAAATTTATAAAAAATATAAAATAAATAAATAAATAAAGGGAAAAAAATAAAAATAAAAAAACAACAAAAACAGTGCTGGCTACCTCCTCCTCCCCCTCCACCGCCACTTCCACCTCATACCCCACTTTGACCTCCACCTCCTAGTTTAAGAATATTATTTTTTATTTTTTTTCTATTCTATGTTATTTTAAGTGATTTCCTTATCACATTTTTTTGCAGGGCACCTATCCTGCTCTTACCCCCATTTTGCCTCCTTTTGCAGCCCTGTAGCTCTTACTACGACTATTTTACAGTTCAGGTCCCCATTGACTTCAATGGGGTTTCGGTTCAAGTTCGGATAAAGTTCAGTACCAAACCCAAACTTTGACCCGAAGTTCAGCCGAACCCGGCGAACCCGAACAACCATGGGCTCATCCCTATTTGAGAGCCATAACTTTATTTTTCAGTTTACAAAACTGTGTGAGGATGCTGCCATAATAATTACTTAAAGGGATTCTGTCACCAGGTTTCACCCCTGTCAGCTAAACATATGCTGATGTTCAGGGCCTCATCAGATTTCCTAATGTGGGCTTCTAAATGTGATCCGTAGCCTTATTTTACAAAAAAAAAATGGTTTTACTAACCTGTCACTCAAAGAAATAAGGTGCCCAAGGGGATGTCAAGGGATGCAAGGTGCCGGCCGCACCCACCGCCATTCGTGCCCAGCGCCGCCTTTCCAGACTTCTGCACCGCCTCCTAATCCTCTGTGCCGCCCCTCGCTCTCCCTCCATCCCCCCTCCCCCCTACTCCCTACTCCTGCTGTAAGATCTCGCGCGTGCGCACAGGGCTCTGCCTGATGCGCCCGTGCAGACTTCTCGATTTGGCTTCTTAAAGCGAAGTGCGCATGCGCCGGCACTTCGTTCAACCCAGGTATGACCTGCACTCTGGCGCCAGCCTCTCAGAGCCCTGTGCGCACGCGCAATATCTTACAGCAGGAGGTGGGGGGAGGGAGGGAGAGCGAGAGGCGGCACATAGGATTAGGAGGCGGTGCAGAAGTCTGGAAAGGCGGCGCTGGGCACGAACGGCGGTGGGTGCGGCCGGCACCTTGCATCCCTTGACATCCCCTTGAGCACCTTATTTCTTTGAGTGACAGGTTAGGAAAACCTGTTTTTTAGCAAAATAAGGCTACGGATCACATTTAGAAGCCCACATTAGGAATCCTGATGAGGCCCTGAAGATCAGCATATGTTTAGCTGACAGGGTTGAAACCTGGTGACAGAATCCCTTTAACACTAGAGATGAAAAATTTGATTCGCAATGAATCCGAATTTCCTCACGGTTTGTGGTAAAGAATCAATTTTTTTTCCTAAAATGGCTGCTGCACAGGTTAGGACATGGAGCAAGGAACTCTGGGAATGAATGATCACCCACAATGCCAGGCATGCAGCCAATCAGCAGCCAGCCCTGTGATGTCACAGCACTATAAATAGCCTCAGCCATCTTGGATTGAGACATTTTCCAGTGTACTTAATGCAGGGAGAGACGTCAGCAGGCACTAGGGACAGTGGTAGAAAAGACTTCAAAACTTTTAGTTTGCAGTATAGAAGTTCAGGGAAAGGATATGGAGTAATCATTCCACAGAATTGAGGCAGAACAGGGTTCAGTAGGGGAGTTTACAGCCTGGGTAATAGAAACAATCCTATTACACCTTGCTGCACTGACTGCGGATCCAAATTGCCATTATACAGCTCTGTAATTCCAGCAAACCGTTCTTGTTATTGGGATGCAAGTGCTGTTTGATACAGCCATTAGTGATGGACAAACATCAGCCGGGATGATTCACGAACGCGATCAAATGTTCGCGAACCGCAAGTTCGCGGCAGGCCCCATTCACTTTAATGGCAGGCGAACCTGAAAAACCTTCAGGTCATATTTTCAGCCACCAAATACTTAGTAGAAGTGCACAAATTGTCCCACAACATGGACAGTGCCATACTAGAGGGGGATCAATGACAAAAATTCCCACAATTTTTTTTTTATCTTAATCAGGGGACATTTTTATGTGTATTAAATGGAATTTCTCAGAAATGTGCCCTGCTGGAGCCTAGAAATTTTTTATTTTGGGCCTTAAAAATTAGGCATTCACCTGACATAAAATAAATTCTGATTATGATACGGTACATTATGCGATCAATGGATACAAATTTTACTGTAGGCCACTGGAGTACAGGCCCCAAACATTAGGCATTCACCGGACAGAAAAGATCAAGTGATTATGTGGCTGGATTTACATTAGGCGGTCGTTGCATAAAAATTGTAATGTAGGCCAGTACAAATACATGTCAAATACATATGTATAAAATAAATAAAAATATTAAATTGGATTAAAACCATGGCTAACGAAATCCCCCCTCTTGAAAAAATCCCTAATGATAATAGTTGATATTCGATAACACGTGGTCGTCACAGGTGTTGAATTCCTCTGAGGCCCCAAACATAAAAGGCCTTTTATGTCGCTGTATTTACATAAGACAGGGACCATTGTTTGTTCTTCGTGGTGTAGGAACAGACTGAGCTGTGGCTCTCGCCACTCAGCCTACAACCAGGCATGGTTGTGTGTGATAATGGCCGTAACTTGGTGGCGAATTTGGAGCTCGGCAAGCTCACACACATCCCATGCCTAGCCCACGTCTTAAACTTAGTGCTTCAGCTGCTTCTCAAAACCTACCCCAATTTGCCTGAGCTACTGGTGAAGATGCGCTGCTTGTGTGCACATTTCCGCAAGTCATCGACAGCTTTAGCCGGTCTGTCAACGCTGCAGCAGCGCTTTTACTTGCCAGCTCACCGGCTGTTGTGCGACGTGAGCACGCGCTGGAACTTCACGGCTTTGTGAGCGGCAGAGGGCAGTAGTGGAATACCATCTGCAACATGGTCGTCACCTTTCCAGTCAGCTTCCGCTAATCAGAAGCGAGGAGTGGGCCTGGATGTCTGACCTCTTTGACGTTTTAATAAACTTTGAGGAATCACATGCTCACATTTAAATGGGGGAAGAAGACATTACACAGGGTGAAAGCCAGTCCACCCTCCGTCCGTCTTCTCAGAGCGAATTGGACGATAAGGAAGAGGAGCAGGAGACGGTTGCGTCCGCTACAGAGGGTAGTACCCATGGAAGTTTAATTCCATCTGTTCAGTGTGGGTGGGCAGAAGAGGAGGAAGAGGATGAGGAAATGGACAGTCATCCTCCTGTTGATGACAGTGAAGTCATACCTGTTGGTACTCTGGCCAACATGGCTGACTTCATGTTAGGCTGCCTTTCCCGCGACACGCGCTATACGCATTTTAGACAACACGGATTACTGGTTGTTCACCCTTCTCGACCCCCATTACAAAGAGAACTTCTCATCTCTCATTCCTCTGGTGGAGAGAAGCAAAATGGTGCGATACCAGAAGGTCCTTGTTGAAAAATTGCACCAAAGTTGATAGGTCAGACATCCAAATGGATCGTCGCCGTCACAGAGAAGTGCATTCGCTTAGAAGTTATCTAGACTCAACAAAGCGGCAGCAGGCCCTCACCTACAAGTCCAGTCTCAGTAGCCAAGAGTCTGGTCAACAAAATCCTCACCATGTTGGCACACTGGGTGAATGTTGTGGAGGCCGGGAGCAAGTTGGCTGCTGGCGCCAGACTTGCCCTCCAATAGATCCTTGTTAACGGAAAGTGTACTCATTCCAATAACAGTGCCGATTAGGAGTGTTGTATTGTTAATTTATCATCACTACCTCCCCGAGTCGGGAGTGGGTAATTGCCGCTCGCCTGCTGCTTTCCTTGGATGCTTGTGATTTAATAACTTGACCCACCCTCTCTGGGTGGTTCACAATTATCAAAAAAAGAGTGGCAAGGCAACAACAGCCAATCAGATTTTAGCCATTGACCTCCCTTGGATGTGGTAGCCCTTTCTCAGGCTCCTTCTTCGGCATCAAACCCTGATTCCCAGTTACCCGTGATCACCATGGTAGGCGCAGAAAAGAACATCAAAAGTTGATAGGGCAGACATCCAAATGGATCATCGCCGTCACGGGGACGTGCAATCGCCCAGAGGTTATCTAGAGTCACCAATGCGGCAGCTAGCCTTCACCCCTAATGTTTTAGATGGTCAGATCAGCAGGCCCTTGCTTCAAATGTTTTTGAGGGTCACCAGCAGGCCATCAATAATCATTTTTCAAGGCTGTGTATGATGCCCTCCTTTATGTGTAACAAAGGGTGTTTTGGAGTGCCGGTTCCTTGTAATTTTTGTCAACCCTTTCACTTAGTGCATAGGCTTTTTGAGTGTAGGAGTCCCACTACCTGAACTATTTTACCACAATGTGAATGAGGCCCTCTATTAAGAGATATACAGTTTTTTTTTCCTCTAAAATTAATTATATTTTTCACTTTTGTGCACATTATTATCAGTCTGTAAAAGTGGCTTACTATTCGGACAACATAGTTTCCAGCAGCGACCTGCGAGTACAAGATGCATACAGACATCCTCCCCATGCCGTTCCAGAACCATTATGGTGGTGTTTCCATCAATTTCTGACATTTTCCTATGAACCAGGCACCCTCCCCTCTTCAGAGCAGGGGGTGCCTGGTTTAATGCTCGGGTTCTCCCATTGACTTTCATTATAATCGGGTGCTCGGTCGAGCACCCGAACATCCCGATGTGTTCGGCCCGAGCCCCCGAGCACCCGAGCACTACGGTGCTCGATCAACACTAATGATGGTAAAATGTCCGCCATTTTGTGTTTGTACCGGGGTCTATGTACGTTGCCACCCAGTACTGGTTCTTGCCCTTTATGCTTTTTATACGGGGGTCCCTCTTCAAACACTGGAGCATGAAGGCCCCCATTTTCACTAAATTGGAAGCAGTTGAATGGCCTGCTCATCGCCCAGGAGAATGTCTTCCTCGGTCTCCTCCCCCATCCACGGACAACACCAGGGATCCCAGAAAATTGTAAAGCCTGCTCTTATTGCTCCTCCTCCTCCCCCCAAGCACCATCCTCCTCTGACTCCTCTTCAGACTCCTGCTGACTTGTTTCAGATGGAGTGGCTCCCCCTGGGAATTCATTCAGCATTGCGACTTCCTCATCTTCCTGCTCCTCGACTGCTTGACCAATGACACAATGCAATGCATGCTCTAGAAAGAAGGCATAAGGTACGATGTCACTGATGGCGCCCTGGCTGTGACTGACCAGTTTGGTGATCTCATCAAATGGCCGCAGAAGTCTGCATGCGTCGCGCATGAGCAGCCACTGACACGGTGAAAAAAAAACAAGCTCCCCAGAACCTGTCCTGCCGCAGAGTTCATATAGGTAGTCGTTAACGGCACGTTTCTGCTGGAGCAGCCTATCAAGCATATACAAGGTGGAGTTCCAGTGCCTCGGGTAGTCACAAATCAGACGTCTGACGGGCAAGTGGTGTCGCCGCTGAACGTCAGCAAGGCGAGCCATGGCCGTGGTGTAAGATTTTATAAAATGGGCAGAGATTTTCCTGGCCTGCCGCAAGACGTCCTGGACCCTGGGGTATTTGGCAACGAATCGCTGCACGACTAAGTTCAAGACGTGTGCAATGCACAGCACGTGTGTCATTTTGCCCTGTTTCAGCACGCCTAGCAGATTGGCACCGTTGTCGCACACCACTTTACTAACTGTCAAATTAAACAGGGTTAGCCGCTGATCGGCCTGTGACCGCAGAGCTGAAAGGAGAGCAGGACCGGTGTGGCTCTTGGCTTCCAGGCACAACAGCCGCAGCACGGCAAGGCAACATCTCACCTGGCACGTTGAATAGTTTCTGGGAAGCTGGGGGGTGCAGCGGAAAAGGCAGTAGCATGGAAAAGGAGGAGTCAGCCGAGGAAGAGACGGAGGATGGAGTAGGAGGAGGAGAAGAAGAGGCAGGCCTGCATGCAATCCGTGGCGATAACACCAAATCCACATGGGTGCCACGGGTTGCATGCTTGACAGCCGTCAGAAGGTTCACCCAGTGGGCAGTAAAAGTTATGTACCTTCCCTGCCCGTGTTTGCTAGACCACATGTCTGTGGTCAGATGTATCTTGGCACCGACACTGTGTGCCAGAGATACATTCGCTTGGCACTGAACGTGGCCATATAGCTCTGGGTTCCCTTTCTGGGAGAAATATTTCCTTCCGGAGACCTTCCATTGAGGTGTGCTAATGGCCACAAATTTTCTAAAGGCCTCATAGTCCACCAGTTTATATGGCAGTAGTTGGCGCGCTATTAGTTCCGAAAAGCCAGCGGTCAGCCTTTGGGCAAGAGGGTTATCCGGTGCCATCAACTTTTTACGTTCGAACATTTGGGCCACGGAAGCCTGCCTTTTGCTAGATGAACGCGACAATGGCATGGTGGAAGGTGGAGTGGAGGACACATGAAAGGGGAGAGGAGAAGGAGAAGAGGTAGGACGTGGAGCGTCGGGAGTGTAGTTTTGTGGGTTCTGATGGCGTTGCTCCCACTGGGCTAAGTGATGGAAGGCCAGGTGCCTTCTTGAGGCAGTCGTCCCTAGGTGAGTGTTTGGCTTACCAGGACTTATGCGTTGACAGGCTGCAGATGGCAACACCATTGTCAGCAACTGACATGTTAAAAAAAGCCCACACTGCAGAGCCATGTGCCAGCGTCCTGGGAACGCCAGATGTGATCGTGCAAGGTGGATGGCTCACTCCAGATACATTTGCAGTCTGCTTTTTGCCTCCTGTGCACTGCGAGTTCTGCCTGCTTCTCCTCCTTCTCCTCCCTATCTGCTGCTCCGTCTTTCCCTCTAAACGCCCCTCCTCTTCCTCTCTTGTGGGCACCCACGTGATGTCCATCGACACGTCATCATCGTCACCTTCACCACCACTGACATTAGAGATCTCAGAGTAGTTAGCAACGGCGGGGAGCACCCTTTTTGGGCTGATCTGAGTGCTGTTGTCAGACCGCTTGGTGGCGGCCGTTGCTACCTCCTCTTCCTCATCCGATGCCAAGAATGTCTGCGCATCGGTAAGGTCTGGTAATGGATTGGAAAATAATTCCTCTGACTCGAGTGGAGGGGCTATGGTGGTGGGGGTGGTTGTTTTGGTGGTGTCTTTGGGGGTGCACACAGCATAGAGTGAGGAAGGTGCTGATACAGAGGATGAGGAGGGTGCAGAAGCGGAAGGTTGAGTGAGACACTCAACCAACTCTGGTTCGTCGTTTGATGTAGTCACATGCACCTTATCCAACTTCCCACTTAGGCTCCGGCCTGGTACTCCTGCCCGACCCCTACCACCCCTGCGGAATGGCCTGCCTCTTCTTCTGCCTGTTATTTTTAAAATGACCCTGTGACAAAGTCCCTATAGAAGAGCAGTATTTGTGGAAGCAGGTATATAGAACCCCTTAATGAGTATTTGCTGGAAGCAGGTATATAAAACCCCTTAATCAGTTTATTTTGGGGCGACAGGTATATCTCACCAGTTGCAATTAGTTGTTCCAATAGCGTTTGTCACTCTGTGCAGCTGCAGTATCGCAGCAGAACCGCACACAAATATTGCACAATCCAAATGCACTATATAGATAGTATATTATAGGTATATCACACCCCTGCCTCAATCAATTTTTTGGGGGGCAACTGGTATATCACACTAGTTGCAATTAGTTCTTCCAACAGCGTGTGTCTCTATGTATAGCTGCTGTATCGCAGCAGAACCGCACACAAATACTGCACAATCCAAATGCACTATATAGCTAGTATATTATAGATGTATCAGACCCCTGCCTCATTCAGTTTTTTTGGGGGGCAACTGGTATATCAAACCAGTTGCAATTAGCTCTTCCAATAGCGTTTGTCCCTCTGTATAGCTGCGGTAATGCAGCAGAACCGCACACAAATTCTGCACTTCATCTAAATACACTATATAGAAAGTATATTATAGGTACAGTACAAATGCACTATAATATACTGTACTTTGTTAGAAAGTATATTATAAGTATTTCACACCCCTCAGTATGTTACACCTATCGATAGATTACCTATACCAGTCCTTAAAAGGACTTTTGTGGCCCTATTAGCTAGCGTTTGGTGTCTCTAACAGTCTGTCCCTGCTCCACACAGCAACCTCTCCCTACACTGGCAAAAGACTGAATGTAAAATGGCGGCCAGATCGGGTTTATTTATAAGGTAGAGGGTGTATCCATGTGCTGAAACATCTCAATTGGCTGTCCTGTACCACCTGATGGATGTGTCATAGGTAAAAGTTCTGCACAATGTAAAAGAATATGGCGCCGGCGGAAATCCCCATATGTTCGTCGGTTCGGCGAACCGCGAACGAGCAAAGTTCGCCACGAAACGACAGCCAGGCGAACCGCAAGTCCATCTCTAACAACCATTAACAGGGTTTATTACAAGGAAATATTTCTATGTCTTATTTGCCCTTGTGCAGTGTAGTTATATGTTCTAAAGCATTTTTTGGCTTGTATTAGTGGGGAAAAAAGGGCTTATTAGCCATTGTGTGGTGAAGTGAGAAAATTGCAGCACTTTTTGTATGTATTAGTGGCAAAAAAATATATATTTTCCATTCAGCGGTGCAGTTATATTTTCTAAAGCCCTTTTTGGAGTGTATTAGTGACAAAAAAATATAGATTATTTTCCGTTCAGCGGTGCAGTTACGTGTAAATGTTCTAATTCCCGTTTTGGCATGTATTAGTGGCAAAAATATATATATTCAGTGGTGCAGTTACATTTTATAAAGCCCTTTCTGGCGTGTATTTATGGCACACAAAAAAGCATTTGCCGTCGTGTGGTGAAGTGAGAAAATTACAGCGATTTTTGGCGTGTATTAGTGTCAAAAAAATATATATAACTGAGACATGGCTGGATGATAGCTATGACTGGGCAGTTAATGTACAAGGTTACAGTCTGTTTAGAAAGGATCGTCAAAACCGGAGAGAGGGAGGGGTTTGCCTTTATGTAAAGTCCTGTCTAAAGCCCACACTCTGGGAATATATAAGTGAGGGACATGAACATGTGGAGTCACTGTGGGTAGAGATACATGGAGCTAAAAACAACAATAAATTACTAGTCCACAGGAAATCTACTACTAAACGAGATAGACCAGGCGGCAAATCATAATGAGGTGGTTATTATGGGGGACTTCAACTACCCAGATATAGACTGGGAAACTGAAACTTGTATATCTCATAAGGGAAACAGGTTCTTGGCAATAACCAAAGACAATTACCTCTCCAAACTGGTTCAGGACCCGACTAGAGGGACGGCCATACTGGACTTAGTATTAACCAATAGGCCTGACAGAACAACAGACGTGCAGGTTAATGGACACCTGGGAAATAGTGACCATAAAGTAATAACCTTCCAATTATCATTCAAAAGAGCGTTTCTACAGGGAGGAACAAAAATACCAAACTTCAAAAAAGCTAAATTTAGCCAACTAAGAGAGGCCATAGGCCTAACTAACTGGGACAAAGTCCTCAAAAATAAAAATAAAGCCACAAAATGGGATATCTTTAAAAACATCTTAAAATCTCATTGTGAGAGGTACATACCGTATGGGAATAAAAGGTTAAGGAACAAAAAGAAACCAATGTGGATAAATGGAACTGTAAAGAAAGCAATAAATGACAAAAAGAAAGCATATAAATCACTAAAACAGGAGGGTAGCAATGAAGCACTGAAAAACTATAAGGAAAAAAATAGAACATGTAAAAAACAAATAAAAGCGGCCAAACTAGAGACCGAGAGATTAATTGCCAAAGAGAGTAAAACTAACCCTAAAATGTTCTTCAATTATATAAATGTTAAAAAGTATAAATCTGAAGGTGTCGGCCCTTTAAAGAGTAATGAGGGGGGAGTCGCAGAGAGTGACGAGGAGAAAGCAAAGCTGTTAAAAAAAAAAAAATTCTCCAATGTATTTACTGAGGAAAATAAACTGTCAGATGACATGCAGAATGTAAAAATAAATTCCCCATTAAAAGTGTCCTGTCTGACACAGGAAGAAGTACATCAGCGACTTAAAAAGATTAAAATAGACAAATCGCCAGGATCGGATGGCATACACCCCCGTATCCTAAGGGAATTAAGTAATGTCATAGCCAGACCATTATTTCTGATATTTGCGGACTCTATACTGACAGGGAATGTCCCACAGGATTGGCGCATGGCAAATGTGGTGCCAATATTCAAAAAGGGTCCAAAAACAGAGCCTGGAAACTATAGGCCTGTAAGTTTAACATCTGTTGTGGGTAAACTGTTTGAAGGTTTTCTGAGAGATGCTATCTTAGAGCATCTCAACGGAAATAAGCAAATAACGCCATATCAGCATGGCTTCGTGAGAGATCGGTAATGCAAAACTAATCTAATCAGTTTCTATGAGGAGGTAAGTTCTAGACTTGACAGCGGCAAATCAATGGATGTCGTATATCTGGACTTCTCCAAAGCATTTGACACTGTACCACATAAAAGGTTAGTATATAAAATGAGAATGCTCGGACTGGGAGAAAACGTCTGTATGTGGGTAAGTAACTGGCTCAATGATAGAAAACAGAGGGTGGTTATTAACGGTACACACTCAGATTGGGTCACTGTCACTAGTGGGGTACCTCAGGGGTCAGTATTGGGCCCTATTCTCTTCAATATATTTATTAATGATCTTGTAGAAGGCTTGCATAGTAAAGTATCAATTTTCGCACATGACACTAAACTGTGTAAAGTAATTTACACTGAAGAGGACAGTATACTACTACAGAGGGATCTGGATAGATTGGAGGCTTGGGCACATAAGTGGCAGATGAGGTTTAACACTGACAAATGTAAAGTTATGCACATGGGAAGGAATAATGCAAGTCATCCGTACATACTAAATGGTAAAACACTCGGTAACACTGACATGGAAAAGGATCTAGGAATTTTAATAAACAGCAAACTAAGCTGCAAAAACCAGTGTCAGGCAGCTGCTGCCAAGGCCAATAAGATAATGGGTTGCATCAAAAGGGGCATAGATGCCCGTGATGAGAACATAGTCCTACCACTTTACAAATCGCTAGTCAGACCACACATGGAGTACTGTGTACAGTTCTGGGCTCCTGTAAACAAGGCAGACATAGCAGAGCTGGAGAAGGTCCAGAGGAGGGCAACTAAAGTAATAACTGGAATGGGGCAACTACAGTACCCTGAAAGATTATCAAAATTAGGGTTATTCACTTTAGAAAAAAGACGACTGAGGGGAGATCTAATTAATATGTATAAACATATCAGGGGTCAGTACAGAGATCTCTCCCATCATCTATTTATCCCCAGGACTGTGACTGTGACGAGGGGATATCCTCTGCGTCTGGAGGAAAGAAGGTTTGTACACAAACATAGAAGAGGGTTCTTTACGGTAAGAGCAGTGAGACTATGGAACTCTCTGCCTGAGGAGGTGGTGATGGTGAGTACAATAAAGGAATTCAAGAGGGGCCTAGATGTATTTCTGGAGCGTAATAATATTATAGTCTATAGCTACTAGAGAGGGGTCGTTGATCCAGGGAGTTATTCTGATTGCCTGATTGGAGTCGGGAAGGAATTTTTTATTCCCCTAAAGTGGGGAAAATTGGCTTCCACCTCACAGGGTTTTTTTTTTTGCCTTCCTCTGGATCAACTTGCAGGATAACAGGCCGAACTGGATGGACAAATGTCTTTTTTCGGCCTTATGTACTATGTTACTATGTTCAACGGAGCAGCTATATGTTCTAAAGCTCTTTTTGGCGTGTATTAGGCTACTTTCACACTAGCGTTCTGCTGTCCGCTCGTGAGCTCCGTTTGAAGGGGCTCACGAGCGGAGCAGAACGCTTCCGTCCAGCCCTGATGCAGTCTGAATGGATGCGGATCCGCTCAGACAGCATCAGTCTGGCGGCGTTCAGCCTCCGCTCCGCTCGCCTCCGCACGGCCAGGCGGACAGCTGAACTTACAATGTAAGTCAATGGGAACGGATCCGCTTGAAGATGACACCATATGGCTCAATCTTCAAGCGGATCCGTCCCCCATTGACTTTACATTGAAAGTCTGAACGGATCCGCTCAGGCTACTTTCGCACTTAGAAATTTTTCTAAGTTATTAATGCAGACGGAGCCGTACTGAACGGAGCCTCCGTCTGCATTAATATGATCGGATCCGTTCAGAACGGATCCGATCAAGCGCAAGTGTGAAAGTAGCCTAAGTGGCACAAAAAAAAGTATTTGCCGTTGTGTGGTTAAATGGGAAAATTACAGCGATTTTTGGTGTGTATTAGTGGCAAAAATATATATATTTGCCGTTCAGCAGTACAGCTTTATGTTCTAAAGCCCTTTTTGGCTTGTATTAGTGGCACAAAAAGAAGTATTTGCTGTTGTGTGGTGAAGTGAGAAATATAAAGCTCTTTTTGGCGTGTATTAGTGGTAAAAAAAATATATATTTGCTATTCAGAGGTGCAGTTATATGTTTTAAAGCCCTTTTTGGCGTGTATTAGAGGCAAACAAATATATATTAATTGACGTTTAGCAGTGCAGTTATATGTTCTAAAGCCTTTTGTGGCTTGTGTAAGTGGAAAAAAATAAGAGCCTATTTGCCGTTCAGCAGTGCAGTTATATGTTCTAAAGCCCTTTTTGGCGTGTATTAGTGGAAAAAATACTGTATTTTTCACATTATAAGATGCACCTGATGATAAGACACATCTAGGTTTTTGGAGGAGGAAATTAAGAAAATAAATATTTTTAACCAAAAGGTGTACTTTTGGTGGGTTTTGAACTAATGGTGGTCTGTGGATGACACTATTATGGGGGATCTGTGGATCACACTGTTATAAAGGGGATCTGTGGATGACGCACTGTTATAGGGATCTGTGGATGACGCACTGTTATGGGGGCATCTGTGGATGACGCACTGTTATAAGGCATCTGTGGATGACGCTGTTATAAGGGATCTGTGGATGACACTGTTATGGGGATCTGTGGATGACACTGTTACGGGGATCTGTGGATGACACTGTTATGGGGATCTGTGGATGACACTGTTGTGGGGATCTGTGGATGACACTGTTATGGGGGATCTGTGGATGACACTGTTATGGGGGATCTGTGGATGACACTGTTATGGGGGATCTGTGGATGACACTGTTATGGGGTATCTGTGGATGACGCACTGTTATGGGGATCTGTGGATGACACTGTTATGGGGATCTGTGGAGGGCGCTGTTATGGGGGCATGTGTGGAGGGCACTGTTATGGGGGCATCTGTGGAAGACGCACTGTTATGGGGGCATCTGTGGATGACGCACTGTTATGGGGGCTCTGTGGATAAAACTGTTATGGGGATCTGTGGAGGGCACTGTTATGGGGGCATCTGTGGATGACACAGTTATGGGGATATCTGTGGATGACACTGTTATGGGGGATCTGTGGATGACACTGTTATGGGGGGAAATGTGGATGACACATATATAGCATCTTATGCTATATATGTGTCATCCACAGATCCCCCTATAACAGTGCCCCTATGTGAATAGTGACCCCCAATACAGGGGCTGGAGGCTGGCAACTGGTGTTGGAATCGCGGCAGGGCCCGGTGCAGTCACTGTACTCTTTTACGTCTGGCCCCGCTCACAGCAGTCTTTATATGTAAATTGTAGTAATGGGAGCTTTAGTACTCACAATCAAACTACCATAGCAGGCAGGCAACGGGAAGAACATGGTGTCCGCGCTGCATCAAGGAGGGCTGAGCCATGCACCCTGCATGGCACATGTGTTCAATCTGGTTGTCAAGCGGTTCTTGAAGTCTTCTATCCATCTGCAAGACATTTAAAAAAAATGGCCAGGAAACTTTGCATGCAATTCAGCCACTCGTACACCGCAAAGCACACCCTCCTTGAGCTGCAGCGGCAGAACGGCATCCCCCAACATAGGCTGATATGCGACGTTTCCATCTGTTGGAATTCCACCCTGTAATATGTTGGACCAACTGTACGAACAGAGAAAGGCCATAAACAATTTATTGATGATCCAAGCGGACAGGAGTATTCCTCTGTCTAACTTCGATGTCAGCCAGTGGCAACTCATGTGTAGAGTTGAGCGAACACCTGGATGTTCGGGTTCGAGAAGTTCGGCCAAACTTCCCGTAAATGTTCGGGTTCGGGATCCGAACCCGAACCGAACTTCGTCCCGAACCCGAACCCCATTGAAGTCAATGGGGACCCGAACTTTTGGGCACTAAAAAGGCTGTAAAACAGCCCAGGAAAGAGCTAGAGGGCTGCAAAAGGCAGCAACATGTAGGTAAATCCCCTGCAAACAAATGTGGATAGAGAAATGAATTAAAATTAAAATAAAAAAAATAAAAATGAACCAATATCAATTGGACAGAGGTCCCATAGCAGAGAATCTGGCTTCACGTCAGCAGAGAATCAGTCTCTTCATGCCATAGCAAAGAATCTGGCTTCATGTCAGCAGAGAATCAGTCTCTTCATGCCATAGCAGAGAATCTGGCTTCATGTCAGCGCAGAATCAGTCTTCATGTCATAGCAGAGAATCAGGCTTCACGTCACCCACCACTGGAACAGGCCACTGTCACACATTTAGGCTCGGCACCCAGACAGAGGAGAGCGGTCCCGTAACAGAGAATCTGGCCTTATGTCAGCGCAGAATCTGTCTTCATGTCATAGCAGAGAATCAGGCTTCACGTCACCCACCACTGGAACAGGCCACTGTCACACATTTAGGCCCAGGCACCCAGGCAGAGGAGAGAGGTCCCGTAACAGAGAATCTGGCCTTATGTCAGCGCAGAATCTGTATTCATGTCATAGCAGAGAATCATGCTTCACGTCACCCACCACTGGAACAGGCCACTGTCACACATTTAGGCCCAGGCACCCAGGCAGAGGAGAGAGGTCCCGTAACAGAGAATCTGGCCTTATGTCAGCGCAGAATCTGTATTCATGTCATAGCAGAGAATCATGCTTCACGTCACCCACCACTGGAACAGGCCACTGTCACACATTTAGGCCCAGGCACCCAGGCAGAGGAGAGAGGTCCCGTAACAGAGAATCTGGCCTTATGTCAGCGCAGAATCTGTCTTCATGTCATAGCAGAGAATCAGGCTTCACGTCAGCCACCACTGGAACAGGCCACTGTCACACATTTAGGCCCAGGCACCCAGGCAGAGGAGAGCAGTCCCGTAACCGAGAATATGGTCTTATGTCAGCGCAGAATCTGTCTTCATGTCATAGCAGAGAATCAGGCTTCACGTCACCCACCACTGGAACAGGCCACTGTCACACATTTAGGCCCAGGCACCCAGGCAGAGGAGAGAGGTCCCGTAACAGAGAATCTGGCCTTATGTCAGCGCAGAATCTGTATTCATGTCATAGCATAGAATCATGCTTCACGTCACCCACCACTGGAACAGGCCACTGTCACACATTTAGGCCCAGGCACCCAGGCAGAGGAGAGAGGTCCCGTAACAGAGAATCTGGCCTTATGTCAGCGCAGAATCTGTATTCATGTCATAGCAGAGAATCAGGCTTCACGTCACCCACCACTGGAACAGGCCACTGTCACACATTTAGGCCCAGGCACCCAGGTAGAGGAGAGAGGTCCCGTAACAGAGAATCTGGCCTTATGTCAGCGCAGAATCTGTATTCATGTCATAGCAGAGAATCAGGCTTCACGTCACCCACCACTGGAACAGGCCACTGTCACACATTTAGGCCCCGGCACCCAGACAGAGGAGAGCGGTCCCGTAACAGAGAATCTGGCCTTATGTCAGCGCAGAATCTGTCTTCATGTCATAGCAGAGAATCAGGCTTCACGTCAGCCACCACTGGAACAGGCCACTGTCACACATTTAGGCCCAGGCACCCAGGCAGAGGAGAGAGGTCCCGTAACAGAGAATCTGGCCTTTTGTCAGCGCAGAATCTGTCTTCATGTCATAGCAGAGAATCAGGCTTCACGTCACCCACCACTGGAACAGGCCACTGTCACACATTTAGGCCCCGGCACCCAGACAGAGGAGAGCGGTCCCGAAACAGAGAATCTGGCCTTATGTCAGCGCAGAATCTGTATTCATGTCATAGCAGAGAATCAGGCTTCACGTCACCCACCACTGGAACAGGCCACTGTCACACATTTAGGCCCCGGCACCCAGACAGAGGAGAGGTTCATTCAACTTTGGGTTGCCCCGCAATATAATAGTAAAATGAAATTAAAAATAGTATTGAATGAGGAAGTGCCCTGGAGTAGAATAATATATTGTTAAGGGGAGGTAGTTAATATCTAATCTGCACAAGGGATGGACAGGTCCTGTGGGATCCATGCCTGGTTCATTTTTATGAACGTCAGCTTGTCCACATTGGCTGTAGACAGGCGGCTGCGTTTGTCTGTAATGACGCCCCCTGCCGTGCTGAATACACGTTCAGACAAAACGCTGGCCGCCGGGCAGGCCAGCACCTCCAAGGCATAAAAGGCTAGCTCTGGCCACGTGGACAATTTGGAGACCCAGAAGTTGAATGGGGCCGAACCATCAGTCAGTACGTGGAGGGGTGTGCACAGGTACTGTTCCACCATGTTAGTGAAATGTTGCCTCCTGCTAACACGTTCCGTATCAGGTGGTGGTGCACTTAGCTGTGGCGTGTTGACAAAACTTTTCCACATCTCTGCCATGCTAACCCTGCCCTCAGAGGAGCTGGCCGTGACACAGCTGCGTTGGCGACCTCTTGCTCCTCCTCTGCCTTCCCCTTGGGCTTCCACTGGTTCCCCTGTAACATTTGGGAATGCTCTCAGTAGCGCGTCTACCAACGTGCGCTTGTACTCGCGCATCTTCCTATCACGCTCCAGTGTAGGAAGTAAGGTGGGCACATTGTCTTTGTACCGGGGATCCAGCAGGGTGGTAACCCAGTAGTCCGCACACGTTAAAATGTGGGCAACTCTGCTGTCATTGCGCAGGCACTGCAGCATGTAGTCGCTCATGTGTGCCAGGCTGCCCAGAGGTAAGGACAAGCTGTCCTCTGTGGGAGGCGTATCGTCATCGTCCTGTGTTTCCCCCCAGCCACGCACCAGTGATGGGCCCGAGCTGCTTTGGGTGCCACCCCGCTGTGAACATGCTTCATCCTCATCCTCCTCCACCTCCTCCTCATCCTCGTCCTCCTCGTCCTCCAGTAGTGGACCCTGTCTGGCCACATTTGTACCTGGCCTCTGGTGTTGCAAAAAACCTCCCTCTGAGTCACTTTGAAGCGACTGGCCTGAAAGTGCTAAAAATGACCCCTCTTCCTCCTGTTCCTCCTGGGCCACCTCCTCTTCCATCATCGCCCTAAGTGTTTTCTCAAGGAGACATAGAAGTGGTATTGTAACGCTGATAACGGCGTCATCGCCACTGGCCATGTTGGTGGAGTACTCGAAACAGCGCAACAGGGCACACAGGTCTCGCATGGAGGCCCAGTCATTGGTGGTGAAGTGGGTCTGATCCGCAGTGCGACTGACCCGTGCGTGCTGCAGCTGAAACTCTACTATGGCCTGCTGCTGCTCGCACAGTCTGTCCAGCATATGCAAGATGAAGTTCCACCTGGTGGGCACGTCGCATATGAGGCGGTGAGCGGGAAGGCCGAAGTTACGCTGTAGCGCAGACAGGCGAGCAGCGGCAGGGTGTGAACGCCGGAAGCGCGAACAGACGGCCCGCACTTTATGCAGCAGCTCTGACATGTCGGGGTAGTTGCGAATGAACTTCTGCACCACCAAATTCAGCACATGCGCCAGGCAAGGGATGTGCGTCAAACCGGCTAGTCCCAGAGCTGCAACGAGATTTCGCCCATTATCGCACACCACCAGGCCGGGCTTGAGGCTCACCGGCAGCAACCACTCGTCGGTCTGTTGTTCTATACCCCGCCACAACTCCTGTGCGGTGTGGGGCCTGTCCCCCAAACATTTGAGTTTCAGAATGGCCTGCTGACGTTTACCCCGTGCTGTGCTGAAGTTTGTGGTGAAGGTGTGTGGCTGACTGGATGAGCAGGTGGAAGAAGAGGAGGAGGAAGCTGAGTAGGAGGAGGAGGAGACAGGAGGCAAAGAATGTTGCCCTGCGATCCTTGGCGGCGGAAGGACGTGCGCCAAATAGCTCTCCGCCTGGGGCCCAGCCGCCACTACATTTACCCAGTGTGCAGTTAGGGAGATATAGCGTCCCTGGCCGTGCTTACTGGTCCACGTATCTGTGGTTAGGTGGACCTTGCCACAGATGGCGTTGCGCAGTGCACACTTGATTTTATCGGACACTTGTTTGTGCAGGGAGGGCACGGCTCTCTTGGAGAAGTAGTGGCGGCTGGGAACAACATACTGTGGGACAGCAAGTGACATGAGCTGTTTGAAGCTGTGTGTGTCCACCAGCCTAAATGACAGCATTTCATAGGCCAGTAGTTTAGAAATGCTGGCATTCAGGGCCAGGGATCGAGGGTGGCTAGGTGAGAATTTACGCTTTCTCTCAAATGTTTGTGAGATGGAGAGCTGAACGCTGCCGTGTGACATGGTTGAGATGCTTGGTGACGCAGGTGGTGGTGTTGGTGGTACATCCCATGTTTGCTGGGCGGCAGGTGCCAACGTTCCTCCAGAGGCGGAGGAAGAGGCCGAGGCGGCGGCAGCAGCAGCAGAAGAGGCCGAGGCGGCAGCAGCAGAAGAGGTAGCAGGGGGAGCCTGAGTGACTTCCTTGTTTTTAAGGTGTTTACTCCACTGCAGTTCATGCTTTGCATGCAGGTGCCTGGTCATGCAGGTTGTGCTAAGGTTCAGAACGTTAATGCCTCGCTTCAGGCTCTGATGGCACAGCGTGCAAACCACTCGGGTCTTGTCGTCAGCACATTGTTTGAAGAAGTGCCATGCCAAGGAACTCCTTGAAGCTGCCTTTGGGGTGCTCGGTCCCAGATGGCGGCGGTCAGTAGCAGGCGGAGTCTCTTGGCGGCGGGTGTTCTGATTTTGCCCACTGCTCCCTCTTTTGCTACGCTGTTGGCTCGGTCTCACCACTGCCTCTTCCTCCGAACTGTGAAAGTCAGTGGCACGACCTTCATTCCATGTGGGGTCTAGGACCTCATCGTCCCCTGCATCGTCTTCCACCCAGTCTTGATCCCTGACCTCCTGTTCAGTCTGCACACTGCAGAAAGACGCAGCAGTTGGCACCTGTGTTTCGTCATCATCAGAGACGTGCTGAGGTGGTATTCCCATGTCCTCATCATCAGGAAAAATAAGTGGTTGTGCGTTAGTGCATTCTATCTCTTCCACCCCTGGGGAAGGGCTAGGTGGATGCCCTTGGGAAACCCTGGCAGCAGAGTCTTCAAACAGCATAAGAGACTGCTGCATAACTTGAGGCTCAGACAGTTTCCCTGATATGCATGGGGGTGATGTGACAGACCGATGGGCTTGGTTTTCATGCGCCATCTGTGCGCTTTCTGCAGAAGACTGGGTGGGAGATAATGTGAACGTGCTGGATCCACTGTCGGCCACCCAATTGACTAATGCCTGTACCTGCTCAGGCCTTACCATCCTTAGAACGGCATTGGGCCCCACCAAATATCGCTGTAAATTCTACTGGCTACTGGGACCTGAGGTAGTTGGTTCACTAGGACGTGTGGATGTGGCAGAACGGCCACGTCCTCTTCCAGCACCAGAGGGTCCACTAACACCACCACGACCATGTCCACGTCCGCGTCCGCGTCCCTTATTAGATGTTTTCCTCATTGTTCCCGTTCACCACAATTTTGAGAATGGCAAATTTGGGAATGCTTTTTCAACCCAGAACAAAAAGTCTGCTTTTACGGTCACTACAAATAACTTGACCAGCTAAAACTGTGCAGATTTGGTTGAATAGAGATGTGAGACCTGTTTTTTTTTGCGCTGTGTGACAGTTATAGGTTTAATCACAGAATAATACTTCTATCAGCACGCTAGCGTGTGTCTTAGGTTTTTCTGAATGACACTATCAATAACTTCAATGTAAGATTTTCTTTTTGGGATAGATTTCAAGTAGGCCTCAAATACCACAAACTAGTTATTTTCAGAATGGCAAATTTGGGAATGCTTTTTCAACCCAGAACAAAAAGTCTGCTTTTACGGTCACTACAAATAACTTGACCAGCTAAAACTGTGCAGATTTGGTTGAATAGAGATGTGAGACCTGTTTTTTTTTGCGCTGTGTCACAGTTATAGGTTTAATCACAGAATGACACTTCTATCAGCACGCTAGCGTGTGTCTTAGGTTTTTCTGAATGACACTATCAATAACTTCAATGTAAGATTTTCTTTTTGGGATAGATTTCAAGTAGGCCTCAAATACCACAAACTATTTATTTTCAGAATGGCAAATTTGGGAATGCTTTTTCAACCCAGAACAAAAAGTCTGCTTTTACGGTCACTACAAATAACTTGCCCAGCTAAAACTGTGCAGATTTGGTTGAATAGAGATGTGAGACCTGTTTTTTTTTGCGCTGTGTGACAGTTATAGGTTTAATCACAGAATGACACTTCTATCAGCACGCTAGCGTGTGTCTTAGGTTTTTCTGAATGACACTATCAATAACTTCAATGTAAGATTTTCTTTTTGGGATAGATTTCAAGTAGGCCTCAAATACCACAAACTAGTTATTTTCAGAATGGCAAACTTGGGAATGCTTTTTCAACCCAGAACAAAAAGTCTGCTTTTACGGTCACTACAAATAACTTGACCAGCTAAAACTGTGCAGATTTGGTTGAATAGAAATGTCAGGTCTATTTTTTAGGCGCTGGGTGACAGGCTCAACTTGCCCCTGATGTAATATATGGCCAAAAAATAACCACACTGTTGATGGTTAAATGCACTTGGGTGACACAGGCTCAGCCTGCACCAGATGTAGTATATGGCCAAAAAATAATCAGACTGTTGATGGTTAAATGCACTTGGGTGACACAGGCTCAGCCTGCAGCTGATGTAGGATATAGCACAAAATAACCACACTATCGATGGTTAAATACACTTGGTGATAGCTCGTGCTGGCGCACCACAAGTCACAAAATGGCCGCCGATCACCCCAGAAAAAAAGTGATCTAAAAACGCTCTGGGCAGCCTCAAAAAAGTGAGCAAGTCAATAATAGCACTTCAATGATCCACAGCTGCAGATCGATCACAGAATGAAGTCTTTTGGAGGAGTTAATCTGCCTAATCTCGCCCTAACGTCGCAGCTGCAACCTCTCCCTATACTGATCATAGCAGAGTGACGTGCGGCGCTACGTGACTCCAGCTTAAATAGAGGCTGGGTCACATGGTGCACTGGCCAATCACAGCCATGCCAATAGTAGGCATGGCTGTGATGGCCTCTTGGGCCAAGTAGTATGACGCTTGTTGATTGGCTGCTTTGCAGCCTTTCAAAAAGCGCCAAGAAAGCGCCGAACACCGAACCCGAACCCGGACTTTTACGAAAATGTTCGGGTTCGGGTCCGTGTCACGGACACCCCAAAATTCGGTACGAACCCGAACTATACAGTTCGGGTTCGCTCATCCCTACTCATGTGTGACACCTGCCGTTTGCTCAGGCCCTTTGAGGAGGGCACGTTTTTTGTCAGTCGCCAGAACTACGGATGAACAACATCATGCCACTGCTTCATGTCCTAGAACAGATGCTGGAAAATCTGGCTGGTCAGAGGACTGGAGAAGTCACGCCTAGATCTCACGGCCACATGAGCTTTGTGGTGCCAGAACTAAAGGAGGAGGAGGAGGACAGTGGAGCACAGTGTAGCGAAATAGGTGGTTTTTCTACACAGGTTACAGGAGAGGAGGAGCAGGAGCAGCCAGAGGAGCTACAGGGCGATGAGGAAGACGAGGCAGAGGACCCAGACACACTGTGGCAGTATGCAGTGGAGATGGAGGCAGGGAGTCCCTCCGAGTCACTTGCACAAATGGCCCAATGCATGCTCACATGCTTGCGTAGTGACAGTCGAATTGTCACAATTTGCCAGAGGGATGACTTCTGGCTCTCCACCTTGTTGGACCCTCACTATCAGTCCAAAAAGGGGGCCTTTTTTACATCCGCAGAGAGAGAGAGGAGAAACTGAACTACTATAGAGACATCCTATGTAGTCAGTTGGCCGCTGCCAATCTGCGCCATCGTCCATCCTCTCGCAGGTCTGACCGGGGGGGCCCTCTGTGCTCACGTTCCACTGCCATGGCTGCTGTGGCAGGGTGGTGGGGGGGTAGGAGCAGTTCCAGCTCCATCAGCAGCAACTTGAGTCTAGAGTCGCTGATGAACAGCTTTCTTCACCCGCATAGTGAAAGAACTGCTAACCAGCAGCTAGACATAGAGCAGAACCTGACCCAGCAGGTGGTGTCATACTTGGAGTTCACCCTGCCAGCCGTCATTGAAGATCCGCTGGACTACTGGGCAGACAAACTGGATTTGTGGCCGCAACTGTCCGAGTTTGCCCTGGAAAAGCTGTCTTGGATGGCCAGTAGTGTAGCATCAGAGCGGGTGTTTAGTGAGGCGGGGGCCATAATTTCCCCAAGAAGAACTCACCTGTCAACCCAAAATGTGGAGAGACTGACCTTTGTCAACATTAATCAGGCGTGGAGCAGCCAGGATTTCCACCCACCAATGCCTGATGCATCAGACTAGATCATCCCTGTTGCCACACCAACACTTTGACAAAAGAGACCGGTTTCTTCTGGCTACTTGCCTCAGCTATTATTCTGATGCTGAAACCCACCTGATGCCACACATCTGATGCCAAGTGCTCCTTCTTTCACCCACCATCTTAAGAGGGTACTGGTATTGCCACCCACCTCTACACTATGTCACCTTGCCACTCTGTGGCCTCCTGATGCTGCCGCCACCTCCACACTCTGTAGTTGTGCCACTCTGTGGCCTTCTGATGCTGCCGCCACCTCCAGACTATGCCATCTTGCCACTCTGTGGTCTCCTCATGCTGCTGCCATCTCCACATTATGTCACCTTGCCATCCTGTGGTCTCCTCATGCTGCTGACACCTCCACACTATGTCACCTTGCCACTCTGTGGCCTCCTCATGCAGCTGCCACCTCCACACTATGTCACCTTGCCACTCTGTGGCCTCCTGATGTTGCTGCCGCCTCCACACTATGTCACCTTGCCACTCTGTGGTCTCCTCATGCAGCTGCCACCTCCAGACTATGTCACCTTGCCACTCTGTGGTCTCCTCATGCTGCTGCCACCTCCACACTATGTCAACTTGCCACTCTGTGGCCTCCTCATGCAGCTGCCACCTCCACACTATGTCACCTTACCACCCTGTGACCTCCTGATGCTGCTGTCACCTCCACACTATGTCACCTTGCCACTCTGTGGCCTCCTGATGCTGCCGCCACCTCCACACTGTCATTGTGCCACCCTGTGGCCTCCTCCTGATGCTGCTGCCGCCACCTCCACACTCTGTCATTTTGCCACTCTGTTGCCTCCTGAGGCTGCTGCTACCACCTCCACAATGTCATTGTGCCACTCTGTGGCCTCCTCCTGATACTGCTGCCACCTCCAAACTTTGTCATTGGGACACTCTGTGGTCTTCTTAATGCTGCTTCCACCTCAGCACTATGTCATAGGGCCACTCTGTGGACTTATCATGTTTTACCACCCTCCCCACTTCTGGACTGGGCCACTATTTTGCCTTTCGGCCTGGCTGACATCATCATTTATTTGACCCTTCTGATCTGTCAGAAGGAAGGAAACATGAGATGCACAAGGGATCTTGTCTGTGTAGCATCTGTAAGGCCTGTTTGGTCCCTTCAGAATTGGCTTGTGATTTGGTAGCCAAAAGCAGGAGTGGGTACAAAACACAGAAGACATGCAAATATTCAATTCACATGTCATCTCTGTTTTAGATCCACTCCTTTTTTTTTTAGCATTAGCAATACTTATGGATTACTGACCAAATGCTGACCGAGTGAAGGCAGATGCTCCACAGACGGGATCCGTTTTTTGGGGTTTATTGTTCTGACGGATCAAAGGAAGGGCAAAATAATCAGTGACGTCAACACAAACTTTCTGCTGACACCCTCTCCACTCTGTCTGGGGGCTTTACTTGTATAAGCCTTTAATAGAACAGGTTTTGTAGACATCTATGTGGAATCAGCTGACGATGGTGTAAAAGGAGTGCGTTTCTTCTTGACGCTAACATCGACCTGTAAGGCTGAGTTCATACTTGAGTTATTTGGTCAGTTTTGGCCCCTTGACTGCCCAAATAAGTGAAGTATGCAGTTAATCTAAGAGCGACGCATGTCATTTGCATGTCATACGGACTTACAGTATTATTTCACTACCAAAGCAGACTCCCTATGCGTGTTACTGCAAGGCACAGTGTTCTACACCACTATAAAGGCTCTATGCAGCCAGGAAATAGCAGTTTTTAACTCGATTTGCTGCAAATATTTTCGTATTGAACCAAATTTTTTCAAAAAAATTCAGTGAACCGGCGAATCGAATTTGTGAAGAATTCGCTCATCTCGATTTGTAACTGATCCAGGGACTCTATGCTCTATTTAAACCCTTTTCTGGCCATACACCGGTGCCAGTGAAAGTCTTGTTTGGGTTCACTAGTTATGTTCCTGGTATTTGTTCCTATGCTGATTTTGATTACTTGTGTTTTTGACCTAGGCTTGTCCTTTCACCATTCTCTCTCTTTTGTGATTTGTACTGTGCATCCCGTTTGGTTCTGCCCTCGGCTGTTTTTTTTTTACCACTCTCTGTCTCTCATTTTGTACTGCATTTTCCTCCCGGTTATGACCCATTTAGGTATGACTCTGTCTTTGTGTCTTTTGTCACTGTTTGTCTCGGCACCTAAGTAGCATAGGGACTGTCGACCAGTTGTGGTCTTGCTCCCTGGGGCTGGCACTGCAAGTAGGTACGGAAAGCGGTCTGGGTTCTAGGTTAGGACTCATGTCCGTGTCTGTCCCTACCTACAAGCATTTTAACCCTACAAGTTTTCCAAACAGATGACAGTGGGAACAACCCTCCATTTGTCTTATCACAAAAATGCTGCAGTCACTAGTGACTAAAATTAGAGTTATCCACAATTCTAGCCACTGTAGGTGGGTATCATTTGTATAAATGTTGTGTACAGGGCAGGCTCTGCTTCTTAGAGCATTCCATATTGTCTAAGCACACATCTATTTTACATGTACAGCGGATGGATGTCACCAACAGATTAGATATTTGGTTAACTAAAAGTCCTCATACTAAACATAGTTTACTAATTTTTCTGATTTATACAATTAGGTGAGATACATACAAGTCCAAAAAATCAGATATGTCTGGATCCCCTCTGAGGGCAAGTTTATGAAAACTTGGTAAGTACTGTAGATGAGAGTTAAAGAAGATATTTAAAACTATTTTATATCAATGTAAGATTAATTTAAGATTCATTCATGCTATTGTCTTTTTAGTGTTCTGGAGGAAAGCCTCTCTTGCTCAGACATACATTCAAAATATGGTTTTGGCCTAAGTAAAGAAGAACAGGAAGTCAGGTATATACATTCCCATCATTTTTAATAGTTTGATTCTTCATTTTTATTTCTGGATTTATATTATACTAGCTGAAGGACCCGGCTTCGCTCGGGTATATTTAATGTTTGTGTGTGTCGTTAAAAGATATCAACACTATCCACTATAACAGTGACATCTACAGCACCCCGCCCCAAAAACAGTGACCTCCACAGCCCCCCACCCCTTAACACTGACCCCCCCCACAGTGCCCTGTCCCTTAAAACTGGACCTCCACAGCAGCCCACCCCCTTAACTTTGACCTTTACAGCAGCCTTCCCCTTTAACAGTGACTTTCACAGCATACCACCCCCTTGACAGTGACCTCAACAGGGGCCCGTCCTCTTAACAGTGGCCTTTACTGGACCGGGGGCGTGTCCTTTTGAACAGCTCACTCTAAGACAGCAGCACTGTACTGTCTGATTGTGAGCTGCAGGGAGAAAGTCACCATCCCTTCCACCCCTGCAGCTGACAGAAGTTGATTTTTTACTTCATTTTTTCAATCTCAGTCGGCTGAGGAGTGGGAGGGGGCATGGCCTAACCAGATCGGGGGTGTGTCCTTTTGAACAGCTCACTCTAAGGGTTTATTTACACGTCTGTAGAATGGGTCCGCATCCATTCCGCAATTATGGGGAACAGGTGCGGACCCATTCATTCTCTATGGGTCCGGAAGTGATGTGGACAGCACACAGTGTGCTGTCCGCATCCGTATTTCCGGAGCTCGGCCCCGATCTTCCGGTCTGCAGCTCCGGAAAAAAAAAAGAGCATGTTCTATTCTTGTTCGCAATTGCGGACAAGAATAGGCATTTCTATGGGGGTGCCGACTGGGTGTTTTGCGGATCCGCAATGCACTACAGACGTCTGAGTGGAGCCTAAGTGTAGTGGAGCCTAAGTGAGTGTGAGCTGCAGGGTGAAAGTCACCGTCCCTCCCACCCCTGCAGCTGACAGGAGTTGATTTTTACCTTCATTCTTTCAATCCTCGTCGGCTCAGGAGTGGGAGGGGGCGTGGCCTAACCGGAGCGGGGGCGTCTCCTTTGGAGCAGCTCCCTCTAAGGGTCCATTCACACGTCCGTAGAATGGGTCCGCATCCATTCCGCAATTATGCGGAACAGGTGCGGACCCATTCATTCTCTATTCATTTTTTAAATCCCCGTCGGCTCAGGAGTGGGAGGGGGCGTGGCCTAAGCGGATCAGGAGCGTGGCTTAGCGGGACCTGGGAGCGGGGTTTTAAGTATTTTATGGGTGGACACATTGTGGCAGGGGGCGTGTCTGGGCTCCTTCCTGCAAGAGTGACACCTCTTTGGGCACCTTACTGGTCCATTTGCATCTCAAATAAATTGGATTTTCAGAGGATAAAAACATCTATTACTGGAACAAAGACACATCTGGAAATAAGGTACTAAGTGCTATTAGGCCATGGCTTTACTTCAATAGCGATTATCCTGGTGACAGATTTCCTTTATAACTCATCTACAGCAGTCAAAATAAATGGCTGGGTTGTTATGGAAATCTGAATTAAAACTGTATGTGGAGGCTGAAGGACATTAGAGCTTCTATTGGCTGATAAGGGTCATGTGACCAAGCTTCTATTATCTAATGCAGTGGTGCCTAACCATTTTTCGTCTGAGGGCCGCACTAGACTTGGTATAAATTTTGCGGGCCGGAACCAGGTAGCTTTGCCAGAAAGAAATGCAAACGCTATGAGGGGGCACGTGTGAGCATTACTGCTGTGAAGAGGGCACATATCTGGCATAACTACTGTGAGGGGGCACATATCTGGGCATAACTACTGTGAGGAGGGCACATATCAGGGTATAACTACTGTGAGGAGGGCACATATCAGGGTATAACTACTGTGAGCAGTGAGGAGGGTACATATCAGGGCATAACTACTGTGAGGGGGCACGAGTGAGCATTACTACTGTGAAAAGGGCACATATCTGGCATAACTACTGTGAGGGGACACATATCTGGGCATAACTACTGTGAGGGGGCACATATCAGGGCATAACTACTGTGAGGAGGGCACATATCAGGGCATAACTACTGTGAGGAGGGCACATATCTGGGCATAACTACTGTGAGGGGGCACATATCTGGGCATAACTACTGTGAGGGGGCATGTGTGAGCATTTCATCTGTGAAGAGGGCACATATCTTGGCATTATTACTGTGAGGGGACACATATCTGGGTATAACTACTGTGAGGGGGCATGTGTGAGCATTAAGTCTGTGAGGAGGGCACATATATTGGCATTATTACTGTGAGGGGGCATGTGATGTATACATGTGTGTAATGTATGTAGTGTAGTATGTGATGATCACACACTGCACTACATACATTACATACATTACACACATGTATACATCACATACTGCGCTGTCACCTTCTTCTGCAGGTCTACCTTGATGTCTGGTCTTTAGGCTTCAGTCAGATCCTCCACCGCCATGCTTGCGCCGTGTGCCCGACACCACCAGGAGCTGGCCCCTCCTCCTTTCATCTCCGGCCGGCTTCTCCTACAGCAGGGCGCTCTATCGCTCCAGTGCCCGCCCAATCTTAACAATCGGGGTGTAGCTAGAAATGACTGGGCCCCATAGCAAAAAAAATTATGGCCCCCCCTCCCGGATCTCCCACCCCCACATACCTATCGGACCTCCCACCCCTTCCAGAGCTCCCACCCAAACACCCCTCCAGGATCTCCCACCCCAACATCCCCCTTCAGTGTCGTCCACAGATCCCCCCCTTCAGTGTCGTCCACAGATCCCCCCCCTTCAGTGTCGTCCACAGATCCCCCCTTCAGTCGTCCAGAGATCCCCCTTCAGTGTCGTCCACAGATCCCCCCTTCAGTGGCATCCACAGATCCCCCCCTTCAGTGTCGTCCACAGATCCCCCACCTTCAGTGTCGTCCACAGATCCCCCCTTCAGTCGTCCAGAGATCCCCCTTCAGTGTGGTCCACAGATCCCCCCCTTCAGTGGCATCCACAGATCCCCCCTTCAGTGTCGTCCACAGATCCCCCCTTCAGTGTCGTCCACAGATCCCCCCTTCAGTGTCGTCCACAGATCCCCCCTTCAGTGTCGTCCACAGATCCCCCCTCTTCAGTGTCGTCCACAGATCCTCCACTTCAGTGTCGTCCACAGATCCCCCCCTTCAGTGTCGTCCACGGATCCCCCCCTTCAGTGTCGTCCACAGATCCCCCCTTCAGTGTCGTCCACAGATCCCCCCCTTCAGTGTCCTCCACAGATCCCCCCTTCAGTGTTCTCCACAGATATCCCCCCTTCAGTGTCCTGCACAGATCCCCCCCCTTCAGTGTTCTCCACAGATCCCCCCTTCAGTGTCCTCCACAGATCCCCCCTTCAGTGTCCTCCACAGATCCCCCCTTCAGTGTCCTCCACAGATCCCCCCCTTCAGTGTCCTCCACAGATCCCCCCCTTCAGTGTCCTCCACAGATCCCCTCCTTCTGTGTCCTCCACAGATCCCCCCTTCAGTCTCCTCCACAGATATCCCCCCCCCCCCGAGCCGCTTCCTAGCTATTTTATTCACTTGCCTCTGTGAAATTGAAGAGAAGCGCCGTAATCTCACACAGGCGCACTGGCAGAGGCCAGGAAGACGGTGCATGCGCACTTCGATGCCTCTGCCAGTGCGCCTGTGCGAGATTACGGCGCTTCTCTTCAATTTCACAGAGGCAAGTGCAGTGAATAAAATAGCTAGGAGGCGGGGCTGGGCCGTTCGCAGAGCGACCTGTGCTAGTGCGCTGATAAAGTCCGGTCACTGCGCGGGCTGCATGACACGGCTTCGCGGGCCTCATTTGGCCCGCGGGCTGTAGGTTGGGCATCACTGATCTAATGCATTTTTTGGGAATATCTCAGGAACTGTACATCCTAGAGAGCTGAGACCTGCTCTAAAACCTTCCTGGACACCTGATGTACCTGTGTGCCAAATTTCGTGATGCGACGGTGCGGATTCCTTTAGCGGACATACATACACTCAGCTTTATATATTAGAAGTGTTTTGAATTTTTATGTATTGAATGCCACTCTAAAGTGAAAAGTCAGATGTCACTTTATATTAGTTATGAAGATCTCTGCTTGCTGCTTGTGGCTAGGATCATTTATTGATTAAATGAAAAGCTGTCTTCTATAGGAACAGGACTTATTAGAAAATAGATAATTTGCTATATTGTAAAGAGCCATTAGGTTGTGTGAGCAGAACATGATCAGGTGTCTGTCAGAGACATAGCTAGTGGTTGTGCTGGGGGATGCGGTGGCCCCTATGGTACAGCAGGAAGGGAAGCCACAGGCTCTTTACCCTAACATTCCCCATCTTGTAAGCCATAGCCTCTTTAAGACTGCAGCCTACAGGATGTCAGTACACACACATCAGCGATCCCATGCTGTTGACACAAAGATGTCATTGCTTCATGCTGCCTGTCCTGGACGCTAGCTGTTCAAAGATGACTCCTGTTCATAGGAGGAATCGAGGTAAGGTGAGTGCAAGGTTTATTTATTAATTTTTCCTCTAGTGGCAATTGTGTGTAGGGCACAAGAGACATTATTTATTCAAGGGTGACAAAGGAGATTAATATTTATTCAGAAGACATATAGGACATTAATATTTATTAAGAGAGCAAAAACGGCATTATTATTTATTGAGTAAGCACATAGGGCATTATTACTTTTTAGGGAGCAATCAGGGGGTATTATTAATGTTAAGTGGGATTAACAGGGAATTATTTCTTTTTAGGGGCACCCAGTGGGCATTATTTTTAGCAGCACTCAAGAAACACTATTATCTTAGCATATATTGGGCATTATTATTGTTTAGGGACAAAAGTGGGTCTATATTACTTTCCAGGGCAATTGCAGGGTTCATTAATACTTTCTAGAGTGTACAAAAGGGTAATGTGTACTGTCTAGAGGGCACATAATGTAGAGTACATACTATGTAAGTGGCACAATGGTGAGCATTATTACTTTTTGTGGGCCTTAAACAATGGCACTATTACTGTGTAGTGCATTATATCCATATGAGGCACACATATCCATATCCATATGAGGCACACTATGGGTACCATGTATATGAGACTGTAATTTTTTGGGCCACTATAGTTTTCATGGGTGCTGTCTATGTAGCTCTATTTTAGTGGGTAATTGTATAATTAAGACATTATTACATCTGAAGTAAGCATGACCTGTTCGGTTTGGTCAGCATTTTTCTATTTTTCGGATGGCAGACGAACCCAAATCTTTCATGTTCGTTTCAGACGAATCAGCTAAATTGTGTATGTTGTGTACAATAGAGAGAAGCAGGATAGCTGACAGACAGGGAGAGATGAGTCAGGACCTGTGGCTGTGCCTCTAACAAGAAAAATGGTGGCACTGGTGGAATGAATGTGGAGAGTAGGGTGCACGTCCCAGGGGGAATAGGCTTCTTACCCCAATGTATAAATCCGGAAAAACGAGCGGCACTCCGTTAGATAAAGAAGAGTGAACCTTTAATCACCCAGGTGGTGCAACGTTTGCACCACCTGGGTGATTAAAGGTTCACTCTTCTTTATCTAACGGAGTGCCGCTCGTTTTTCCGGATCTATATATATATATATATATATCTATATATATATATATATATATATATATATATATATATATATACATACTTATTTTCAGTTTCTACACAGTCGCAAAGGGCCAACACTGCAAATACTGACTATTTGCATAAATGTCATGTAATTGTCGATACAAGCCTTTGAAACTTATGAAGTGCGTGTAATTATATTTCACTACATCACAGAAACAACTGAAACAAAGATCTAAAAGCAGTTTAGCAGCAAATTTTGTGAAAACTAATATTTGTGTCATTCTCAAAACTTTTGGCCACGACTGTACTTAAGGATGTTACACTACCATCAGTCCTGTGTCATGCCAACAGTAAAGCATCCTGAGACCATTCATGTGTGGGGTTGCTTCTCATCCAAGGGAGTGGGCTCACTCACAATTTTGCCCAAAAACACAGCCATGAATAAAGAATGGTACCAAAACACCCTCCAACAGCAACTTCTTCCAACAATCCAACAACAGTTTGGTGAAGAACAATGCATTTTCCAGCACAATGGAGCACCGTGCCATAAGGCAAAAGTGATAACTAAGCGGCTCGGGGACCAAAACGTTGACATTTTGGGTCCATGGCCTGGAAACTCCCCAGATCTTAATCCCATTGAGAACTTGTGGTCAATCCTCAAGAGGCGGGTGGACAAACAGAAACCCACTAATTCTGACAAACTCCAAGAAGTGATTATGAAAGAATGGGTTGCTATCAGTCAGGAATTGGCCCAGAAGTTGATTGAGAGCATGCCCAGTCGAATTGCAGAGGTCCTAATGTCATGTAATTGTTGATAAAAGTCTTTGAAACGTATGAAGTGCGTGTAATTATATTTCACTACATCATAGAAACAACTGAAACAAAGATCTAAAAGCAGTTTAGCAGCAAACTTTGTGAAAACGAATATGTGTCATTCTCAAAACTTTTGGCCACGACTGTACTTCCCAGAGAACAGCCAGGGACACGTCTATTTTGGAATTTGATGATGCTGCTGATGCTGCAGGTGGGTTAGGACCAAAATGTGCCAGACCTAAGCCCAGCTCGGCTGCCTCTAACTCTGTGCGAGTATATCCTGTCTGACAGTTTTTCTCCACGCTGCCTGAAGACAAAAGTATTGCCGTGTGCAAGCTGTGTAAGAGCAAAATAAAACGGGGGCAGGAAAACACAAACGTAGGTACCACAGCTCTATTAAACCACATAATGCGGCATCACCCCATCCAACGGGCAAACAGAGGTGGCAGCCAGCCACCGTGACAGAAGTTCCCTCCTTCTCCAGGTCCATCCTGCGACAGCCACCTGCACCCACGAGCAGTACGGTGTCTTTCATATCGTCATCATCACTTTTCGCTTCTCCTGCTTATACTCCTTCTCCGTGACATCATCAGCCATCGATAACAGAATACATAGCCAGGCAACAACTCTATATGTCCAGCAATCTGATGGTGTGCAAGCTTAATTGCTCTTGGTGCAGTTACTCCTATATTATTTTGACGAGTCTGCGGACTTTAGGTAATTAGTGATGTGTGCTCAGCCTTGCTGGAAGATTCCTAGTCGGCATTATTTCTCCCAAAAAGCCATCCCTGCCTTGTACTCTCACGTGGCAGACAACATGGGCCTTTCCCTGCGATTCTCGCTGTGTGGCAAGGTTCACACCATGGTGGACACCTAGAGCAACTCTTACGGATAGGGACAGTAAGTCTTTCACCGCCCACTGGGTCAATGTTATTTCTGGCAGCAGTGAGGCAGCACCCTGACAATGAGGCAAGGTCCTTTTTACCCTACTTACAATTATGTCAGACTGGCTCCCTCACCGGCACTTATCCGTCTCATCCATGGACACTACCCCAGCTTCCTACCAGATGTGTAAAGGTCAAGAGTAGACACACAGTGTTGGAGCTGATTGCCCTGGGAGAGAGTAGCCACACCAGAGAGCAGTTGCTCAAGTACCTGCTGGCTGTCACCCCGCCGACTCCAACTGGGCAAGGTGGTGAGCAACAACTGGTGTTACATCGTGGGCACCCTGAACCTGGGTGAAATAATACAAGCTCCCTGCATGTTGCACATCATCAAACTAGTGTTGCAACACTTTCTAAATAAGTTCACTGGCTGGCGCAAGGTCCTGGCAAAGTGGCAAAGTCCAGGAGACTGTCCAAGCACTTCAGCTACTCTTTTAGATTGCAAGGATGCTTTCTTGGACCTGCATTGACAGAATGACCTGCCACTATACCGCTTAATCCACAATGTGCCAGCTTGCTGGAATTCAACATTGCACATGTTCAAGAGTCTGTATAGGCAGCGGAAAGCCATGACCAATTTTGTCGTGCATCAGACAGTCTCAGCACCAGGGAGCATGTGTTGCTTCGAGGTCAGGCAGTTGCAGCTCATCCGAGGCACCTATCAGGTGCTGAAGCCCTTTAAAGAGGCCATAAAGTTAGTCAGCACGGACAACTACAGCATGAATGATGTCATACTTCTCATATTTATCTTAAATCAGAGTCTGATGCTCATGCAGCAGGGGACCACGGCAGAAGAAGAGCAGCTGACACATTTTCCTGTCCGCCCTACAGCTGTTGGGGACACACAAAGGGAATCTGCCATGGAGGAGGAGGATGACAAAGATGAGGATGGGGAAGATGAGGATGAGGAGCTGCCACTGCAAGTGGAAGAGAAGGTGGAGGAGCAAGATGATGAGGATGGCACCAGCCAAGAAAATTGTCTCAGTGGGGCGCGGAGCCGGAAAGAAGTGGATACTCAGGCCTGCTGGCCAGATTGGCCACCTGTATGCTGACTTGCTTACGCAATGACAGGCATATCATTGTCATCAACCAGTATGATGATTACTGGATAGTAGTGATGATCGAGCATGCTCGGCCGAACACCTGTTTGGCTCGAGCATCTCGATGCTCAGCACATGGCGGTACTCGGCTCAAGCGCCATGTTCGAGTCTCCTCCCTGCACGTTTCTTGGCTGCTAGGCATAGAAGCATAGAAACATAGAATGTGTCGGCAGATAAGAACCATTTGGCCCATCTAGTCTGCCCATCTAGGCAGCCAATAAACATGCAGGTAGGTACTGGCCATACTGTAATGCCAGTAGAAATGTTTGCTACTGGCATTACAGTGATTGGCTGGCCGGAACGTGTCATCGGGTGCTATATAGCACCCGATGACGCATGTTCGGCTCATTCGTAGTCAGGGAGAGCTGAGCATAGGAAGGGACACAGAGTGTAGGGAGTGTAATTGAATATTTTTTTTTGTACAAAAACATTTCATAGACCCAAAAGTCCTTGTAAGGACTATTGTGTGTGATAGCAGCAATATATGTTTATAGCTGGTAATTTTAGCATCACTAAAATATCAGTGACATCCAGTGCACTTTTTCCATAGACAGTGTCCACAGCGGACAGTTAAATTATCCACGCCACATCTCCTGTTTAAAGTGTGTGCATCCCTAAAATATCAGTGACATCCAGTGCACTTTTTCCGTAGACGGTGTCCATTATGGACAGTTAAATTATGCACGCCACATCTCCTGTTTCAAGTGTGTGCATCCCTAAAATATCAGTGACATCCAGTGTACTTTTTCCGTAGATGGTGTCCGCTGCAGACAGTTAAATTATCCGCGCCACATCTCCTGTTTAAAGTGTGCGCATCCCTAAAATATCAGTGACATCTAGTGCACTTTTTCCGTAGACGATGTCCCCTGCAAACAGTTAAATTATCCGCACCACATCTCCTGTTTAAAGTGTGCGCATCCCTAAAATATCAGTGACATCCAGTGTACCTTTTTCCGTGGACACTGCGAACAGTGACAATACCTGTGGTATCTGTTCTGTATAAGGTATAACATTCCCTAATCACAAATACCTTTGTAAAAAATTTTGCGCATACACTTCCAAATCCTACGTTACTTTACGTGTGACATACTTTCAAGCATATATCACATTTAAAATGAAGAAGGCGAGCAGTAAGGGACGGGGAAGTGGCCATGATGCTGATGGTGCACGCAGAGGCCATGGACCTGGGCGTGGAGAAACTGTGCCTGCTGCCAGAGCACAAGAAAAACAATCATCCACGATACCTAGCTTCATGTCCAAGTTTGCAGGGCAGCGCAGGACACCACTCTTGAAGTCAGCCCAGTGCGACCAGGTGGTCGGTTGGATTGCAGCAGATAATGCTTCCAGTCTGTTAAGCACCACCCTGTCTTCCACCAAGTCCAGTCTCAGTAGCTAGAAGTCTGGTCAACACAATCCTCACTCTGATCCTCCTTACTCCCACAATTTGCAGTCTAGACAAATGATCCCACACTCGGATATTCCGAGGACCTCTTTTCATCGCCATTACGTGATTTGGCCCTCTCGCCAAGAATGCTTAAAGAGGGACATGAGCTCTTCTGCCCTGATTCCCAACCTCTTAAGTATCCACAGTCACAAGAACATGATGGTGGGGAACGGCAATTAGTGTTTAACAAGGTGGGTGATGATGAGTCAACCGCAATTACTGTCTCAAGAGGTTGATGAAGAGGATGAAAAACAGTTGTCAATCACTGAGGTTGTGGTTAGGTCAACAAATCAAGAGGATGATCAGAGTGAAGAAGTGGAAGAGGAGGTGGTGGACGATGAGGTCACTGACCCAACCTGGGAAGGTGGAAAGCCGAGCGAGGACAGCAGTACAGATGTACAGTGTTCATTTTAGGACATGGTCAGATATCATAGTCAAGTATCAAAATAATGCCAATGTGACACCTGACCCTGATACCTGACTCTGACACCTGACACCTGACCCTGACACCTGACTCTGACACCTGACTCTAACACCTGACCCTGACACCTGACCCTGACACCTGACCCTGACACCTGACTCTGACACCTGACACCTGACTCTGACACCTGACCCTGACACCTGACCCTGACACCTGACCCTGACACCTGACCCTGACACCTGACTCTCATATCTGAGTTTGACTTATGCTCTTCATAGGTCAGGGTCAAAGTGAGAATGAGTTATAGATATATATTATGTATTTGTATGCTAAATCACACAACCAAAGTATGTATATTGCTGAGCTTATAGCTCTGTGCCTAAAATGCTGTAAGCTAACACATTACAGTGTTATGAGCGCATAGCTAATAGCTCAGTGGTAACGAAGGGAACAAAGGATTTTAGGTTTACTGTGGTTTTGAATGCTACATCACACAGATGAGCAAAAAGCCCAAGCTCATACAAAGCAAGCTGGTAGCTCAGAGGTAATGCTGTTGCCCCATGTCCAGGCTTTCTGAGTTCAAAGCCCCTTTCAGCCTCAAAAAAATATTTACATTTTATTATGCCCTAGATAAGAGGCAAATTTAAATGAAGTGTGACACTGATGTGTGACGCTGATGTCTCACTTCCTTCACTTCTCAGTGTCACAAAACATTTTAGCTTTACTGTGGTTTTGTATGCTACATCACATAGATGAACAAAACTCACAAGCTTATACAAGGCAAGCTGGTAGCTCAGTGGCAATGCTGTTTCCCCATGTCTAGGCTTTCTGAGTTCAAAACCCCTTTCAGCCTCTCACAAGTGATTATATTTTATTATGCCCTAGATAAGAGGCAAATTTAAATGATGTGTGACGCTGATGTGTGACGATATCTCAGTCACGTCCTTCATTTGTCAGTGTCACAAGGGATCTTTGGTTTACTGTATTTTTTGCTATACTACATCTCATAGATCAAAAAAATCACCACCTTTGGTGTCTAGAGCTATAGCTCAGTGGTAAGACACTTGCTTTGCATGCAGTGTTCATGGGTTCAAAACCCCATATAGGCTATTAATAAAATTTATATTTTATATTTTATTGAGCTCTAGATCAGAGTCAAATTCAAGTGGTGTGTGATGTAAGTAGTCCTTTTTTTATTTTATTAAGAGTACATGGGCAGCACTATAGTAAAGGGGCCCTGTATACAGAGCTGTATCCTGGATTTTACATATCTACTGTATATATGTGTATTATACATACAGTGTGCTATAGCTTCACCACACTGAGATTTGCTCAGAAAGCTGATATACATATTACTGGTTTATCCACAGACACAATATATGATCATACAGATGGCAGTACTATGTGATAGCTTCTAAGTATAGACAAACCATGTGCTAATGTTATAGCTTGGAGGTTACATTAATGGCTTTGCAGGTTGAAGTCCCCAGAAAGACATATGTTTTTTTTCTTTAATAGCATATACTATAATAAATAATATGTCATTAACCCATAGGATACCAGCGCTGTACATGTAGGTCGCTGGAAACACGGTCACAAATCCCAGCGCCATACAGGTACAGCGCTCTGATCGGGCGGCCACAGGAGCTACTCCCGCCCGATCAGCTGCAGGGGTCCGGCAGGCACTAATAGTTGGACCCCTGCTGTATGCACTGGCATCGGTGAAAACACTGATGCCTGCTCATTAACCCTTTCACTAGCGCGGTCAGCGCTGACGGCTGCATGTGCGGTATCCCCATGGTGCTGTGACGTCAGCCTGGTGTCTAGCCCTGTCAGTCAATGGGGGGAGGGGTGTGTGTGCAGAGCACAGGGGGTGTTATAGAGCATTGCTCAGAATAGGGTTGCCACCCATACGGGAATGACCCGGACAGTCCGGGTTTGCAATCCTGTGCCCGGGTACAAGCCTTTGTCAGACCCGGGCACAGGATCAGCTGTGAATGATGGCGGCGGTGGCTGGGCACAGGGAGATGAGCGCTTCCATTGTGGAAGCGCTCATCTCCATAGTCATCTGTATCGCCGTCCTCAGGACAGCGATACAGATGGCTGTGCTGTGGCGGGGCAGGGGAGGGAGAGGCGTCTCCCTCCCCTGTTCCTCTGATAGGCTGCGGACCTTGTGCCTGCAGCCTATTAGAGGCTGGTGCAGGCCGCGCGATGATGTCATCACGCCGCCTGAGCCATACAGCACGGTACACAGGCCGGGAAGAGGCCTGCATCGCTTCGTTGGAGGTAAGTAAAAGTTTTTTTGTTTTTTTTTTAGAGAAGAGAGGCACCTGAAATTGGCACATATGGGGGAAGGGGTGGAAAGAGGCACCTTATACTGGCACATATTGGGGAGGAGGAGAAATGAGGCACTTGAAACTGCCACATATGGGGGGGAAGGGAGGGAAAGAGGCACCTTATACTGGCACATATTGGGGGGGAGAAATGAGGCACTTGATACTGGCACATATAAGGGAAGGGGGGGAAGAGGCACTTTATACTGGCACATATTGGGGGGGGAAATGAGGCACTTGATACTGGCACATATAAGGGAAGGGGGGGAAGAGGCACCTTATACTGGCATATATTGGGCGGGAGAAAAGAGGCACTTCTTACTGACACATGGGGGCATCTATGGGGGGCACTTCTTACTGGCACATTATTTGGGGGCTTCTACTGAGGCCACAAAGAAGGGGTATTTTATATGGGGGGCTCTGTGTGGTACTACTATTATCAGGGGGTTTATCTGTTTCTGCAGTATAGTATTGGGGAGCACAGCGGCACAGTATTGGGGGCAGTAGGATGATTTGTCCAGAAGATGGGAGAATGATGGAAAAGTAGTAAACTAAGATTTTTATTGTCAAACTGCAGAGACGAGAAATGGCTGAAAAATGGTGTCTGGTCTGAAGGTCTGAAAGGAGAAGATGAGGAAAGAGAACATCTACATCAAAGGAGACGTCACTGGATGTAAGAGGTGGTGCGACAGCGACCAGGGGTGGAGGCGGGACATGCGTGTGGCTGGAGGTGGGACATGGGCGTGGTTGGAGGCGGGACATGGGTGGGGCCTGGAAGGGGGCCCTCCCTCCCTTCTGTTTGGGTTTGGCTTGAAGAAAAGGTGGCAACCCTAAACGCCATGCGCAAAACCCGAGCATGGTACAAAGAAGTTGCGGTCTACTTGGTGCAGGTTACCTTGTACAACTCTTTTGTGCTGTCACGGAGCGCTGGCAACAAAGGGAAATTCCTTCAGTTCTATGAGGCAGTCCTCAAGGACCTGATCTTTTCTGACCGGGAAAGAGCAGGCCGGAGTACCTCGGGAATTGGAGGCGCCCGGATCGTCCCTGGCCAACACTTTCAAGGTGTGGTTCCCCCATACTGGAAAGAAGGGACGGTCCCAAAAAAAGTGCAGCGTGTGTAACAGGAGGGGGTAACGGAAGGACACCACCACTCAGTGTGACACGTGCCCCGATCATCTGGGCCTCTGTATTGACGGTTGCTTCAGGGAGTACCACACTTCCATGGAGTACTAAATTTATAATCCCCTTCCCCAGGGGCGGACTGACCGGTCGGGAACTTCGGACATGGTCCGAGGGCCCGGCCGGGATGGGGGCCCGCCGCAGAATAGCATAATGTATTATGCCCAGCGTCCCGATTCCGAATGTTATGCTGGCCTGGTAATGGTGGTAATGGCAGCGGGGCCCGGTGCAGTCACTGTATTCTATCGCACCGGACCCCGCTCACTGTAATACTAATTTTCATATGTGAACAAGAACAAGAGAAATCCTCTGCGATCCTCTCCCTCTCTGTACTCACAAACTCAGTAGCAGGCAGGCCGGGCGGCAGCATAACTCACTGACGTCACGCGCCTGCTCCGCCTGCTTCATTCATAAAGTGGGAGGAGCAGGCGCGTGACGTCAGTGAGTTGCAGAGAGGGAGAGGATCGCAGAGGATTTCTCTTGTTCTTGTTCACATATGAAAATTAGTATTACAGTGAGCGGGGCCCGGTGCGATAGAATACAGCGACTGCACCGGGCCCCGCTGCCATTACAACACCAGATGCCGGCCCCAGACCCTGTATTGGGGGTCATTCACTCACAGGACACTGTTATGGGGGTATCTGTGGATGACACATATATAGCATAAGGTGCTATATATGTGTCACCCACAGTGCCATCCACAGAGCCCCCACAACAGTGCCATCCACAGAGCCCCCACAACAGTGCCATCCACAGAGCCCCCACAACAGTGCCATCCACAGAGCCCCCACAACAGTGCCACCCACAGAGCCCCCACAACAGTGCCATCCACAGAGCCCCCACAACAGTGCCATCCACAGAGCCCCCACAACAGTGCCATCCACAGAGCCCCCACAACAGTGCCATCCACAGAGTCCCCACAACAGTGCCACCCACAGAGCCCCCACAACAGTGCCATCCACAAAGCCCCCATAACAGTGCCATCCACAGACCGCTGTAGGTCATGGGTCTCGCAGGATCACGCGCCGAAGTGACTGAACTCATGCCCACGTAGCCCGCAAGTAGCGGATCAGTGGAACAAGTACAAGGTGGAGGGGACTGTTTCTAACAGAGGCTCACTAATGGACGCTGAAATTAGATCACCCCATACGAAAGCATTGAATCAATGCTTTCCTATGGGGAAAAATCTGACCCTGGAGGTCATCATGCAGAGTGTGAGGACGTCCAGCGTCAGATACCAGACCAAAGGTCTGTTTTACTCCAGGAAGCCCTCAGGTGGCTGCCAGCGACTAGAGGCCGACTTATTGCTGGAACGTTAACAATGCAGTTTCTCTAGAACATTGCAGCTCGATTTGCAAAAGGGACACTGTACCCAGACCACGTCAATGAGCTGAAGGGGTCTGGGTGCCTTTTGTGTTGCTTTAACTTTGAAATCTTATTAAAGATTGTGTAGGGTGTGGCTGGAGGCGGGGCATGGAGGCGGGACAAGGGTGGGGCTTGCAGCAGAACATGGGGGGGGGCCTGTAAGGGGGCCCTTGATTTATTTTGCCCGGGGGCCCTGAGGGTTCTTAGTCCGCCCCTGCCCTTTCCCCATTTTAATTTATTTCTCCACAGTCTTCACAGGAATAGCTGCAAAGTGGAGGAGAAAATTCAAAATCTCCTTTTTTTACACTAACATGTTCTTGTAGCCCCTTTTATTTCATTTTTACAAGGGGTAATAGGAGAAATGCACCCCAAAATTCATAGCCCAATTTCTCCCGAGTAAGGACATACCCCATATGTGGACGTAAAGTGCTCTGCGGGCGAACTACATGGCTCAGAAGAGAAGTAGCACCATTGCGATTTTGGTGGTCCAAAATCCCAATAGCGCTCTTTCTCTTCTGAGCCGCGTAGTTCACCCGTAGATCACTCTACATCCACATATGAGGTATTTTCTGACTCGGGAGAAATTGGGCTATAAACTGTTGGGTGAACAAGTTTGTTTGCTCCACCATCAGATTCAGAAATTGTTCACTGAAAAAAAAAAAAAAAAATCATATTCAGTGAAGCCCACTGTGTCTGGATTCCTGGTTGGCCAACAAAGTCAGGAATCAAGGGCTCAAAATCCTTTGGGGTACTCCAGCCAAGTTCACCGGTAGAGGGATCAGGTGAATTTGCCTCGTGGGCCGGAAAACTAGTACGAGCCCCAGGGCTGCTCATACTAGTGTGGGCCACAGGGTTCCTGGCACGGGGGGCTCCTGGCTCCGCCTGGCGGCGTCTCCGTCGCCTTGGGGCTCATCATCATCACTAGATGATGAGGAGAACGAGGATGACAACAGGAAAGTGGGGTCATCCTCGTCCTCACTGGGGCTCTCGGAGTCGGAGAGCAGCTGGGCATATGCCTCCTCGGCCGAGAACATCCGGCGGGCCATCTTAGAACGCTAAAGGGGAGTGCGTGTGTGTGTAAAACTTTATTTAGTGTGTGTGTGGGGGGCAGTGTGTTTTTATGTATACCCTACCCTAACCCACCCTAACCTAACAGAATCCCCGAAAAATTGCTCATAGCCCAAAAACTCGCTGATCAGCGGTGGGGTGGGCGATGCGCTAACAGTGGCCAGGCGCTCTTTTACAGCTAAGAGTGCCGGCCACATTCACACATTCAGCGCACCTACAAAAAGAAAAAAAAATGTGCTTGCGCCCCAAAATATGTGGGGGGGGGGGCAAGCTGCAGCACCCCTGGGGCGACGGGGATCGCACAAGTTTTTTTTTCACTACCCCTGCCTAACCTAAAGCTCTCCCTAAATGTTTATATGCCAGATGGCACTTTATGGGGTCTCAGGGGCCACGGATGGCGGCGGATCGTGTGGGATGCAGATGGACCGACACAGGGCTCCTCTCTCCTTACTCACACAGAAGTCTGTGGGTGGGGAGAGTGGAGCTCCAGGACGTTATCTCCAGGTCAGTCCCTCCAGCCAATCACAGACGATCCTCACCCTCATCCTCCGTCACCGCCACCTCACAGGATCTACGGAGGGTGATTGGTGGTGTATATTAAACCACTGATCACCCTCCTATTCCGGGTCACCGGAGACCTGAATAACCTGGAAATGCTGCAAACCGCAGGTCTGAATTGACCTGCGATTAGCAGCAATCGTCGGTATGGGGGGGGGGGGGGTCACAGGACACCCCCTCGGCATTGTCACAGGGTGCCTTCTGAATGATTTCAGCAGGCACACCGTTCCTAACACTGCCCGCCGCACAGCGGTGATCGGAAATACACAGGTTCGCCCTGTGTCCATAAGAGGTTAAAGAGGCTCTGTCACCAGAATCAACCCTATTAGTCCATACGTACTGCCTGGTAGGGCTCATTATGCTGATTATGTATGATAAATAGCTGCAGAGATATGCAAATAAACAATTTGAGCCCTCAGAGGCGGGGCTGAATATTCTGAGCAATGCTCTATAACACCCCCTGTGCTCTGCACACACACCCCTCCCCCCATTGACTGACAGGGCTAGACAGCAGGCTGACATCACAGCACCACGGGGATACCGCACATGCAGCCGTCAGCGCTGACCGCGGCAGTGCAAGGGTTAATGAGCAGGCATCAGTGTTTTCACCGATGCCGGTGCATACAGCAGGGGTCCAACTATTAGTGCCTGCCGGACCCCTGCAGCTGATTGGGCGGGAGTAGCTCCTGTGATCAGAGCGCTGTACCTGTATGGCGCTGGGATTTGTGACCGTGTTTCCAGCGACATACATGTACAGCGCTGGTACCCTATGGGTTAATGACATATTATTTATTATAGTATATGCTATTAAAGAAAAAAAAAATGTCTTTCTGGGGACTTCAACCTGCAAAGCCATTAATGTAACCTCCAAGCTATAACAATAGCACATGGTTTTTCTATACTTAGAAGCTCTCACATAGTACTGCCATCTGTATGATCATATATTGTGTCTGTGGATAAACCAGTAATATGTATATCAGCTTTCTGAGCAAATCTCAGTGTGGTGAAGCTATAGCACACTGTGTGTATAATACACATATATACAGTAGATATGTAAAATCCAGGATACAGCTCTGTATACAGGGCCCCTTTACTATAGTGCTGCCCATGTACTCTTAATAAAATAAAAAAAAGGACTACTTACATCACACACCACTTGAATTTGACTCTGATCTAGAGCTCAATAAAATATAAATTTTATTAATAGCCTATATGGGGTTTTGAACCCATGAACATGGCATGCAAAGCAAGTATCTTACCACTGAGCTATAGCTCCAGACACCAAATGTGGTGATTTTTTTGATCTATGAGATGTAGTATCTTACCACTGAGCTATAGCTCTAGACACCAAAGGTGGTGATTTTTTTGATCTGTGAGATGTAGTATAGCAAAATATACAGTAAACCTAAGATCCCTTGCGACACTGACAAATGAAGGACGTGAGATATCATCGTCACACATCAGCGTCACACATCATTTAAATTTGCCTCTTATCTAGGGCATAATAAAATATAATCACTTGTGAGAGGCTGAAAGGGGTTTTGAACTCAGAAAGCCTAGACATGGGGCAACAGCATTACCACTGAGCTACCAGCTTGCCTTGTATGAGCTTGTGAGTTTTGTTCATCTATGTGATGTAGCATACAAAACCACAGTAAAGCTAAAATGTTTTGTGACACTGAGAAGTGAAGGAAGTGAGACATCAGCGTCACACATCAGTGTCACACTTCATTTAAATTTGCCTCTTATCTAGGGCATAATAAAATGTAAATATTTTTTTGAGGCTGAAAGGGGCTTTGAACTCAGAAAGCCTGGACATGGGGCAACAGCATTACCTCTGAGCTACCAGCTTGCCTTGTATGAGCTTGGGCTTTTTGTTCATCTATGTGATGCAGCATACAAAACCACAGTAAACCTAAAATCCTTTGCTCCCTTCCTTACCACTGAGCTATCAGCTATGCGCTCATAACACTGTAATGTGTTAGCTTACAGCATTTTAGGCACAGAGCTACAGTATAAGCTCAGCAATATACATACTTTGGTTGTGTGATTTAGCATACAAATACATAATATATATCTATAACTCATTCTCACTTTGACCCTGACCTATGAAGAGCATAAGTCAAACTCAGATATGAGAGTCAGGTGTCAGGGTCAGGTGTCAGGGTCAGGTGTCAGAGTCAGGTGTCAGGGTCAGGTGTCAGGGTGAGGTGTCAGGGTCAGGTATCAGGGTCAGGTGTGAGAGTCAGGTGTCAGAGTCAGGTGTCAGGGTCAGGTGTCAGGGTCAGGTATCAGGGTCAGGAGTCAGGGTCAGGTATCAGGGTCAGGAGTCAGGGTCAGGTGTCAGGGTCAGGTGTCAGGGTCAGGGTCAGGTGTCAGGTGTCAGGGTCAGGTGTCAGGGTCAGGTGTCAGGGTCAGGTGTCAGGGTCAGGTGTCAGAGTCAGGTATCAGGGTCAGGTGTCACATTGGCATTATTTTGATACTTGACTATGATATCTGACCATGTCCTAAAATGAACACTGTACAGATGGGGAAGGATCTGCAGCACCATAACAGGCTAGAAGAGGCAGTAGGGTGCCAAAAGGGAGGAGGCGGGCCACACCAAACAGGCCCGCAACTGTCCCACGGAGCACTCTCTTGTGGAAATCTCCCTTGCCAAGGGGTAGATTTTCCGCAGTATGAAGCTTTTTTGAGGAAAGTGCGGATGACAAAAGAATACGAAAATGAGCCGGGGCGTGAACACTAGCAAACTCCAGCATGATTTCTTTTACAGGGTCAGATCACCTGCAGGCCCTCACTAAATTATACCTAATAGATAATTTGCACGCATGCTGCCTTGCTTGGATGTGGTAGCCGTAGCTGTTTCTCAGGCTCCCTCTCCGGAATCGAACCATGATTCCCCCATTACCCATGGTCTACATGGTTTGGGCTGAAAATAACATCGAAAGTTGATAGGGCAGACATCCGAATGGATCGTCGCCGTCACAGGGACGTGCGATTGGCCTCAGGTTATCTAGAGTCACCAAAGCGTCCGCAGGCCCTCGCACATAATGTTTTAGATGGTCAGATCAGCAGGCGCTTGGTCCAAATGTTTTTGAGGGTCACCAGCAGGCCATCAATCATAATTTTTCAAGGCTGTGTATGATGCCCTCCTTTATGTGTAACAAAGGGTGTATTGGAGTGCCGGTTCCTTGTAATTTTTGGCAGCCCTTTCAGTTAGTGCATAGGCTTTATGAGTGTAGGAGTCCCACTACTTGAACAATTGTACCACAATGTGAATGAGGCCCTCCTTTATGTGATATGCAGGTTGTATTGGAGTGCCTCATCCTTGCAATTTTTGGCAGCACTTGCACTTTATATACAAGTAAATATACAGGAAAGAATGTTTCCTAACAATTTTTCCTCTAAAATCGATTTTATCTTCGATTTTGTGCGTATTATTGTCAGTCTGTAAAAGTGGCGTACTACTCAAACAACATCTTTCTTAGCAGCAACCTGGGAGTCCAAGATGCATCCAGACATCCTCTCCATGCTGTCCCCGAACCATTAGGGTGGTGTTTCCATCAATTTCTGACCTTTTTCTATGAACTAGTCACCCTCCCCTCTTCAGAGAAGGTGGAGCCTGGTTTAATGCTCAGGTTCTCCCATTGACTTCCATTGTAACATCCCGATGTGTTCGGCCTGAGCACCCGAGCACTATGGTGCTCGATCAACACTACTGGACAGCCATGCTTTTAGACCCTCGCTACCAAGGCAAAATGGGGGAATGTTTTCCTCTGCCAGAAAGGAAGGACAAATTATCTTACTACCAGGAAACACTTTTGTATGCAGCTTGCCACAGCTTAAAGTGAGCAGACACCTGCCACCAGCGTGTCTGAAAGGGAGGCCCTTTCCGCCCCCTGTCATGCCCCTCCAGCTGCCACGAGCAGCAGAAGCCACACCAGAAGTGGCAGCAGCAGCAGTAATTTCAGTCTACTCAAAATGATGGAGCAGTCTTTCCAAGTGCGACGCCAGGCTGAGGCCAATCAGCCAGATGGCAGCTCCCACCTGAATGTCCAGGTTCAGGCCTAACTAAACTATGGCCAATCTCTGTCGCATATCTAGTTCCCTGACCTCATGGATTTCTGAGCATGGTGACACCCAAATTGACCAAATGTCCAAAACATCACTTTTGTCAAAATGAACCAAGCCTGGTTTCAGAAGGATTTTCACACTCCTCCGGCTGATTCCGATGCCACATCTTGCCACTGTTGCTGTACAGCTGCTCCTCCTTCTGTGGCCAAAAACTGCAGATTTTCCCACAAAAATGAGCCTCACACACCACTGTGGACATAACTATTAGAGATGAGCAAAGTTTAAAAAAATTCGATTTGCCATTTGTGATGAATTTGTGAAGAATTTGTGAAGAAATTTGCTTTGTGATGAATTACTTCGGCAAGAAGCGTATTTCTTTGTAAGTAGCGGGCGCAATGATGGGGAACGACTATTGCGCTGCCTACCCCCCCCCCCCCCCGTTGAACCCCTCATATGCCGCATTGATCATAATTGCGGCATCTGTGATAAAAAATGAAGGCTTTCAGAGGTTAATCGGTTAAAAAAAATAACCACGCTGCCCTGTGTAGAGACGTACGTTTCCAGGCATGCAATTTTGCTCACGATCTTCAATCAAGTTGGCCACGGCGGCCTCTTTCCACTCAAATGGATCAGGTGAGTATGTTTTTTATTTTTTACTGCCATTTCAGTGAAAATTGATTTGTCACCACGAAGCGTGAGGAAATTCAGCTTTGCAGTGAATTTTCACAGAAATTCGGATTGATGTACACCTTGGATACTTTGATTTGCTCAACACTAATAGCTATAAAATAAGTTATGGGGGTCATTTTTTAAAATTTGGCGATCTGGACCTGAAACGAATCTCGACTCGTTCGCTCATCTCTAATCTGAAGTATAATGTTTGGGGGCATTGTGCAATGTATGCAGCATGTATAGTAGTAGATGTGGATAGGGTAGCAGAAGGCACAAATTGGGATATCAGCAGATTAGGTTTTGTGTCGGTTTGGGAAGAGTAGGGTGGATGCTGGAAAGCGAGGAGCCAATCTTTGTAGAGAAAGTTATGGATGCAAGAGGTGGTCCAGGCCAGATGGAAAAGACAGGAAAAGTATATAATTCCAATCAGAAACCTCATACTATTCAGAAATACTATTAGTATTTAGGTAGTAGTGTTGATTGCGAATAATTTAATCGTGAATTTTTATCACAAATATCGGCACTTCGAGAATTCGCGAAGATGTAGAATATACTGCTATATATTCGTAATCGTGAATATTCTAGATTTTATTTCATCAGTAACCTCCCTTCTTGCATGTGGGTCAATGAAAAGGCTACAATATCTTTGTCAGAGCTTAGCAACATCCCTAGCAACCAATACAAAAGTTGCCTACCCCTTTAGCATTTTCTGCTATTTTTTTTGCAGTTCTAAGAGAGAGAGCAGTGTCATTGCTGTGCTCTGTGCTTTCATCTGGATCCTATTCCTTATCCAATTAAATTAGATAGTTAGTTAGCTCATATATATAATACAGATAGTAAGTGGGAGATACTCAGTGTAAGTTAGATAGTGATATAGTGTAGCTGATAGGTTCCAGTGCAGGGTGTTAGGTAGTGTGATAGGAATTACTGTTTCTCTGCTGTCCATACATGCATGCTACAGACATAGTGCTGTGATGTCACAACAATACTTAGTGCACCAATCAGTAATATCTACTCAGACCTGATAAAATGTGAAGTTGCATGTATTGCAAAAATAATGACTGGAGATCACGCATTCTAGAATTCGCAAATTTATTGCAAATATTATGCGGAAAATTCACTAAATATCGTGAAAATGAATATTGCCTATGCCACTCATCACTATTTGGTAGTACTGGTAGTTGTCATGGTGTGGTGCTACCAGCTGTTGGGGCCCACTCAGGCAACAGAACTGTATTTTGCTCCTTTGTGCTGGACCTTTAACTATACCTCTGCATTGACTGCAAGAAGAGGTCTTGAAATTTGATTTGCAACAGAAAGTATTTTAGAAAACTGCATAACTTATCATTATACAGTGATTTACATAAAAGCAGAATACAATACATTCATGTCTTACTGATATTGTTGTACAATACTTATACTAATACTTATGTTTGGGCAGACGACAAATTTGTGGACTAAACACAATTACAGTGAAGATCACTCCAGTTTGGACTCTACTGACGAAAGAGGTAGGATAATAAATCTTTATACAATACTAGCAAAATGATGCGAATTTGCATGGGTATATTTTGTCTGTTTTATTTATTGTTTGTGTGTGTGGTTAAAAGATATCCACAGTGTCCCTCATAACAGTGACCTCCACAACACCCTGCCCCTAAACAGTGACCTCTACAGCCCCTCGCACACTTAACATTGACCTCCACAGCAGCCCGCCCCCCTTGACAGTGACCTTTACAGTGCACCACCCCCTTAACATTGACCTCCTCAGCGGGCTGTCCCCTTAACAGTGACCATCACAGCACCCAGTCCCTTTAAAATGTCACCACCATAGTACCCCGCCTCCTTAACAGTGACTTCCACAGCGGCCCACCCCCTTAACAGTGACCCACCCACAGCAACCTGCCTCTTAACAGTGACCTCCATAGTGGCTCACCCCCTTAACAGTAACCTGCACAGTGCCCCACCTTCTTAAAATTTGACTTCCACAGCACCCCACCTCCTTTAACAGTGACCTCCACTGCAGCCCGTCCACTTAACACTGACCACCCAAAGCACCCCACCTCTTAATGGTGACTTCCACAGTGGCCCACACCCTTAACTGTGACCTCCACAGTAGCCTGCCCTCTTTATAGTAACCTCCACAGAGGCCCATCCTCTTAACAATGACTGAGTAGCCCTCCCCCTTAACAGTGACCTCCACAGGACCCTGCCCCTTAACAATGACCTTCACAGTGCCCCACCCACTAAGTTACCTCCACAGCACCTGTCCCTTAACTGTGAGTTTCACAACACCCTGCCCCTTAACATTGACCTCCACAGCAGCCCACCCCTTAACTGTGAACTCCACAACAGTCCATCTCCTTAACTGTGACCTGCACAGCACCCACTACCTTAACTGTGACAGCCACAGAGCCCTGCCCCTAAACAGTGGCCTCCACAGAGGCTTGTCCCCTTAGCAATGACATTCACAGTGGTCTGCCCCCTTAACAGTGACCTCCACAGCACCCTGCTCCTTAATAGAGACCAACTGAAAAAAAAGGGGGGTCAGTCAGCACATACCTATGTCCAGGTGCACACTGCCATGGCTAGAAACACAAAGAAAAAAATAGACGATGCAACAACACTCTGCAAACACAAATAAAGTACAATAATGCCATAAATATAGAAAACATTCTGGTGCTAATGCTTATTTTGCAAATTTGAGAATCTTGGCAAATACATATGATACAAAATTATTTGGGCCCGTCTGCCAAACCTCAAGGCGATCTCTATAAGACGGGATCCTAACACTAAATACTTCCTGTTCGGTGCCATAATGGCCACCATAGAATTCAGGGAGTGCAGGTTCCACATGCATGCTGGGTCCACTCTGCTTTTTACCATTTTTGGTGCCATAACGGCCTCCATTAAATCGTGGGATGCAGGTACCAACATGCATGCTGAGCCCACTCTATACTTCTCCTGGTGCCAAATGGCTTCCAATAAATACAATGGCACCAAAAATGGTAAAAAGCAGAGTGGACCCAGCATGCATGTGGAACCTGCACTCCCTGAATTTTATGGTGACCATTATGGCACATAACAGGTAGTATTTAGTGTTAGGTTCCTGTCTTATAGAGATCGCCTTGACGTTTGGCAAATAGGCCCAAATAATTTTGTACAAAATGTATTTGCCAAGAATCTCAAATTTTAAAAATAAGCATAGCATTAGCACCAGAATGTTTTCTATAATTATGGCATTATTGTACTTTATTTGTGTTTGCAGAGTGCTGTTGCATCATCTTTTTTATATTAATAGAGGCCTCCACAGTGCCTTGTCCCATAATAGTGACCTCCACAGCACCCTGCCCCTTAACATTGGCCTCCACAGTGGCCCATCCCACTTCACAGTGACCTCCATAGCAGCCCGCCTCCTTAACAGTGACCTCCACAGAGCCCCACCCTTTAACAGTGACCTCCACAGAGGCCCACCCCTTAACAATGACATTTGCATGCCCCCTTAACAGTGACCTCCACAGCACCCTGTCTTCTTAACAGTGACCTCCATAGCATCCCTCCCCCAAAATAGTGACCAAAATAGTGACCTTCACAGCACCTGCTTCTTTAGCTGTGACCTACACAGCACTTCACCCTTTAACATTGACCTCAACAGCACCCCATCCCCTTAACTGTGACCCATAGCAGTGAAGAAAATGTTATGGAAACCTGGTGTAAAGCTGTGTGTATGTAAAAATGGAAGGACCTGTGAGCTTCTATTGGCCAATAAGGGTCATGTTACCTATGTATGTTACCGTACATCCTAGAGAGCCTACACCCGGTGTAAAATCTTCTTAGACACCCGATGTACAGTATCTAAGTACCAAATTTGGTGCAGAAAATTTGCCTCCAGCAAATAGAAGATTCTGTGTGGGGTGTGGTTTCTAAATGGCGTCACTTCTTGGAGGTTTTCAACTCTGAGCCTTTGTAGTTGTTGGCCAGTGATGTATAAATGCCCAAACTAGTCCTCGAAAACAAATGGTACTCTTTCTCTTCTGAACTCTGCAGTGTGCCCAAACAGTAGTTTATGACCACATGGGGGTATTATCGTACTCAGGAAAAATTATGTTGGGGTACTTTTTCTCCTATTTACCACTTGTGAAAATGAAACATTTGAGGCTAAACTACATATAATTGAAATACAATGTAACATTAAATTTCATGCCCCAATCATAAAAAGTTCTATGAAGCAAGATTGTGGTCAAGCCAATCACTGTACCCCTGGATAAATTGCTAGAGGGGTATAGTTTCCAACATTGGGTCACTTTTTGGGGGTTTCCACTGAAGAGATACCCCAGGGTCTCTTCAAAGCTACATGAAAACCATTCCAGGGAAAAAAATGTGGTCATTCTACCTCCTCTATTTAGTCTGGTCTCACCCATCATGCTATGCGGTTGATCGATCCTTCCTGGTTGTGGATGTGCTGGTTCTCCATTGAGTTCCTGCTCGTCCGCGTACTTTGGAGTTAAGTGTCCTTTTCCTATATCTTCTTTGTTGTATTCCCCAATCTTTTGGTATTAGGCCTAAGGAGGTCTCCTGTTCCTTCAGCTGGGAAGGAACAGGTCATCTTTTGTCCTGTTTAATGCCATGTACCACAGAAAAAGGAACCCATCCCTGTAATATAAGAAGATGCAAAACATGTTCCCATATAATAACAAGACAGATAAGATCCGGATCCCCAACACACAGCAGGACTATCATATCCCTGGGACATTCACATGTTCAAAATCTAATGTTGTTTATCTGATTTTCTGCACTAAATGTCCTGTTGGAGGCCTCTACGTTGGAGAAACAGGACAGAAACTCAATGCAAGGATGAGGTCCCATCGCAACGCAATTAAAGAGAAGAAGCTACACTTTCCTATGGCTAAGCATTTCTGTAGCCCAGGACACAATGAAGAATACATGAAAGTTCTCATATTAAAAAGTAACTTCAAATCCCAAAGAGCTAGAAGAATTAGGGAATACAAATTTATAATACTGCTTGACACTTTGAATACTGGACTGAATTTGTCCCCGGGATTTAAAGAGTCTTCTATAGACATAGTCGGGGCACCAGGTCTCTGAGATAACATCAATTTAGAGACCATAAAACTTTCACACCCCTTATGTGTTAGATATTTAATGACTCATTCTCAAGATCTTTGATATGTTGTTCTGTTATTTTTCAAATGTCTATTCATTCCCCCATGTCTCTGTTCTTATTGTATATACACTCACCTAAAGAATTATTAGAAACACCATACTAATACGGTGTTGGACCCCCTTTTGCCTTCAGAACTGCCTTAATTCTAAGTGGCATTGATTCTTTAGAAATGTTGGCCCATATTGATAGGATAGCATCTTGCAGTTGATGGAGATTTGAGGGATGCACATCCAGGGCACAAAGCTCCCGTTCCACCACATCCCAAAGATGCTCTATTGGGTTGAGATCTGGTGACTGTGGGGGCCATTTTAGTACAGTGAACTCATTGTCATGTTCAAGAAACCAATTTGAAATGATTCGAGCTTTGTGACATGGTGCATTATCCTGCTGGAAGTAGCCATCAGAGGATGTGTACATGGTGGTCATGAAGGGATGGACATGGTCAGAAACAATGCTCAGGTAGCCCGTGGCATTTAAACTATGCCCAATTGGCACTAAGGGGCCTAAAGTGTGCCCAGAAAATATCCCCCACACCATTACACCACCAGCACCAGCCTGCACAGTGGTAACAAGGCATGATGGATACATGTTCTCATTCGGACTCTACCATTTGAATGTCTCAACAGAAATTGAGACTCATCAGACCAGGCAACATTTTTCCAGTCTTCAACAATCCAATTTTGGTGAGCTCGTGCAAATTGTAGCCTCTTTTTCCTATTTGTAGTGGAGATGAGTGGTACCCGGTGGGGTCTTCTGTAGCCCATCCACCTCAAGGTTGTGCGTGTTGTGGCTTCACAAATGATTTGCTGCATACCTCGGTTGTAACGAGTGGTTATTTCAGTCAACGTGGCTCTTCTATCAGCTTGAATCAGTCGGCCCATTCTCCTCTGACCTCTAGCATCCACAAGGCATTTTTGCCCACAGGACTGCCGCATACTGGATGTTTTTCCCTTTTCATACCATTCTTTGTAAACCCCCCGTGAAAATCCCAGTAACTAACCAGATTGTGAAATACTCAGACCTGCCCGTCTGGCACCAACAACCATGCCACGCTCAAAATTGCTTAAATCACCTTTCTTTCCCATTCTGACATTCAGTTTGGCGTTCAGAAGATTGTCTTGACCAGAACCACACCCCTAAATGCATTGAAGCAACTGCCATGTGATTGGTTGACTAGATAATTGCATTAATGAGAAATAGAACAGGTGTTCCTAATAATTCTTTAGGTGAGTGTATATTGCTGTTTCTTCATATATTCTTGTAGTACGCCTGATGAAGGGACTGGTGATGTCTCGAAAGCTTGCTATGTAACATCATTACTACTATTTTTGTTAGCCATTAAAAGATATCAAACCTGCAATACTCTTATTTTGTTTCTCTTAATGAGAGCACTCAACTATCTTTTGTCCTAACACTATTTCCAGGGCTCTAGGTTCCTGTGTATGAATATTCCTACCATTGAGGTCTGTTCATACTGATAGTAGTCAGGGCTCGGTTTAGGGATTCACTAGATGGTGACCTTTCCCCTTTCCCAGGTTTCCAGGCCTAGTACCTCTTCCCTTCCCTCCTGTGTTTGGTGTGGAGTTTACCACCCACACCGTGCCATGACAGCTTTAGGCCTCATGCACACGACCGTTGTGTGCATCCGCGGCCGTTGTTCCGTTTTCCGTATTTTTTTTCGCGGACCCATTGACTTTCAATGGGTCCGTGGAAAAATCGGAAAATGCACCGTTTTGCAGCCACATCCGTGATCCGTGTTTCCTGTGCCTCAAAAAAATATGACCTGTCCTATTTTTTGGACGGACAACGGTTCACGGACCCATTCAAGTCAATGGGTCCGTGAAAAAACACGGATGCACACAAGATTGCCATCCGCGTCTGTCATCCTTGTCCGTAGGCTACTTTCACACAGACAGATCCGCTGATCCGTCTGCATAAAAGCTTTTTAGATCTGATTTTTCACTTCGTGAAAACTCAGATCCTACAGTATATTCTAACACAGAGGTGTTCCCATGGTGATGGGGACGCTTCAGGTTAGAATATACTAAAAGAACTGTGTACATGACTGCCCCCTGCTGCCTGGCAGGTGCTGCCAGGCAGCAGGGGGCAGACTCCCCCCCCCTGTATTTAACTCATTGGTGGCCAGTGCGGCCCCCCCTCCCTCCCCTGTATTTAACTCATTGGTGGCCAGTGCGGCCGGCCCCCCCTCCCTCCCTTGTATTTAACACATTGGTGGCCAGTCCCAGCCGGCCCACCCACCCTCCCTTGTATTTAACACATTGGTGGCCAGTGCGGCCGGCCCCCCCTCCCTCCCTTGTATTTAACACATTGGTGGCCAGTGCGGCCGGCCCCCCCTCCCTCCCTTATATTTAACACATTGGTGGCCAGTGTGGTCGTGTGCATGAGGCCTTACGGTGTTGTTTAGAATTAGGAAAACATGGCTGCTTTCTTCTAGAAACAGAACCTCACCTGCCCATGGAATGTGTCTGGTATTGCTGCTCAGCTACATTGAAGTGAATAGAGCTGGGCTGGAATACCTTACACAACCTGTGGACAGGTATGGATTTAGCGGTTCTTGAAAGAAAGCCATGTTGTTCTAATCCTGGACAACCTCTTTAGAAAATTTTGGGGTGCTTTCTAAAATCGGTTTCTAAAATCAGTTTTGAATAATTCGAGGGATGTCGTTTCTAAAATGGGTCAGTTTTGGACATTTTTTTCATTGTGAATATTGCTTTTAAAATTCTAAGTCTGCTAATGTCCTAAAAAAGATAAAATTACATTTAAAAAATGATGCCAACATAAAGTAGACATATAGTGAATATTATATCTGCAATTATATATGTATTTTAATGTATCCAGTTCATTTGCTTTGTTATTACACTAAAGCTGCACTAAACTATGGAAAGGTGTAACGCAGCACCTGGGCCGCAACGGTGTGTGTGAGTGTGGTTGGCTGATGGGTGTAGTAGTTGGTACTAATGGTTTTGAAAAACTCCCTGGGACGGTGTGCAGTGACGGGAAGGAGGGCACTGGATTCCTTCTTGCACACTCTTGGGTTGAGAGATTTACTGACAAATTTTGGTTGAAATGCCATTGATGGTACAGAGTTTAAGGTGCAGGAACAGTGACAATAATGGCTCTTCAACAGAGTGTGGGGGGGGGGGGGAGCAGCAGTGTCATACAGCACAAGATAGTGGCAGATCACACTAGTAGCAGAACCCAACAACAGCAGTGTGATAGCAAGGGCCAGTGGTATGCATATCCTTGTAAAAATGTAACATATACAGATCAGTAGGCCAAGAAGAGCCTTGGTAAAAAGTAGAGGCAGCAGGCAGGTGGCATCAGGCGGGCGGCAGCATCAGAATGGTGTCAGCAGCACATGGCCAGAAGTAACGGCCGATTTTGCACAATATTCCAATGTGGCAGCACACTACAGTGGCAGAATCATCTATTCTGTTGCATCAGGAACCGGTGTCTAGAAATCATGGTTGATCCACGCCTGATTCATCATTATGAAGGTTAGTCTCTCAACCTGCTCTGACTCCACACTACTGGCTTGGCAGGTAAGCATGCCCATAGTAAACTCGGCCAGCTGCGTCCAGAGAGGATCTTTGATCATGGGTGACAGAGTGCAGTCCAAGTATGACACCACCTGCTGCTTGAGGTTCTGTAGATTTATATCTACAGAGCTGTGTAGGGATTTTATGTGGGATGATCTGTAGTTTTATTGATACCATTTTGGGGTGTGTTTGACTTTTTGATCACTTTTTCCTCACCTTTTTTTGGAAGTGAACCAATGAAAAAATGGCAAATTGACCATTTAAATATTTTTTTTTTTCTGTTACACCATTTGCCATATGGGATAAATATTGTTCTATTTTAATAGAACATGTGTTTTCAGATGTGGTAATAACTATGATGTTAAATTGTTTATGTAGTTTTAGTTCAATTTTGGGGTATGATTTGAATATATATACAGTATATATATATATATATATATATATATATATATAGATCCAGAAAAAGAGCGGCACTCCGGTAAGATAAGAATAAGTGATTCCTTTATTCACCCATACAGTGCAAAGTTTCGGCTCCAAAAAATGAGCCTTTTTCAAGGCTTGAAAAAGGCTCATTTTTTTGAGCCGAAACGTTGCACTGTATGGGTGAATAAAGGAATCACTTATTCTTATCTTACCGGAGTGCCGCTCTTTTTCTGGATCCATTGGTTGGGGTAAGAAGTCCATTCCCCCGGAACGTGCACCCGACTTTTTCCTCCTAAGCCAGTGCCGCCATTTTTCTTTGAGATATATATATATATATATATATATATATATATAGTACAGACCAAAAGTTTGGACACACCTTCTCATTCAAAGAGTTTTCTTTATTTTCATGACTATGAAGGCATCAAAACTATGAATTAACACATGTGGAATTATATACATAACAAACAAGTGTGAAACAACTGAAAATATGTCATATTCTAGGTTCTTCAAAGTAGCCACCTTTTGCTTTGATTACTGCTTTGCACACTCTTGGCATTCTCTTGATGAGCTTCAAGAGGTAGTCCCCTGAAATGGTCTTCAAGACTGTTGGTCTTGAAGGAGTTCCCAGAGATGCTTAGCACTTGTTGGCCCTTTTGCCTTCACTCTGCGGTCCAGCTCACCCCAAACCATCTCGATTGGGTTCAGGTCCGGTGACTGTGGAGGCCAGGTCATCTGGCGCAGCACCCCATCACTCTCCTTCATGGTCAAATAGCCCTTACTTTCAAAGTTTTCCCAATTTTTTCGGCTGACTGACTGACCTTCATTTCTTAAAGTAATGATGGCCACTCGTTTTTCTTTACTTAGCTGCTTTTTTCTTGCCATAATACAAATTCTAGCAGTCTATTCAGTAGGACTATCAGCTGTGTATCCACCTGACTTCTCCTCAACGCAACTGATGGTCCCAACCCCATTTATAAGGCAAGAAATCCCACTTATTAAACCTGACAGGGCACACCTGTGAAGTAAAAACCATTTAAGGGGACTACCTCTTGAAGCTCATCAAGAGAATGCCAAGAGTGTGCAAAGCAGTAATCAAAGCAAAAGGTGGCTACTTTGAAGAACCTAGAATATGACATATTTTCAGTTGTTTCACACTTGTTTGTTATGTATATAATTCCACATGTGTTAATTCATAGTTTTGATTCCTTCAGTGTGAATCTACAATTTTCACAGTCATGAAAATAAAGAAAACTCTTTGAATGAGAAGGTGTGTCCAAACTTTTGGTCTGTACTCTATATATATATTTATTTTTTTATTTTATTTTTTTTTTAACTTTTTTTGGGCCCCAAGTTCCTAACAATATACAATCATTATAGTGTCATTTCTATTCATTAATGGAATTCAATCAATTACTGAATGGCAAATGTTATATATTCCAATGCAATGCTGCCACCTGCAGATATGCATTGGTATATAACTATAATAGGCCTTCAAGTCTTGTAGAGGCTTAGGCCTATTACTAGTAAGGAATGACTTATCTCACCTCAGCAAGATAAAAGCATTCTGGCCCGGAGAGTGCAAAGCTCCCAGTTTTCGCTCTCAGATCCTGTGGTCACATTTGACAGCATCTAAGGGGCTACATGTTTATAATCAATGTTATCATCAATTGCAGACATTAGCAACCCCCCAAGGTGTCCTGTTTGCAACCCTCCCCCAATGACCATGGCCTCCATTATATCCAAGGAATGCAGGTACCAACATGCATGCCGAGCCCACTCCACACCTCTCCTGGTGCCAAATGGCCACCAAAGAATGCAATGAGAGTCCACATTAATTTGTAAGTATAGCATTAGCAATTATTATGCATTTTTGTACTTTATTTGGTTTGCAGTGAGCTGTTGCATTGCATGTTTTGTTTTACAGTGTTGTTTTCAGCTATAGCAACGTGCCCCTGCGCATTGGGATGTGCTGACTGACCCCCTTTTTCTTTGCAGTTTGTACTGGAGGTGTGGCTGACACCTCAGTCGTGCACTCCTGACCAGCTTGTCTGCCCCATAGGCTGATTTTAATTAGTGTGAGTATATAGCTTGGCCTGCTCCCCCTCACTCACTGGAAGCCATTTGGCACCAGGATAGGTATAGTTTGGACTCTCATTGCATTCTTTGCATAGCATTAGCAATTATTATGCAATTTTGTACTTTATTTGCTTTGCAGAGAGCTGTTGCATTGCATGTTTTGTTTTACAGGGTCACATGACTGCATTCTAAATCAGGCAATAGGGGCAGAAATAGTAAATAAATTAAGTTAAAAAGTGAAAGATGGCTGCACATTAGAGATAACAAGAGCTGGTTAATACATTCTGGAAAACCCCTTTAATGATTAATATATGCCCTCCATAATGTTAAAAAAGGGTAAAGTGACTTCAAATTTTGCATCTTACACTTTGCTTTGAATTCTAATCTGCAGAAGAGAAAGGCTGCTTTTAGACAAGAGTATTTGCAATGTGTGTATAGTCTGGATTTAATGTACCAGAATCCGCTGCTAATGTTAATGAATGGAGCTATTCACATGGGCAATTAATTTCCGTCAATATTTGAAATCTGCATGTCCGAGTTTTGTGCGGATTTGTTTCAAATCACGCACATTACAGTCTGTGCAGTGCATAAATAACAAAGGAAGGAAAAAATACGCACGTAGATCCTGATGAAATCCTGAAGCAATCCTGATGGTGTATCATCAGGATCCTGAGCCAGAATACTGACGGATTTCTATACGCTCGTCTGAAAGCGGCCAAAGAACAGAACAGCTTCTGAGTCACATTGTTTGAGATTGTTAATTCTATCAGTTTATATGTCTCCTGGCACTGCAACTTTTAGCTAAGTGAAAAGCACAGCAGCATTATTTTGTATTTAAGCATGTGGTTAAGGGGAAATAGACTTAGGAAGTTTTCAAATGTTGGTAACATGGGTGTCTATTTTATGCTTGCAATACCCAGACCTACAGTCAGGGGCATAGCTAAAAGCTCATGGGCCCTGGTGCAAGAGTTCAGCTTGGGCCCCCATCCCTCAGTGCTTGTTGGCAAGGGGCAGGGGAGCACATAGCCTTCCTGCTGCCTGAGGCAAACATTGAAACAGCACCCCCATGCTAAATTCTTAACCTAACCCCTTCCCTCCAGCCAGAGGTGTAAATTGACCAGTATGCACTTTCTATAATGCCAGTCTCTTATGTGGCACAAGGGTCTTTGGGCCCCCTCAGGCTCCTGGGCCCGGTAGCGACTGCTACCTCTGCACCCCTATAGCTACGCCCCTGCCTACAGTTCTACTGAATCTGAACCAGATCATCATAGGATTTTAAGATGATCTTAATTTCATTCAGTGGAATTCTGAGAAGTCCCAGGTACTACAACCATAATATGCATACTAAAATACACCCATATTAATAGCTTCGTAAAGTGGCCTTTGGCTGATTATGCAAAAGATCTAAAAAGAAGGACAAATTTTCCTTATATTTCTGAACTATTTCCACTGGAAATACACTGAAAATTAACCACTTCACATCCGGGCCATTTCCCCCTTCCTAACAGAGCCTAATTTTGCAAATCTAATGTGGTAATAACCTTGGAACGCTTTTACTTATCCAAGCCATTCTGAGATTGTTTTCTCGTGACACATTGTACTTCATGACAGTAAATTTAAGTCGATATATTTCACCTTTATTTATAAAATAATCCAAAATTTACCAAAAATTTAGAAATATTTCCAATTTTCTAAATTTCAATTTATCTGCTTTTAAAACAGAAAGTGATACCTCATAAAATATTTATTACTTAACATTACCCATATGTCTACTTTATGTTGGTATCATTTTGGAAATGTCATTTTTTTTTAGGACGTTATAAGGCTTAGAATTGTAGAAGCATTTCTTAAAATTTTTAAGAAAATTTCCAAAACCCACTTTTTAAGGACCAGTTCAGGTCTGAAGTTACTTTGTGGTTGCTTACATAGTGGAAACCACCCATAAATGTCCCCATTGTAGAAACTACACCCCTAAAGTTACTCAAAACTTATTTTACAAACTTTGTTAACCCTTTAGGTGTTCTACAAGAATTAAAGGAAAATGGAGATGACGTTTCAAAATTTCACTTTTTTGGCAGATTTTCCATTTTAATCCATTTTTTTTCTTTAACACATCGAGGGTTAACAGCCAAACAAAACTCAATATTTATTACCCTGATTCTGCGGTTTGCAGAAGCACCCTACATGTGGTCGTAAACTGATGTAAGGGCACACGGCAGGGCGCTGAAGAAAAGGAGCGCCATATGGTTTTTGGAAGGCAGATTTACCTGAACTGGTTTTTAGATGCCATGTCCCATTTGAAGCCGCCCTGATGCACCCTTACGGTAGAAACTCCCAAAAAGTGACCCCATTTTGGAAACTAAGGGATAAGATGCCAGTTTTTTTTTTTTATAAAAATTTTTTATTGAGTTTTTAATATGCATACATTTGCAAAAGTATGTGATTACATCAAGCTAGGTAACATAATGGATATGACAACAGGTTAACAATGAAACCAAATTAATATATGAATAGGGTTACAGAGAGAGGAAAGGACACAATGGCAGTTGAACATACGTAAGTTTAAAGAGGGATAACCTCAATTAGCTTTACATAGGTGTATATATAGGAGACCTGGAACAACATGTAAGTTAGGAGAATTTTCAGTATTTCCTCCAGGAGGACCAGATAGAGAGGAACAAATTTATTGTCCCTAGTTCCCAATTGGAGAGTTCTTCTAGGCGGTAAAGTTGGTCTACTCTGTTTTTCCATTGTTCAATGGAAGGAATCTCAGTGTATCGCCACAGTGTAGGGATCAGGAGGAGAGCCGCTGAGAGCATGTATGATAGCAGGGGGGTTTTGTGTTTACTATACCAAGAGACAGGAGAGCAATTTCAGGAGTACAGGGTAAATTGGAGTTACATATGGAATTGCTTAGCTGGGAGATTTGTTTCCACCACGTAGATATTGGGAGGAAATCCCACCAAATATGGAGGAAGGTACCTCTTTCAGACCTGCATCTCCAACATCGATCGGGGACGTCGGTATACAGAAGAGCTATCTTATCAGGTGTTTTGTACCATCTGGACAACACTTTATAACCATTCTCCTGTACCCGGACGCACCTTGAGAATTTGAGTGGAGTGCTAAGGATAATATTGGTTTCTTTTTCAGAAAATTTTCTCTTTAAATCTCTCTCCCATAAACCAATAAAAGCTGGCTTAGTCTTTATGAGAGGGAGATTACGTTTTTTGTATAGAGTTGAGATCAATTTGGAAGGAAAAACGAACTGTAGTTAACAAGTTTTCGACCCAACCTAGTGAGTTTTGAGTGTGTGGGGAGATAGACCATGAGGCAATTCCATCTCTAAGGAATTTGAGAATGAGGAGGTTTGAGGAGGGAATATTCAATGTGGAGGTGAGTTCTGAATCCGAGATGACACAACCGTCAATATCTAAGAGATCAAATAGGAGGGTGAAAGAGGTTCTGATCGCAAGCGGGCATGAGAGCTTGATCTCCCTTAGGGCCAAGGAAATTAAATCTCTAATCTGTAGGGGCGAGAGGGGCAGTAGATCCTGATGGTTGGAGGAGAAACAATTCCATAGTTTAATAGTGGAGCGTGTCAATGGGTTGGGAATTAAAGATAAAGCCATGGGTGGTTTGTCCGCCAGCAACAGGCATCTAAGAGAAGAGTTGAAATTAACATTCTTCAGAGAGAGCCAATGTTTATGGAGGGGGGGAGCGAATCCAATCTATCACCCTACTAAGGTGAACGGATTTCATATATAGTTTAGGGTCAGGAAGACCAATATCTCCCAAATGTTTTGGTTTGGTCAGAGTAGAAAAGGAGATTCTGGCCTTTTTTCCTTGCCACAGAAAATGGTGAATGAAGCTATTTAAGTTACGGAAAAAAGAACGGGGAATCGAGATAGGTAGTACCTGGAGGAGGTAGGCAAGTCTCGGAATAACTAGGGACATTACCATGCTTTTTCTGCCAAACCAAGAAAGATAATGGCCTTCCAATGAGTCCAACTGAGTGGCGATGGATTTCAAAAGGGGGGTGTAGTTCAGATGGAATAAGACTGGAAGGTGGGAGTTTATTTTAATACCTAAATAGGTTAGGTGTTGGGCAGACCAGTTGAAAGGAGAGTCTAAGGCTCCATTCACACGTCCGTGGTGTGTTGCGGATCCGCAACACACCCGCCCGGCACTCCTATAGAAATGCCTATTCTTGTCCGCATAGAAAATGAATGGGTCCGCACCCGTTCCGCAAAATTGCGGAACGAATGCGGACCCATTTGCGGACGTGTGAATGGAGCCTAATTGGAGGGCAGTAATACAGGACAGAGATAGGCCAGTTTGGAGAATCTGTGATTTCTGTGGATTGATTTTGAAGTTGGAGAGGTAGCTAAATCTTTTTAAGAGAGAGAGTATCAAGGGCATAGAGATAAGAGGGTTAGTAGTGAGTTTTAGGAGATCGTCAGCAAAGGCAGCAAGTTTAAACTCTTAGGAGCCAATTTTCAAACCTTGGATATCACTCTCCTGTCTAAGGGCTTGCATGAGGGTTTCCATAACTAGGACGAAGATGAGGGGGGAGAGGTGGCAACCCTGGAGAGTTCCATTTTTAATCGAAAAACGGGAAGAGGTGAGGTTATTTACTAGGACTGTAGCAGAAGCGTTGTCGTACATTGCGAAAATATCGTGTATATACAGTAAGGGGCAGGGAAATTGAATTTGTGTAAGGTGTGTTTGATATAGGACCAGTCTATGCGGTCAAAAGCTTTTTCCACATCTGTACCTAGTAGTACCAGTGGCAATTTTTTATGAGCAGTGTAGTAAAGGGCGTCAAGGACTTTAGTAGTGTTATCTTTACCTTCACGCCCTTTTAGAAAGCCCACTTGGTCAGGGTGAATCAAATTGGGAAGGAAGGATTGGATTCTTGTAGCGAGCATTTTTGCCAGGAGTTTTAGATCTATGTTCAAAAGGGATATGGGGCGATAATTAACACATGAGGTAAGATCTTTACCTTCTTTAGGTATGATAGTGATCATTGCATTAGTCATTTCAGTTGATAGGGATGGTTTTATAGGGCTAAATTACAAACGTGTAGTAGATGGGGGAGTAAGGTGATCTGAAAGGTGGAATAGTAGGCAGTTGGAAGGCCATCAGGTCCAGGGCATTTATCTTTCAGGGAACTTTTAAGGGCTAGAGAAAGTTTGACTATAGTGAAAGGTTTCATCAGATCTTCGCATTGAGTGGGGGATAGGGATGAAAGATTTAGGGTGTCTAAGAAGGATTTGGTATGTAAGTTTCTATCTAGATTGGGCTGGATCTCATGGGGGGGGCAGGTTGTAAAGGTCTTTATAGAAAAGGCAAACAAATGTTCCGCGATGGCATCAGGAGAAAGAGCTGGCGGCCTTGGGAGGATTTAATTGAGGCTACATATCTGAATTTTTTTTTACGTTTAATGCAGTTCATCATAAATTTTGAGGCTTTATTGCCATGGGCATAGAATTTATGTTGGGAGGATAAATAGATTTTGGCAGTTTTTTTATTAAAAAGATTTTTAAGATCCGATCTAAGTGCTGAAAAGTCAAATAAGTGGTGAAGTGCTGGTGTCACGACTGTGACTGATCCAGACAGGTCTGGGAGGAGAAGGTCGCAGCGACTTGCTACTCGCGATAGCTTGTGAGTTTGCTCCGTGGTTCAGGGTATGTCATCTGGGTTTTGCCTTGTGAACCTTTTTGTCCTGACTGGGAGTTTGTAGGCATCCTTCCCAGGTGAGTCCTGTCTGCCACTCCCAGCTACTATATTAGTTTCAGTTTCACTTGCAGTCATTGCCAGATATAGTCCTTACTTCCAGTGCTACTCTGACCTTGGAAGGAGATCGCTTGATGGTGTTGCTGTGGAGCTCTTGTCCGGCGTGGACTGTCGTGTTTGGGATCGCCTTCTCTGCTCGTGACTGGATAAGTCTATCTCTGCTGTTGTTTGTTTGTTGTTGTCTTCCCCTGTTGTTTTCCTAGACGTGAGTGATGGTGACTAGCGCTCCCATCGGCCTTTCCCCAGTCCAGTGTTAGGGCGACTGAGGGTTTAGGCATCCTGCTTGCCGCACGGGTTCACACCCCGTCTAGGGTATCAGGGCAGACAGGTGCCAGCTTAGGGTTACTCAGGGGTGGCCATTCTATTTCCCATCCGTAGATAAGGGTCCCCCTTCCCCTCCGTCTGGTGCGACACGACTGCTGCTGGGATAGCGGTCGTGACAGTATATCTGGCCTTTTTAAAAAATAAAAATAAAAAAAAAGTGACATTTCATTTTTTTTTTCTTTTTTGCTTGCTGTTTTGCTTTGTATTTTGTCTGTTCCACTATGGATCCGGTTTCGGTTTTGGCGAAACAATTACAGGGGTTATCCCTTGAAGTGGCAGGATTAAAAGCAACAGTGCTGCAGCAGCAATCCTTGGGTTCCACCGTTGCTACGGGAAACCGAGGTACTCCTGAGCCAAAAGTGGCTTTACCTGATAGGTTCTCAGGAGGGAGAGACCAATTTGTAACCTTCAGAGAAGCTTGCAAGTTGTTCTTCAGGTTACGCCCTAGATCCTCCGGCGGTGAGGAACAACGGGTGGGCATTGTAATTTCTCTCCTGCAAGGAGATCCGCAGGCTTGGGCATTCTCCCTACCATCAGACTCTCCGGCCTTACGATCAGTGGAGGAGTTTTTTGAAGCCCTGGGTCTCGTATATGATGACCCGGACAGGGTCTCACTGGCTGAGTCTAAGCTACGTAGACTTCGGCAAGAGAACCGGTCTGCTGAACTATATTGTTCCGAATTCCGTAGGTGGGCTACTGATACGTTATGGAACGACTCGGCCCTTAGGAGTCAGTTCTGCCAGGGGTTGTCTGAAAAATTAAAAGATGCACTGGCGGTATATGAGGTCCCTGGGTCTCTTGAGGCTGCTATGTCTCTGTCCATAAGAATCGACAGACGACTCAGGGAGAGACTATTAAATTTTACGGAGGCCTCTATAGGGCAGGGATCGGTCTGTTATGGTCCAGTCGAACCAATGCAAATAGGGGGCGCCACTAGACGAGTGAATCCTCCTAAATTCCGCCGTAGGTCAGAGGTTTGTTTTTGTTGTGGGGGGAGGGGTCATTTTGTAAAGGTTTGTCCCTCAGAACCCAAGAGACCACAAACAAAGGAGCCGCCGGGAAAACTAGAGTCCCCAGATTGTGCGGAGGATAACAGTCTGGGCGTATTCGTTTCCTCCATACGCATGTCTCAGTTTTTGTTGTCCGCTACCGTTGAGGCGGGCAATAAAACTGAGATCTGTTCCGTCTTTTTGGACAGTGGGGCGGGGGTCAACTTGGTGGATTCACGGTTTGCTCAGGCTCTGGGTTTTACTCCGGAACCGGTATGCAGAACTATTCCTGTTTTTGCCATCGACTCCTCCCCTCTTACTCAGAGAGAGTTAACTCAGATCATCCATAATATCCATCTGCAGGTAGGGGACCTCCATAAAGAGCATATCTCTTGTTATGTCCTGGACGGTCTTCCGGCTCCTATAGTATTGGGGCTTCCCTGGCTGGTGACTCACAATCCAGTGGTGGATTGGCAGGCCGGGGAGATTGTGGAGTGGAGTGAACGTTGTAAGGACAACTGCTTGAGTAGTAGGTGCTCTACACTCTCTGTAACATCTTTACCTGCCTTTCTGTCAGATTTTATGGATGTGTTCTCTGAGAAGGGTTGTCAGGGGTTACCACCTCACCGTCCATATGATTGCCCGATTAATCTATTACCTGGGGCAAAACTACCTAAAACCCGGTTATACAATCTTTCCGGCCCGGAGAGGACGGCTATGAAAGATTATATTTCGGAGAGTTTGGTTAAGGGACACATCAGACCCTCTTCTTCACCTGTGGCTGCAGGGTTCTTTTTCGTTAAAAAGAAAGATGGGGGCCTACGTCCTTGCCTGGATTTCCGGGAATTAAACTGGATAACGATCCGAGATCCCTATCCTCTTCCTCTCATTCCCGACCTCTTTAATCAGGTTGCTGGTGCTAAATGGTTCTCCAAAATGGATCTCAGAGGAGCCTATAACCTGGTTCGCATCAAAGAGGGGGATGAGTGGAAGACGGCTTTTAATACTCCGGAAGGGCATTATGAAAATCTGGTCATGCCATTTGGTCTTACTAATGCGCCTGCGGTATTCCAACATTTTGTCAACGATATTTTTAGTCACCTTATCGGGAGATTTGTTGTGATATATCTTGATGACATCCTGGTCTATTCCCCGGATCTGGATACACATAAGATCCATGTGAGACAAGTGCTGCAGATATTAAGGGCCAACAAATTGTTTGCTAAGTTAGAAAAATGTGTGTTCGCCGTAAAAGAACTGCCATTTCTGGGGTATGTGTTGTCAGATTCAGGTTTCCGCATGGATCCAGAGAAAGTCCGGGCGATTATAGACTGGGATCTGCCTGAGAACCTGAAGGCATTGCAACGCTTCCTGGGGTTTGCCAATTTTTATAGGAAGTTTATAAAGAACTATTCCTTGGTGGTCAAACCACTGACGGACATGATCCGATTTTTCCAAATGGTCACATGCAGCCAAAACTGCCTTTGCGTCTCTGAAGGAGAGGTTCACCTCGGCCCCTATTCTCGTACAGCCAGATGTCTCGCTTCCTTTTATTGTAGAGGTTGACGCATCAGAGGTGGGGGTGGGAGCGGTACTATCTCAGGGCCCGTCCCCTGGTGAATGGCGTCCGTGTGCTTTCTTTTCGAAGAAATTGTCTACTGCAGAAAGGAACTATGATATTGGCAACAGGGAACTTTTGGCTATTAAGTTGGCCTTTGAGGAGTGGCGTCATTTTTTGGAGGGGGCGGTTCATCCAGTCACGGTGATTACTGATCACAAAAACTTATTATATCTGGAGTCTGCTAAACGTCTCACCCCTAGACAGGCTCGGTGGTCGTTATTTTTTTACTAGGTTTAATTTTGTAATAACCTATCGCCCGGGGGCAAAAAATACTAAGGCGGATGCATTGTCTCGAAGTTTTCCTGGAGGGGGTGATGTTGAGGTACCAGAGCCCATTTTGCAAAAGGGGGTGGTGGTCTCTGCATTACACTCAGGTTTGGAGGGGAGGGTGTTGGAAGCTCAGGGGGACGCCCCGGCCTCCTGCCCCTCGGGTAAACTGTTTGTGCCAGAAAATTTACGACTGGAGATACTAAAAGAACACCATAACTCCACACTGGCAGGACACCCAGGTAGTAGAGCAACATCTGAGTTAGTGTCTCGTCGGTTCTGGTGGCCTAAATGGCGCCAGGAGGTGTTGAATTTTGTGTCTGCATGTGCTACCTGTGCTCGTTCTAAGGTAGATCATACTCGTCCGGCAGGGCGTCTATTACCTCTGGCCATCCCCAACAGGCCTTGGACGCACCTGTCAATGGATTTCATTACGGATCTACCAGTATCAGCGGGGAAGACTGTTATTCTGGTAGTTGTTGACAGATTCAGTAAAATGGTGCACTTTATTGCTCTTGCCGCATTGCCTAATGCTAACACACTGGCTCAGGTTTTTATTGACCACATTGTGAAGCTTCACGGGGTCCCTTCCAATATTGTTTCGGATCGTGGTACCCAATTCGTTTCTAAATTTTGGAAAGCTTTTTGTTCTCGTTTAGGGGTTCATCTGTCGTTTTCTTCATCTTTCCATCCACAGTCCAACGGTCAGACTGAACGTACCAATCAAAACCTAGAGACATACTTGAGATGCTTTGTTTCCGAAAATCAGGAGGAATGGTCATCTTATTTACCGTTAGCTGAGTTTGCCATTAATAATCGTCGTCAAGAAACCACCGATAAGTCACCATTTTTTGGTGCGTATGGTTTCCATCCTCAGTTTTGTACGTTTAGTGAGGGGGGGCCGTCTGGGATTCCCGAGGAGGAACGATTTGCGTCTTCACTTTCTTCAGTGTGGCAGAGTGTGCAAGAAAGTTTGAAGAGAATGGGTGGTAGATACAAACGTGCGGCTGATAGGAAGCGCTCTGAAGGTCCGGACCTTGGGGTGAATGACTTGGTGTGGTTGTCTACCAGAAATATCAAGTTGAAGGTTCCCTCGTGGAAATTGGGACCGAGATTTATTGGTCCTTATAGGGTAATTAAGATCATTAACCCGGTGGCTTTTCGTCTGGAGCTACCTCAGACTCTAAGGATCCATAATGTCTTCCACAGATCTCTGCTTAAGAGATATGTAGAACCTCCTGAACCATTGCCACTACCGCCTCCACCGGTGGTTGTTGATGGCAGTCTTGAGTTTCAGGTAGAAAAGATTGTTGATTCACGATATGTTCGCCACTCTCTTCAGTACCTGGTGCACTGAAAAGGTTATGGTTCCGAAGAGAGAATGTGGGTTCCAGCATCAGAGATAAAAGCGGACAGACACATTCGGGCTTTTCATAGCTCCCATCCGGAGAGGCCTGGTCTTGAGGGTCCAGGGGCCCCTCGTAGAAAGGAGGGTACTGTCACGACTGTGACTGATCCAGACAGGTCTGGGAGGAGAAGGTCGCAGCGACTTGCTACTCGTGATAGCTTGTGAGTTTGCTCCGTGGTTCAGGGTATGTCATCTGGGTTTTGCCTTGTGAACCTTTTTGTCCTGACTGGGAGTTTGTAGGCATCCTTCTCAGGTGAGTCCTGTCTGCCACTCCCAGCTACTATATTAGTTTCAGTTTCACTTGCAGTCATTGCCAGATATAGTCCTTACTTCCAGTGCTACTCTGACCTTGGAAGGAGATCGTTTGATGGTGTTGCTGTGGAGCTCTTGTCCGGCGTGGACTGTCGTGTTTGGGATCGCCTTCTCTGCTCGTGACTGGATAAGTCTATCTCTGCTGTTGTTTGTTTGTTGTTGTCTTCCCCTGTTGTTTTCCTAGACGTGAGTGATGGTGACTAGCGCTCCCATCGGCCTTTCCCCAGTCCAGTGTTAGGGCGACTGAGGGTTTAGGCATCCTGCTCGCCACACGGGTTCACACCCCGTCTAGGGTATCAGGGCAGACAGGTGCCAGCTTAGGGTTACTCAGGGGTGGCCATTCTATTTCCCATCCGTAGATAAGGGTCCCCCTTCCCCTCCATCTGGTGCGACACGACTGCTGCTGGGATAGCGGTCGTGACAGCTGGGGACTATTTGTGTAGAGATTCCAAGGCATGAATTTGGTCTAGAAGGGAGGAGATGTGTTTGTCTGCTTGTTTTTCAGGAAGGAGCATTTACTAATGAAATTACCTCGTATGAATGCTTTATGAGCATCCCATAGGACATGGGGGGAAATATCTTGGGTATTATTAGTGATAAAGTATTGATCTAAGAGGGATGTAAAGTGTTTCTTGTGAATTTTGTCGCTCAGAATGGACACATTAAGTCTCCAAGTGGAGGACTTACCAGGATTAGGCAGAGAACGGAATGTGCAGAAAATCGGGGAATGGTCCGAGATGGTGATGCTCCCAATTTCAGGATCGGTACATAGATATAGGAATTCTTTAGACACAAAGATATAGTCAATTCTGCTGTAGGAGTGACCTGTAGCTGAATAGAAAGTATAGTCAATAGTAGAAGGGTTCAGGCATCTCCATACATCTATCAGACCCAATTAGTCTAGTCGATAAAGGGGATCTTTTGGAGGAAGTGTCCACGAGGGGGTGAAGTGCTACATTAAAATCACCAGCTAAGATTAACGTACCCTCATGGACAGACTCCACCAAATATAAGACTGATAAAAACCACGGAACTTTGTCCGAGTTGGGGGAGTAAATGTTGACAAAAGGAAAGGTCTTGTGTCCAATAAGACCCTTCAGGATGATATATCTTCCCTCTGGGTCTGAAATATGAGTAGAGTATTGAAAAGGGACATCTTTCCGAAAGCCAATACTGACTCCCCTCGAGGCTGCGACGTCTGAGCCACAGTGGAACCATTCAGGAAATTTGGAGTGGGAGAGATCTGGGAATTTGCCCTGCTTATAGTGGCTTTCTTGAAGTAAGATTACAGAGCATTTTTCTCTCCAGAGAAGGGAGTCCCTTCACATTATAAGATGCGAGTTTAAAATCAGGAATGTGAAATATATGGGGTGAGAGGGATCAAACCGTTATTTTGTAGGATCCAAAACCGGAGAGGGATAGAAAGACGTAAGGCAGCCTCCAGAGGAGCTGGGCTTCTGTAGGTCTCAAGAAAAGGTTTATGAGGATAATACCACTGTGCTCTCTGTCTGTAAAATAATAAAGGTAGAACTAAACTAAAATTGAATCAATAACAAAACTAGAGTTGCATTAAGGCAAAAAACAATAACAACATCTATGTGAAGCACAGGGGCTTCTCTTAAGAGGGGGAGAGAGAGGGTATCAACCCAAGTAGAGAGGCTTGCTGTATTTTGGTATTTGTTATGAAAAATATACAGAGAGATGTTAGGGGGGATAGGAAGAGAGAGGGGGGGAATATGGGGAATAAAGGATAAAGAGATAGGGAGAGGAGGATATAGGTGGGAGGCTGAAGATATAAGGAGCACTTATGATTGGTCACCAGCAGTTGGTGAATAAAACAGCGAAGAAATATTAAGAAGTGGACCAGGCGATCTTCTTGGGGGTCAATATGCCATTTCTTCGTTTCATACGCTGCTGCTTCGGAGTGTTGGCTCTTTCCCATGGTGTCATCTTCAGTAGGTCCGGTAAAGAGGCAATGTCAGAGACCGCATCCCAGTTTGCGATTCCAGAGGGGGAATGTCCATTGTGGAGAGGGCTTCTTGAAGATTCTCATATGAGGAGATTCTGGTGATTTTGAGTAATTGAAAGAGAGGCCAAAAGGGAAAGTCCATCTATATGGAATTTGCTTGTTACGGAGTTGGTCCATGAGAGGTTTGAGCATTTTCTTTTTCTGAAGGATGATCGGGGAAAGGTCTTGCTATATTGCAATAGGGCAATTATTAAAGGAGATGTTGTTTGCAGATCTGGCTGCGGTTAGTATTTTTTCTTTATTCATGAAATTTTGAAATCGACAAATAATGTCTCTAGGTGGCTCAGAGCTTTTTTTTTTTTGTCTAAGAGCTCTGTGGGCCCTTTCAATTATGAAATGTAAGTTGTCATAATTTCCTAGGAGAGAATTGGATTTGTCTAATGGTCGGCAGTATTTCCTCATTTGTCACCATTTTAGGAATGCACCTGAATGCACCGAATTGTGCCACTGCAGAGCTGTGTTCTAAGGCAGCTGCTTGGGTGGACTCCAGGGTTTCCACTCTGTGTCCTACATGCTGAATTTCCTGTGTCAGGACTGTTATCTCTTGTTTCAGCGGGAGTAGGGCTTCTGCCAGGGCTTGCTTGATAAAGCGTCTGGATACGGGTAGGGATCGGGAGGTTTCTATATCGCCCCCATCACTGTCCCCATCTGACTGACCTTCTTCCATGTTATCAGAAGCTCGTTCGTTCATCGGCGCCATCTTGGATTTTTTGGTGCCGGGCAGTGCGGTTTGCTTCTTAAGAAATTTTGCCATGCCAGAGCTCGGGTTAGCTATTTTGGAGGTTGTGCCTGGGTCAGTAGGTCTCTGTCGTCCGATTTTGACCATGTTTCAGGTCTCTTTGCTGGCGTATGCTTATCCCACAGCAAGTCGGTGTATGGAGCTCAGCAAGACGCGGCCATGCAGTTCAGGTGCTAGCTCCACCCCCCCATAAGGTGCCAGTTTTATTGGTACTATTTTGGGGTACATCTGATTTTTAATTGCTCTATATTACATTTTTTGTAAGGCACGGTAACCCAAAAAATTGCTGTTTTGGCACTGTTTTTATTTTAAATTTTTTACAACATTCATCTGACAGGGTAGATCATGTGCTATTTTTATAGACCAAGTAGTTACAGACGCAAATATATCCAATATGTCTACTTTCTTTGTTTGTTTCAGTCTTACATAATAAAGCATTTTTGAAAAAAATATAAATGTTTTTGTGTCTCCATTTTCTGAACGCCATTTTATTTATTTTTTCTGCCGATCATCTGGTGAAGGGGCTTGTTTTTTGCAGTAAGAGTTGACGTTTTTATTGGTACCATTTTTAGGTACATATGATTTTTTGATCATTCATTATTTCACTTTATGGGGCAAGGTGACCAAAAATTGGTTGTTTTAGCACAGTTTTTATTTATTTATTTTTACAGCGTTCACCTGAGGGGTTAGGTCATGTGACATTTTTATAGAGCAGACCGTTACGGATGTGGCTATACCTAATGTGTAAAATTTTTCTTATTTATTTAAGTTTTACACAATAATAGCATTTTTATAAAGGAAAATGAAGGAAATGGACCTCAGTTAGGGAGGAAGACTGATGAATCTTTTGATGCATGTGTCTTTACAGAGGAAGAGGTTCTAAGTCAGCTGTCTAAATAATGCAAATAAGTCACAGGGGTCTGATGGGATACACCCAAAGCTATTAAAAGAGCTTAGCGGAGAACTAGCAAAACCATTAACAGATTTATTTAACCAATCACTGGTAACAGGAGTTGTCCCAAAAGATTGGAAATTAACAAATGTTGTGCCCATTCACAAAAAAAGGTAGTAGGGAGGAATTGGGCAACTATAGGCCAGTAAGCCTGACATAAATAGTGGGGAAATTAATGGGAACCATACTTAAGGAGAGGATTGTGGAACATCTAAAATCCTATGGATTGAAAGATGAAAAACAGCATGGGTTTACTTCAGGGAGATCATGTCAAACTAATCTTAGTGATTTTTTTGATTGGGTGACTAAAATAATAGATTGTGGAGGTGCAGTAGACATCGCTTATCTAGACTTTAGTAAGGCTTTTGATACTGTCCCATATAGAAGGCTTATCAATAAATTTCAGTCGTTGTGCTTGGACTCCCATATTGTTGAATGGATTAGGTAGTGGCTGAGGGACAGACAACAGAGGGTTGTAGTCAATGGAGTATATTCAGACCATGGTCTTGTTACCAGTGGGGTACCTCAGGGATCTGTTCTGGGACCCATATTGTTTAATATCTTTATCAGCGAAATTGCACAAGGCCTCGATGGTAAGGTGTGTCTTTTTGCTGATGACACAAAGATTTGTAACAGGGTTGATGTTCCTGGGGGGATACACCAAATGGAAAAGGATTTAGGAAAACTAGAGGAATGGTAAAAAATCTGGCAACTAAAATTTTATGTTGATAAGTGCAAGATAATGCACCTGGGGCGTAAAAACCCAAAAGCAGAATATTAAATCAGTGATACAGTCCTAACCTCAGTATCTGAGGAAAGGGATTTAGGGGTCATTATTTCAGAAGACTTAAAGGTAGGCAGACAATGTCACAGAGCAGCAGGAAATGCTAGCAGAATGCTTGGATGTATAGGGAGAGGCATTAACAGTAGAAAGAGGGAGGTGCTCATGCCGCTCTACAGAGCACTAGTGAGACCTCATTTGGAGTATTGTGCTCAGTACTGGAGACCATATCTCCAGAAGGATATTGATACTTTGGAGAGAGTTCAGAGAAGAGCTACTAAACTAGTAAATGGATTGCAGGATAAAACTTACCAGGAAAGATTAAAAGACATTAACATGTATAGCTTGGAAGAAAGACGAGACAGAGGGGATATGATAGAAACTTTTAAATACATAAAGGGAATCAACAAGGTAAAAGAGGAGAAAATATTTAAAAGAAGAAAAACTGCTACAAGAGGACATAGTTTTAAATTAGAGGGGCAAAGGTTTAAAAGTAATATCAGGAAGTATTACTTTACTGAGAGAGTAGTGGATGCATGGAATAGCCTTCCTGCAGAAGTGGTAGCTGCAAATACAGTGAAGGAGTTTAAGCATGCATGGGATAGGAATAAGGCCATCCTTCATATAAGATAGGGCCAGGGGCTATTCATAGTATTCAGTATATTGGGCAGACTAGATGGGCCAAATGGATCTTATCTGCCGACACATTCTATGTTTCTATGTTTGAAACAGAAAAAATGATGTTTTAGTGTCTCCATAGTATGAGAGCCATAGCTTTTTTATTTTTTGACCGATTGTGTTAGAGTCTCATTTTTTGCAGGATGAGGTGACGGTTTGATTGCTACTATTTTGGCGGGGCATAAGCCTTTTTGATCGCTTGGTGTTGCACTTCATGTGATGTTAGGTGACAAAAAATGTTTTTTTTGCACTGTTTTTATATTGTTCACCTGAGGGGTTAGGTCATGTGATATTTTATAGAGCTGTTTTTTACGGATTCCGCGATACCCAATGTGTCTATTTATTTCACTTTAACACAATAATAGCAGTTTTGAAGAAGAAAAAACATATTTTAGTGTCTCCATTGTCTAAGAGTGATAGTTTTTTTTTACCGATTGTTTTAGGTAGGATCTCATTTTTTGTGGAATGAGGTGACAGTTTGATTGGTACTATTTTGGGGGGCCTACACCTTTTTGATCGCTTGGTGTTGCAATTTTTGTGATGTAAGGTGACAAAAAATTTCTTTTTTTTGGCACCGTTTTTTATTTTATTTTGTTATGGTGTTCACCTGAGGGGTTAGGTCATGTGATATTTGTATAGAGCAGGTTATTACGGACGCGGCGATACCTAATATGTCTACTTTTTTATTTATGTAAGTTTTACATAATGATTTCATTTTTGAAACAAAAATTATGTTTTAATGTCTCCATGTTCTGAGAACTAGTGTTTTTTTTTTTTTTTTTTAAGCGATTTTCTTGTGTAGGGGCTAATTTTTTTGGGATGAGTGACGGTTTTATTGGTACCATTTTGTGGGAAATACATGTTTTTGATCACTTGGAGTTGCACTTTGGCTTTTTTTGACACAGTTTTTTATTTTTTTTATGTTTATCAGACAGGGTGGATCATGCAATATATTTATAGAACCAGTTGTTATGGATGCAGTAATACCAAATATATCTATTTAATTATTTTTTTCTATTTAAAAAAAAATAAAAAATACTTAATTGGGGGATTTATTTATTTTACATGTAAAACCTTTTTTTAATATTTTTTTAAAACACTTTATTGTTTTATTTTTTTATTTTACACTTTGCGTCCCCTATAAGGTCATTCAAGAACTCTGGGGGACATTTACCTTCACTTTTTTTTCACCATTGATTTCTCCTATAACTGGGGCTGACACAGTAGCCCCAGTTACAGGGGAAATACACCCCCCAGAGAGGCTGTACAGCACAATACAATGCTGTACAGCCTCAGTGCAGGGCTGATCGAGGTCTGTAGAAGACAGCTCCTGCACTCTCCTGTTCCTGGCAGTCACATGACCACCGGGCCAGGACAGAAAGCTCATAGCGCTGAGCGCTCTGTATACAGCGATGTAGAATGCAGGGACACCTGGGAACTGTCGCTGCCTTCTCTCTGGTTTGCCCTGCTGTCACTGACAGTGGGCAACCCGCGCGGCAGCTGCACGATTAGCGTGCAGCTGCCATCTCTGAATAGACGTTCTAGAACGTCCATTCAGAGATAAACATCCACCCATACTATGGGTGGATGTGAAGTGGTTAAGAAAACACAGACTGATTGCAACACTATTATCGGATATCAAGTCATTTCTGGGTGTTAATACTCTTATTAGCTGTACAAGAATGATATAACTGACTTCACCAGGAGCGGAATAACAAAAATAATCTACGTAGCTCTTCTGTTCCCAAGTTATTAATTTTAGTCTGCTGCTACTAGATATGAGCGAAGTTATGAAAACTTTGATTCGGCTGCTTCATGAAATTTCACAAAGAAATTTGTTTTGTGACGAATTACTTCAGCACGAAGCGCATTTCATTGTAAGTAGCAGACGCTATGATGGGGAACGGCGATTGTGCCGCCCCGCTATTGAACCACTCAGATGTCGTGGTCATTACTGTTTGCGGCATCTGAGATAAAAAAAAATGAGCGCTTACAGGGGTTAATCGTTTAAAAAAAAATAATACTCGCCTTATCCATTTGAGCGTGAAGAGGAGGCCACAGCCATCTTGATTAAAGATCCCACGTGAAATCTTGCATGGTGCGTGATTAGGTCTTCACACTAGCCGGTGTGGTGTCATCATATGTCACCATGCACAAGGTTTCGTGGAGGATCTTCAATCAAGATGGCCACAGCGGCCTCTTCACACTTAAATGGATGAGGTGAGTATGATTTTTTTTTTTACCGCCATTTCAAACAAAATTTAAATTAATTACCATGAACCAACTAGGAATTTCGGCTTTGCAGTGAATCAAATTTTCCCTGAAATTCGGATCGAAGTCCACTTCGGATACTTCGATTCACTCAACACCAGGTGCTACCTCTCCATGCTATCTTTTTATTTAATAGATTTCTATAAAATGTTCCATATGTACACCTTCTTTACTGCCAGGGCTCCCTGAACTTTTCTTCTGCTAGGCCTTTAGGGCTTATTCATGTGTCTCATTCTGGGTTCATTGGAGTTCTGGTACTCTGGTGGACCAGTCTGACCTTTTAAAATGTAAAGCTTTAAGTGAAAACTGTTAATAAGATGTAAAATTAGAGCCGACCATTAACTTTTTCCTTAAGCTACCAATATTTTGTTTTATATGTTTTACAGGTGTTCAACCCATTCTATGTGTTCCAATTTTACTCTTTTGGTGTATGGATAGCTACACAATACATTGAATTTAGCTTAGCTATTCTATTTTTGACCATCGTGTCTATTTCTGCAACCGTATATAATTTAAGAATGGTATGTATCCTTGTATCTAAAGAGAGCAATGTTATTTATATAGAAGCTTTTATGACACCTCATTCCAAATCCATAGGCATTAACATGGAGTTGGTCCCATTTTTGCAGCCAAAGTAACTTCCACTCCCACTCAGATTCCCTCTCAAATGGGAAAGTAGATCGGCCTAAAGAAAGCAGCCAATTACACAAAACAGCCAATTACTGATCTACATGTGTCTGTATCCCATGTACATATTACCTGCAATGAAGCACTAAAAATATAGTTTCTGGGGCGAATTAAGTGGCCCGAAGGCCCTGGCTCCTTCTCATGCTTGGGTCCTATGAGTAAAAAAAAATTATTCTGCATGGTATATCCCCAGCCCTAATGCATAATACATAGCACTAAAAATATAGTTTCTGGGGCGAATTAAGTGGCCCGAAGGCCCTGGCTTCTTCTCATACTTGGGTCCTATGAGTAAAAAAAAAGTATTCTGCATGGTATATCCCCAGCCCTAATGCATAATACATATTTAGGTGGACATTACTGTACATTCAGGGCTACCAAATATACAGGAGAATGCAGTACCTATTGTACCAATATATACCTATTGTATTCAGTGACATCTTCTCCATTCAGTCAAGACGACACATGATGACTTTCTTCAGCTGCGTCTCATCTCTGTAGATTTTGTAACATAGACACCTTGGATTGGTCACTTTTCTTTCATCCTCCCCTTCCTGGTGCCCCAACAGTATTATTGTACTACTAATACCAATACTGTGCCTGCTATTCTCCCCAATTTATCCACAATAGTAATAATGCTCCCTGAACGTGCCTTATTAGTAGTAGTGTCCTCCATATCATGCCCAATAATAATGCCTCCCATAGTACCCCATAATAATAATGCACCCATGATACCCACAGTTCTAATAAAGCTCATCTATAGTGACTCCAGTAGTAATAAGGCCCACTGTAGTGCCCCTAATAGTTACAGTAAAATCCCCCTATAGATCTGCCAGTAGTTATACTGCACAACTATAGTGTCCAAGGAGTTATAATGCCCCCTATAGTGCAATCAGTAGCTATAACATTCCCTATAGTGTCCCTTATAGCTCCCCCAGTAGTTCCACTGCTCCTCTTTAGTGCCCCAAGGAGTTAAAATGGCCCTGTTTAGTGGCCCTATCAGTTATAATGCCCTCTATAGTGTCCCCAAAGTTATAATGCCCCATGAAGTGCCTCCAGTAGTTAACATCCCATCAATTAGTTCCCCGAGCAGTCATAATGCCTCTATAGTGTCATTAGGCGTTATAATGCCTCCCTGTCATATTCCTGTTACTGTAGTTATACTCTCCCCACTCTCCCCTGTAATGCCCCCAATACTGTCAGCAGCAGTACTAATGCTCCTTGTAGTGCCTTCAGTAGTTATTTGCCACCAATAGTGCCCCAGTAGTTATAATATGCACCAAATATATTCCTCCAGTAATTTCCCTAGTATTCTTAATATCCCCAATGCAGTAACCTTAGTAGCTATAATGCCCCCCTTTAGAGCCCCCAGTATTTAAAATGCCCCTTTGAAGTGACCCAGTTGCCCTAGTAGTAATGACAAAAAAAATACCTTAATCCCGCTGTCTATGATACAAGTTAAAAGGGCTCTCCCGATCTCTGGCTGAGCTGCCCGCATTCCGGTGAAGGAAGTCACAATGATGTTATTGTGCTGCTTGTGTTCTGACACAGGCAGTAACCATGACATCATTGCTCTGCCTAAGATTTGGCACAGTCGGTTGAGATGATGTCATGATATTGCAACAACCTCCCCCGTCACCCTCTAGTCTACAGTATTCTAGCTCAGGCTATTGTTTAAAACATCTCTGAAAGCTTTGTGCCACCCAGGAGCCTTGGTCTCCAAGTGGCTGCCCAAAATGTTGTATTGTTATCCTCCATTGTTTGCTGCTATTATTAATGGTGAGTGCAGTGGATTTATTTTATATTGAACAGTTCTTATCACTGACTGGAACCATATGAACTTGACAGATATAAATACATATACACTGTATATACAGTATAGGCTACAAAAACACAGAAAATACATACACCATATATACCCTACATACACATACTGCACATATATTTCTATACACTTTCAGTTGATACACCTACACTGTATATATTATATTAAAAACATTTCTGATCTTGTAGCTGGTGGGATATTTAGCTCCACAAGAACTGCGATGATGGTGAACACAGAGGGAGGGGATAGCAGAGAGGCTGATCCAAATTCTCGATCCAACCAACCTGCCCCAAGCCCTAGTACTAAAGACATATTTGGATGGACATTTCATTCAATACTACCAAACATATGCAAGTATACAGTACTACATAACTATTACATCCAATGAGCTCTTATCTGATTTATACACATTCTCTTTTCTCATCTACTTCATTTGGCTCAGGCCGCCATGATGACTTAGGTTCCTCCCCCTCCTGATGCCCCAACAGTATTATCCTGCTGCTATCCCGAATACTGTGCCCACTGTGCTCACAGATTCCTCCAAATACTATACTGCAGAAAAAATAGTGCTCCCGATAATAATAATGGTACCCCCATAGTAATAATGCTGCCTTAGTGCCCATTGCATGATTTTCTCCATAGTGCCCAAAATACAGTGACAGTGGTCTGGAGCCTATGAGATTTAAATAGTGGGGATGGGAGCCAATGGCTCTTTTACTTCACTGCAGTATTCAACGCTATTATCCTCCTGAGGATGGCAACACAATTGTCTGTGATAGGCAAGAAAAGGTGCTTCTTACTGCTGTCAGCTGGAAAACACTGGAGTAGGATTTAGCAAGCAGTCTTCTCGCAATCAAGTTGTAATTTTAAGATTTGAGGTCAGGGCTCTGTATGGGCCAGTCAAGGTGAGTTGCTATGGATCCTAAACTCTTCTGCTTTACAATATTACAACTCACAGTAGATCTTTGAATATATAGGAGGGGAAAAAAGTTCATGAACTGAATTGCTGCAACCTTGACATCTCCTTAAAACGACTCACTCATTACAAATGTTTGTAAAGGCAGGCTGCAGGTCTAGGTGCTTGATTTTATACAATGTGACAATGGGACTGAATGAAACACCTACATTTTTATTTCCCCTTTAGCAATCAGTCAAGCTGAACAGAATGTCAACATCGTATAACAGCATTTTGGTTTCAGTTCTTCATAAAAATGGAGGTAAAGGTCACAGATTGTATTGATTCACTAATCTTAAAGAGGACCTTTCATGGGTCCAGACATTATAAACTAAGCATCAGTAGGGGATAGTGCAGGGATCTAACTGCAATTACTATTTTTTCTGGGCTCCGTTCGCCCTCTGTGGCCCCCGTTGTATTCTCCAGCCTGGTATGCTAATTAATAGCATCGGAGCAATGGGGATGATTCGCAGTCTTTCTCCGTAAGCATCTCCTTCTCCCTGGCTGTAGCGCTGTCCAATCGCAGTGGAGAACGTCACAGCCAGGGAGAAAAAAAACCTCACTTTCTCCCTGGCTGTGACGCTCTCCACTGCGATTGGACAGCGCTACAGCCAGGGAGAAGGAGACGCCCACGGAGAAAGACTGTGTCTCCTCCCTATTGCTCCGATGCTATTAATTAGCATACCAGGCGGGAGAATACAACGGGGGCCACAGCGGGCGAACGGAGCGACGCCCAGAAAAAATAGTAAGTGCAGTTAGATCTGCACTATCCTCTACGTAGTCTGATAGTTTATAATGTCTGGACCCATGAAAGGTCCTCTTTAACTTATGCTGTAGCTATGTAGTAGTGTGTACTTATACTGAATTATAGAGAAAACTTATATTTAGAGATGAGCGAATCGAATCCAACGAAGTGGAATTCGATCCGAATTTCAGGATAAATTTGATTCTCTGTGAAGCCGAATTTCCTCATGCTTCGTGGTAGCGATTTAACCTGAAATAGTGTAAAAAAATAAATAAAAAATCATAGTTACCTCCTCCATTTGCTTGTGACGGGCCAGCCGCCATCTTGAGTGAAAATCTCAACTGAAATCCAATGCGTGGTGACGCGTGACTTCACCACACCGGCCGGCTGCCACAAGCAAAATGGAGACAGTATGTATGATCCAAAAAAAAATTTCTGTTAATTTCAAACAGTTTTTTACTCTGAGATGCCGCAATCATGTATGAACGCAGCATCTGAGGTGTACAATGATGGGGAGCGGCGCTATTTCAGCTCCCTGTGATTGCACCCGCTACTTACAAAAAAAATTGCTTTGTGACAAAGTAATTTGTCAAAGCAAATTTTTTTTTTTTATTCAACAAAGCAGCCAAATCGAATTTTCCAACACTCCGCTCATCTCTGCTTATATTCAATATGAACACACTTGGCATGTTCCCACGTAATTAGGGATGTAGCTATAGGGGATGCAAAGGTATTGTTACCAAGGTCAGTACCTTGAAAGGTTCCAAAACTGCTTTGCCACATAAGAAAACGTCAATATTAGGGCTTGTTCACACAACCGTGGTTTGGGTCCACACGGAGTGCTGTCCCCATCTGTTGCTCCGTTCTGTGACCCCGCAAACATTATGAGTCATGTCCTATTCTTGTCTGTTTTGCGGACAAGAATAGGCCTTTCTATAATGGGCCTCCTGTTCCGTTACGCAAATTGCGGAAGGCACACGGGCGGCATCCGTGTTTTGTGGATCCGCAATTTGCGGACCACAAAAAAAGGCACGGTCATGTGAATAAGCCCTTATTGAAAGAACATGATAGGTGGGGCCACGTTACAGATTAAACACTGGGTCCAGGATCTTCAGGTTAAGCCTCTGCATGTAATTGTTATAAATATTCAACTTCAGCTTTGAATAATTATTATATCCAGAGGTCTAATTCTCCAAACACTTGTATTTGCTAAATAATGGGCATTCTGCTGGTATTCACTCTGTATGCTAATATTGTAGGTTCATAAAATAATACTTAATTAGCTATTTTGCTAATGAAAGTTACTGATGATGGATATACTAGATCTGATTGCAAACAGATGTCAAATTTTGTAAGGCTAGTTTCACACTAGCGCTAACATCATTTGCCGGAGTTTATTGTATCCGGCATAGCCAAATAATGCCTTTCCCTGCCGGAAACCATTGACTATAACGGGACTCGGCAGGGACCTGGCCTGTTTCTGGCATTAGTGTAGGGAATCTGCTGGGAAAAAAATGTCTGAAAGCAGATTGACTGATCTGTCTGGCTGAATCTCTCCTATTATAGTTAATGGGGTCTGGCTGTGCTCCGGCAGTTTCTGGCAATACTAGATGAACAATGTTAACGTTAGTGGGAAACTAGTCTTACCTGGTATAGAATCAGTACCTTCTCTTGATCAAAGTAACAGGCTACTGCTAGTTTTTTGACACACATAATTTGTTGAAGCATCATAAAACTATTTTCTAACTTTGTTCAACTAGTTACCACATGTTCTCATTATATTTTACTAGCACACAGTGTAAAATACAGTAATAGTTATAAAATAAGTAAATCAATTACTGTATGTATAATATTTTACTAATTTGCTTTATGTATGATAAAATACATATTAAAAGATCAATATATATGTGAATTGTTTAAAACGTATTAAAGTATTGTGATTCTTCTAATGTAGATTATACGTAGCAGGTTGGCGTTAGAGCGTGATACCTTTGCCTTTTCTAGCAAGAATAACCAATTTTTTTATGCTTTATTTTGCATTTCTACAGAGCTTGAAGAAGTACAGTCTCAATCTTTGGTTCCTGGTGATGTCATTGTTTTGGGTGGAAATAAGCTTTTCTTACCATGTGACGCGATTTTAATCAGTGGAGGGTGCACTGTGAATGAAGCAATGTTAACTGGTACTGTTTTTTTTACTCATTTCTTTCTTTTTTTTTTTTTTTTACATAATGAATCCATTCTTTAAAATTTAAGAGGATCTATCAATATGATTTCCATTACAAACTGAATAGATTATTACCCCATTCTAGCTGTAAATAATTATATTTATTTATTTTTTATTTTCCTCAGTACCTTCCAAGATCCATAGTTGTTTTTTAGTTTTCAAGTCATATAAGGGCTTGTTTTTGCAGTACAATTATGTTCATTTTTTATTATTTTAATATGTGAGTTTAGGAAAGGGGTTTCATTTGAATTTTCAATCCTTTTTTTTTGTTTTTAAAAACAATTTCTTACTTTCTTCTATTTTTATTTTTAGTCCCCCTAGGGGACGAACTTCAAAACTTTAGTATTGCAGTCTATAGTGCTTATGACTAGGGATGAGCGAACCCGAACTGTATAGTTCGGGTTCGTACCGAATTTTGGGGTGTCCGTGACACGGACCCGAACATTTTCGTAAAAGTCCGGGTTCGGGGTTCGGCGCTTTCTTGGCGCTTTTTGAAAGGCTGCAAAGCAGCCAATCAACAAGCGTCATACTACTTGCCCCAAGAGGCCATCACAGCCATGCCTACTATTGGCATGGCTGTGATTGGCCAGTGCAGCATGTGACCCAGCCTCTATTTAAGCTGGAGTCACGTAGCGCGGCACGTCACTCTGCTCTGATCAGTGTAGGGAGAGGATGCAGCTGCTGCTGTTAGGGCGAGATTAGGCAGGGATTTATTTACTGAAGTGATCGATATACAGCTGTGTATCATACAACCTCTGCTATTCAATTGCTCACTGTTTTAAGGCTGCCCAGAGCGTTTTTCAGTCACTTTTTTCTGGGGTGATCGGCGGCCATTTTGTGTCTTGTGGTGCGCCAGCACAAGCTGCCACCAAGTCCATTTTTAACCATCAATAGTGTGTTGTTTTTTTTTGCTATATCCTACATCAGGGGCTTGGCTGTGCTTATTATTTTATTGAGGGGTAAAATACAATTGTCAAAATAGCAGTACCCTAAATCTGGTGTTTCAGCTGTGGCTAGCCAATTGTAATACTGTCTGCTGTTTGCCGAAGCACAGTTTTTGTTCTGGGTTGAATTCAATTCCCAACTTAGCAATTCCCTAAATTAGTGGTTTCTGCTCTATCAGGCCAAGGTTAAATCTATCCATAAAAGGGTATATTAGATTGAAGGTGCGGATAGGGTCATCCTCAATAACTTCACACGCTACCATGCATTTCCAAGTCTAATTCTGTCCGTAAAAGGGATACCTGTCATCCAGCGCCTAAATACTAGGCCTACAATTTATATTCAGCTAAATCTGTTGTTACTGCTGTGGCTGGTCAATCTATTTAGTATCTGCCAAAGCACAGTTTTTGTTCTGGGTTGAAATACAATTCCCAACTTAGCAATTCCCTAAATTTGTGGTTTATGCTCTATCAGGCCAAGGTTAAATCTATCCATAAAAGGGTATATTAGATTGAAGGTGCGGATAGGCTCATCCTCAATAACTTCACACGCTACCGTGCATTTCCAAGTCTAATTCTGTCCGTAAAAGGGATACCTGTCATCCAGCGCCTAAATACTAGGCCTACAATTTATATTCAGCTAAATCTGTTGTTACTGCTGTGCCTGTATTAGTGTAATACGGTACCTAAATAGATAGCCAGATAGTGTTAGGTGCCTGTAAAAAAAGGCCTGAATTTGAATTCAATACATTGGGCCAAATCATTTTTTTCTTATTGTGGTGAACTGTAACAATGAGGAAAACATCTAGTAAGGGACGCGGACGTGGACATGGTCGTGGTGGTGTTAGTGGATCCTCTGGTGCTGGGAGAGGACATGGCCATTCTGCCACAGCCACACGTCCTAGTGAACCAACTACCTCAGGTCCCAGTATCCAGCAGAATTTACAGTGATATTTGGTGGGGCCCAATGCCGTTCTAAGGATGGTAAGGCCTGAGCAGGTATAGGCATTAGTCAATTGGGTGGCCGACAGTGGATCCAGCACGTTCACATTATCTCCTACCCAGTCTTCTGCAGAAAGCGCACAGATGGCGCATGAAAACCAAGCCCATCAGTCTGTCACATCACCCCCATGCATATCAGGGAAACTGTCTGAGCCTCAAGTTATGCAGCAGTCTCTTATGCTGTTTGAATACTCTGCTGGCAGGGTTTCCCAAGGGCAACCACCTAGCCCTTCCCCAGGGATGGAAGAGATAGAATGCACTAACGCACAACCACTTATGTTTCCTGATGAGGACATGGGAATACCACCTCAGCACGTCTCTGATGATGACGAAACACAGGTGCCAACTGCTGCATCTTTCTGCAGTGTGCAGACTGAACAGGAGGTCAGGGAGGAAGACTGGGTGGAAGACGATGCAGGGGACGATGAGGTCCTAGACCCCACATGGAATGAAGGTTGTGCCAATGACTTTCAGAATTCGGAGGAAGAGGCAGTGGTGAGACCGAGCCAACAGCGTAGCAAAAGAGGGAGCAGTGGGCAAAAGCAGAACACCTGCCGCCAAGAGAGTCTGTCTGCTACTGGCCACCGCCATCTGGGACCGAGCACCCCAATGGCAGCTTCAAGGAGTTCCCTGGCGTGGCAGTTCTTCAAACAATGTGCTGACGACAAGACCCGAGTAGTTTGCACGGTGTGCCATCAGAGCCTGAAGCGAGGCATTAACGTTCTAAACCTTAGCACAACCTGCATGACCAGGCACCTGCATGCAAAGCATGAACTGCAGTGGAGTAAACACCTTAAAAACAAGGAACTCACTCAGGCTCCCCCTGCTACCTCTTCTGCTGCTGCCGCCGCCTCGGCCTCTTCCTCCGCCTCTGGAGGAACGTTGGCACCTGCCGCCCAGCAAACAGAGGATGTACCACCAACACCACCACCTCCGTCACCAAGCATCTCAACCATGTCACACGGCAGCGTTCAGCTCTCCATCTCACAAACATTTGAGAGAAAGCGCAAATTCCCACCTAGCCACCCTCGATCCCTGGCCCTGAATGACAGCATTTCTAAACTACTGGCCTATGAAATGCTGTCATTCAGGCTGGTGGACACAGACAGCTTCAAACAGCTCATGTCGCTTGCTGTCCCACAGTATGTTGTTCCCAGCCGCCACTACTTCTCCAAGAGAGCCGTGCCTTCCCTGCACAACCAAGTATCCGATAAAATCAAGTGTGCACTGCGCAACGCCATCTGTGGCAAGGTCCACCTAACCACAGATACGTGGACCAGTAAGCACGGCCAGGGACGCTATATCTCCCTAACTGCACACTGGGTAAATGTAGTGGCGGCTGGGCCCCAGGCGGAGAGCTGTTTGGCGCACATCCTTCTGCCGTCAAGGATCGCAGGGCAACATTCTTTGCCTCCTCCTCCTACTCGGCTTCCTCCTCCTCTTCTTCCACCTGCTCATCCAGTCAGCCACACACCTTCACCACCAATTTCAGCACAGCCCGGGGTAAACGTCAGCAGGCCATTCTAAAACTCATATGTTTGGGGGACAGGCCCCACACCGCACAGGAGTTGTGGCGGGGTATAGAACAACAGACGGATGAGTGGTTGCTGCCGGTGAGCCTCAAGCCCGGCCTGGTGGTGTGCGATAATGGGCGAAATCTCGTTGCAGCTCTGGGACTAGCCGGTTTGACGCACATCCCTTGCCTGGCGCATATGCTGAATTTGGTGGTGCAGAAGTTCATTCACAACTACTCCGACATGTCAGAGCTGCTGCATAAAGTGCGGGCCGTCTGTGCGCTCTTCCGGCGTTCACATCCTGCCGCTACTCACCTGTCTGCGCTACAGCGTAACTTCGGCCTTCCCGCTCACCGCCTCATATGCGACGTGCCCACCAGGTGGAACTCCACCTTGCACATGCTGGACAGACTGTGCGAGCAGCAGCAGGCATAGTGGAGTTTCAGCTGCAGCACGCCTGGGTCAGTCGCACTGCGGAACAGCACCACTTCACCACCAATGACTGGGCCTCCATGCGAGACCTGTGTGCCCTGTTGCGCTCTTTCGAGTACTCCACCAACATGGCCAGTGGCGATGACGCCTTTATCAGCGTTACAATACCACTTCTATGTCTCCTTGAGAAAACACTTAGGGTGATGATGGAAGAGGAGGTGGCCCAGGAGGAGAAGGAGGAGGAAGAGGGGTCATTTTTAGCACTTTCAGGCCAGTCTCTTAGAAGTGACTCAGAGGGAGTTTTTTTGCAACAGCAGAGGCCAGGTACAAATGTGGCCAGACAGGGCCCACTACTGGAGGACGAGGAGGACGAGGATGAGGAGGAAGTGGAGGAGGATGAGGATGAAGCATGTTCACAGCGGGGTGGCACCCAACGCAGCTCGGGGCCCATCACTGGTGCGTGGCTGGGGGGAAACGCAGGACGATGACAATACGCCTCCCACAGAGGACAGCTTGTCCTTACCTCTGGGCAGCCTGGCACACATGAGCGACTACATGCTGCAGTGCCTGCGCAACGACAGCAGAGTTGCCCACATTTTAACGTGTGCGGACTACTGGGTTGCCACCCTGCTGGATGCCCGGTACAAAGACAATGTGCCCACCTTACTTCCTGCACTGAAGCGTGATAGGAAGATGCGCGAGTACAAGCGCGCGTTGGTAGACGCGCTACTGAGAGCATTCCCAAATGTCAGCAAGAGGTTGCCAACGCAGCTGTGTCACGGCCAGCTCCTCTGAGGGCAGGGTTAGCATGGCAGAGGTGTGGAAAAGTTTTGTCACCGCTAACTGCACCACCACCTGATACGGAACGTGTTAGCAGGAGGCAACATTTCACTAACATGTTGGAACAGTACATGTGCACACCCCTCCACGTACTGACTGATGGTTCGGCCCCATTCAACTTCTGGGTCTCCAAATTGTCCATGTGGCCAGAGCTAGCCTTTTATGCCTTGGAGGTGCTGGCCTGCCTGCCTGTCTACAGCCAATGTGGACAAGCTGACGTTCATAAAAATGAACCAAGCATGGATCCCACAGGACCTGTCCTTCCCTTGTGCAGATTAGACATTTATAACTACCTCCCCTTAACCATATATTATTGTACTCCAGGGCACTTCCTCATTCAATCCAATTTTTATTTTCATTTTACCATTATATTGCGGGGCAACCCAAAGTTGAATGAACCTCTCCTCTGTCTGGGTGCCGGGGCCTAAAAAAAAATATGACAGTGGCCTGTTCCAGTGTTGGGTGACATGAAGCCTGATTCTCTGCTATGACATGAAGCCTGATTCTCTGCTATGGGACATCTCTCCTCTGTCTGGGTGCCGGGGCCTAAAAATTTCTGACAATGGGGGGCGGAGCCAGCGCTTGATCCAGATGGACGTGTAAAGCGCTGCTCTCCCGTCTGCATATCCCTCACAGCACCCTATCTTAAGCCCAACAAAGCCAGAAATGGTGAAAATCGGAGGCCAAAAACCTACTGATCAGTCAGGAGGCAATCGCTCCCTAAATCAAGCAGGAGAAATAGAGAGATTTATGAAGAAAACAGCCGCTGCTGCTGGAAGCCGAGAATCCAAGATGGCGCCCGGCACCCCACGCTCTGGACACAAACAGTCTGCCGCCTGCAGAAAGGACCAGGTAGGAGATGATCCCAGTTAAGCGGAATGCTTGCCAATCTCCAGAGCTTTTCTAAAAGAAGCTCTTGCTGAAGCCCTGGGCCCCATAAGTGTAGATATTTCGTCTATAAAGGAAGACGTCAGACACATAGGGAGAAGAGTGGAGGTGCTGGAGGAAACGCAGGCCACAATCCTTCAACATCAAGATGAAGTGTACTCCAGCATGTCGCTAGCCCAGTGTCACCTTAATGCAGTATACACAGCCTTGGAGGACCAAGAGAATAGAAGCAGGCGTAATAACCTGCGCTTCAGGGGAGTGCCTGAGACCATTACAGCTGTGGATATCCCTGAAACAGTCATTCAGATATGCCTTAGGATTCTGGGCCCTGACTCGGCTCATGAGGTTCTAATTGAACGGGCGCACAGAGCCCTCAGACCAAAACCAAGGGAGAACGAGCCGCCCAGGGACATTATATGCAGATTTCTACACTTTCCTGTGAAAGAAGCTATTCTGGCAGGTACAAGGAACTCCAGTTCAATACAATGGGAGAACAACAACATCGCCATCTATCAAGATCTTTCACAATCAACCCTTAAAAAACGCAAAGCTTTAAAGCCACTTACAGACTGGCTAAGGCAAAAAAGAATCATCTATAGATGGACATTCCCCTTTGGTTTATCTTTTCTTCACGATGGTCGTCGCATCCAAGTCTCCTCATTTGCAGACCTAGACAAGACATACGACCTTCTCCAACTATCCCCACTACCTATTGATAATTGGGACATGGTCCAGAATCTGAATTCTCTTCCAGAACTACCCAAGACGATTCCCTGGGAGCCCCAATGCACCCCAAGGGCACAAAGAAACAACAGAAGAAGAGATTCCTTCTCCACTCCAAAACGCCTTGCCTTGTCGGATAACTAATTTGCCATACTTTCTCCATATATTTTTATTTTTAGTGTGACCAAGAAAATCACCAGATGAGACGTAACATTGCGGAGCCCCCATTTTATATTTTATATTTTATGCTTAAAGTTTTTGACTGCAAGCGAAGTGCTTGGTGTAGATTTGGGCCTGCTTTATTTCGGGCCTGCGTCTCCACTGAGTAACTTATGTAGAGACAGTAGGGGTTCCTCCTTGAGTGACCCCATCTGTTTGATAGCCTGGCTAGTCATGTCAGTATTTTACATTGACTCCGCACTGATAAGTTCTCATATACCTTTGACATATTAAGTTAAATCGAGAAAGTCAAATGAGTCACTTTACTTGCTTAAGTTCTGCTCAGCCACAAGGCTAAATACCAAGCTTACCATACATTCAGTACATATGTGCAATTCCTTACAAAGTTGGTAATGCAAAGCACTCAAAACTACCCGCCAATATCTTACAACAACCCACTTTATCGCTCCCTCTAAGCAATGTGTATGATTTATCCTATTTTAGATGGATCCCGTTTTAGTAGTATGGGAGTGACACGGATTTGTAGCTAAAACTGCATGATTTCCCGCTTGATGGCTCCTTGTGCGCTGGTGGGAGGGCTGGGCTCGCATTGCCCTCTGCCCGGCGCATGATGAGAAATCAGTGAGATCTCCTCCGTGAATTTTTCATTTGTTATAAGCTTAACCCAGACATATAGCTGAATACTAAGATCAGACCTTTCTCTACTCATATTTGAACCCCCACTTGCTATGGTGGTAATGCAGGACACATAAAGCTACCCACCAGTATCTCAAAAAACTCCACCACACTCTCTCCTTCAATTGCTAAATCTGTTTCTTCCATTCACACGCCATAGGTTTTACACTAGATTCCTTTCCAATGAAAAAATCATAGCAGTTGGCTATTGAATACGGTAAATTCTCCGATTGTAGCACTGATTTTGAGTTGACAACACCAATGTCTAAATATTCTGGTACAATTGGTCCTACAGAGGGTAGTGCTTTTGGGTACTTTACCCTTCCCCCCCCCACATGATGCCTAGGAAAAAAGGCACAACTGATATATTTTATCTGATATGGATGATGTTTATTCATCCCTTACCTTTACTCATTGTTATATTCTGTGTTTCTAATTGTTACTGTTTTGACAGGTACTATGAAAATTATCATATATTTATCCAAATGAACCTACAGATGTCCATACGGATTCAGGTCCCACAGCACGAGATTCACCCTCCCGCCTGGATGCCGGCGGGCTTCTCGCGTGGCCGCGCTCCCTCCTCCACTTTGCTCCTGTTCGGTCAGATTTTCTTTACTATTCCATACAGAGCCCCTCCCCCTTTTCTTGTTGAAACATGGCAGACTTCAAATTAGCCTCTTTCAACGTCAAGGGGATGAGGTCCCCCTCTAAGAGGTCCCAGATTTTCTCTCTTTTGCACAAGGAGAGGTGCTCTGTGATCTTTTTGCAGGAGACATATTACAAGCACGAGAGCTATCCTAACCTTTCCCACTCCAAATACCCGAGCTGGTATCATTGCGGTGCCGGGGGCGCGGCCTCGAGGGGAGTCAGCATTGGCTTTAGCAGGGGATTCCCCTTTCAATATAGGTCACATATACAAGATCCAGAAGGCCGATACCTAATCCTCATAGGCCAAATTGGGCAATCCACCTTCACCTTTGCTAACCTATACGCTCCGAATGTAGATCAAAACAACTGGCTCGCCCCTGTTCTTTCTCTTATAGAAAAACACAAAGAGGGATTCCTGATCATTGCAGGTGACCTGAATGTGGCCTTAAATCCCTCTTTAGACACTTCCTCTAAAAGATCCCCTCTACCAACTAAAGCCCTTAGTCTGATAAACACAAAACTTCATAACCTGGGAATCTTAGATATCTGGAGATGTCATAACCCGGATGCGATAGATTACTCCTTTTATTCCCCTGCTAACAAATCCTATAGTAGAATAGATTACATTTTAATTCCAAAAGAAAAATTACAATTCTGCTCATTCCCAAAAATCGGAAATATTACCATATCCGATCATGCCCCAATTTTCTGTGAAATCCGATCAGATCAAAAAACTAACAGGCAAACCAATTGGAGATTTAACGAATCCCTGTTAAATAATGCAAAGCAAACTACTCTTATCTCCTCATATCTTGAAGAATACTTTCTTATGAACGTAACGCCTGAGATTTCGCCCCAAACCCTCTGGGACGCTCATAAGGCATATGTTAGAGGAAGACTGATTAGCCTTTGCTCCTTCCTGAAAAGGGAATCAGAGAAGAAACTCAATGATCTATTATCTAAAATTCACCTAGCAGAAAAGGCTCATAAACGATCCATGTCAGATTCACAGCTAGCAGAACTCTCCTCCCTCAGAACCCAACTAAAAAACTTTTTAAATGTACGCTCAGCCAAACTTTTTCTCTCAATACAACAAAAAATCTTTGCCCATGGCAATAAAGCCTCCAGATACGTTATGAACCGCATCAAACAAAGGAGAAACTCCCGCTTTGTTCATTCCCTCAGGTCACAACAGGGTAACCTTTTATTCAAAACAGAAGATATAGCAGATCAATTTAGGATATTCTATAATTCCCTATATAATTTAACAATACCAAAACCCCTTGATCCCTCTATATCTAGAGAAACTGATATAAACTCTTTTCTTGATACAATTGACCTCCCAACCTAGAACAGCGGGAGTCCCTGGCTAGGCTTTTCACTATCCCGGAATTAGAAGCAGCCATTAAATCTACCCCCAAAGGTAAATGCCCTGGCCCAGATGGGCTACCTATATCATACTTTTCTGCCTTCAAAAACATACTTCTACCACATCTGCTCCCAGTCTGCAATTTGGCTTTGTCCAATAAGCCACTTTCCCATGATATGACTAGAGCCATTATAACTATAATACCTAAGGAGGGTAAAGATCATACATTATGTTCCAACTATTGTCCAATCTCCCTCCTTAATGTGGACCTTAAACTTATAGCCAAGATGCTAGCCACAAGATTACAAAGCTTTTTACCCAAGTTGATCCATCCAGACCAGGTAGGTTTTGTAAAGGGGAGGGAGGGAAAGGACAATACCACAAAAATTCTAGACTCCTTGTTCTATGCTTCCCATAACCATGTTCCCTTAGTTCTGATTGGCACGGACGCCGAGAAAGCATTTGACAGGGTAGACTGGCTATATATTAGACTAACTTTGTTGAAATTTCAACTCCCAGTGGCATATATTAATGCAATATTTGCGATGTACACCTGCTCTTCGGCGTCCGTGTCGGTCAATAACATACAATCATCTAGCTTCCCCATAAGAAACGGGACAAGACAAGGGTGCCCCTTTTCACCCCTCTTATTCGTGCTTGTGATGGAATCCCTTTTACAAGCCCTTAGGCAAAATAGCAATATTAAGGGTCTGAAAATAGGTTCTCGAGAATATAAATTAGCAGCATTCGCCGATGACCTACTGATCACCACTACCAATCCGCACAAATCCATGCCCGAGATCCTGTCGACACTTAACCTTTTTGGTTGCCTATCAAATTTTAAAATTAATCCTTCAAAGTCCCAGATCCTTCATATAGGCCTCTCGCCCACCAGTGTCTCATCCCTTAAAGTAAACTCTCCATTTAATTGGCATACCCAGCAATTAACGTACTTGGGGGTCAAACTTACCCCACACTTACATGACTTATTCCGATTAAATTACATGCCCCTTTTATCTGCTATGCAGACTCAGATGACTTCCTTAGACTCTCAATATCTTTCCTGGTTTGGTAGAAAAAACATTTTTATGTCCCTGATCATGCCCAAACTTACATACCTGATGCAAGTCCTTCCCATAGAATTACCCAAAACATATTTTGCCTCCCTTAATAAGTGCATTCGTAAGTTCATATGGCAAGGTAAAAGTTCTCGTATTTCCTTTGACACACTGACCAAACCCAAAGCTTCGGGTGGTATAAGTCTCCCTGATCCAGAGATTTATATGAACGCCATCCAACTTTCCAGAATTATAGATTTAATAAGGGAACCCAGTCACAAATCCTGGCCGGAGTTAGAGAATGCCCTTCTTCCATCCTCTATTAGGGCACTTATACTGGCAAATAAGCCATTACCTCAACCCAGCCGGTCTACCAACCCTATAACACGCAACACCCTAAAGGTCTGGAGGAAATTTACTTCCAACCCTGAGAGCCCCTCGCTCCCTTCCCCCCTCCTACTTATTAGAGACATCATCAATCTGGCACCCAAAGAACTAAAAGATAGTTGCCCCACACACATAAGAAACTCAACGATTCCTGTCTCACAACTAGTAGATAATGATGGCTGTGTTGTTTCGGATTCTGAAATAAACTCAAAATTGGGTTTACAGATTCGCAATCCAATACTACTGCATTTCCTCAAAACAGAGGTCCTCATCTATGCAAAACAAACCTCCCAGGTGAGTGAACTCAACTGGTTTGAGACTATGCTGGGCAACAAGATTTACCCATCCAAAACTATATCTAAGATATATAAACAGTTGAAATCTCCTCCCTCTCCCCCCAAACCAGCGATAGTAGGCATATGGGAAAGAGATTTACAGCGTAACTTATCACCCCAAGAGATTACTAAACTCTTATCATCCCCCCACAAGCTATCTAGGTGTATTCACATACAGGAGAATAGCTACAAAATCCTTATGAGGTGGTACAGGACCCCAGATATAACCTGTATGTATAGTACAACAGCTTCAGATACTTGTTGGAGATGCCATACATCGAAAGGCACATTTATGCACATCTGGTGGTCCTGTGAACTAATTGAGCCCTGGTGGCATAAAATCCTACAACTATGTAATAAGATATGTCAGACATCTTTCCCTTGTAAACCCGAAATAGTTCTCGTCTCCTTGGGAGTGGAGAAATTGGGACCATATAAAACATCTTTATTCCTGCTCCTACTATCAGCAGCTAGATTACTCTTACCCTTGCATTGGCTCTCTTCTGATATCCCCAGCATTGATCACTGGACCAATAAAGTTGACCAGATTTACAGATTGGAGGAGATCTCCCATTGGGAATCACATTCCAGACCCAAGTTCTTAAAAATTTGGTCCCCATGGAAAGAATATAGAGGATTCACATAGCTAACAACATACAGATTCCCATACTTCCCAAAGATTGCTCCCCCGTACCCTCTTAGAGAGATGGCAAAAGCCTTATCTGTTCCCCCCCCCCTCCTCTACATTTACTCTTACCCATACTTCTACACTATCCCTACACCGGAAATGTACCTCAGATCCATATCACTTTGCTTAACCTACATCATTCTGTTTGTTCAGAAACATACTTAAGCCTTTCAGTAACTAGTGCCTGTCATTGTTGGGCCATATAGCCCGCTTGTTACAAAAAAACCTGTGATGATTCTTTCGAATGTATACACTGCCTTCTTTTATGTCACATGTAGTTTTATTGTATTTTATCTTAAGCCTGTACCATGCTATGATAAAAAAAAAAAAAACAATAAAAATTGTTAATTTAAAAAAAATATATATATATATCTGACAATGCCCTGTTCCAGTGTTGGGTGACGTGAAGCCTGATTCTCTGCTATGACATGAAGCCTGATTCTCTGCTATGACTTGAAGCCTGATTCTCTGCTATGACATGAAGCCTGATTCTCTGCTATGGGACCTCTCTCCTCTGTCTGGGTGCCGGGGCCTAAAAATATCTGACAATGGCCTGTTCCAGTGGTGGGTGACATGAAGCCTGATTCTCTGCTATGGCATGAAGCCTGATTCTCTGCTATGGGACATCTCTCCTCTGTCTGGGTGCCGGGGCCTAAATATCTGACAATGGTCTGTTCCAGTGTTGGGTGACGTGAAGCCTGATTCTCTGCTATGACATGAAGCCTGATTCTCTGCTATGACTTGAAGCCTGATTCTCTGCTATGACATGAAGCCTGATTCTCTGCTATGGGACCTCTCTCCTCTGTCTGGGTGCCGGGGCGTAATTATATCTGACAATGGCCTATTCCAGTGGTGGGTGACATGAAGCCTGATTCTCTGCTATGATATGAAGCCTGATTCTCTGCTATGGGACATCTCTCCTCTGTCTGGGTGCCGGGGCCTAAAAATATCTGACAAATGCCTGTTCCAGTGTTGGGTGACATGAAGCCTGATTCTCTGCTATGACATGAAGCCTGATTCTCTGCTATGGGACCTCTCTCCTCTGTCTGGGTCCCGGGGCCTAAAAATATCTGACAATGGCCTGTTCCAATGGTGGGTGACATGAAGCCTGATTCTCTGCTATGACATGAAGCCTGATTCTCTGCTATGGGACATCTCTCCTCTGTCTGGGTGCCGGGGCCTAAATATCTGACAATGGCCTGTTCCAGTGGTGGGTGACATGAAGCCTGATTCTCTGCTATGACATGAAGCCTGATTCTCTGCTATGACTTGAAGCCTGATTCTCTGCTATGACATGAAGCCTGAATCTCTGCCATGAGACCTCTCTCCAATTGACATTGGTTAATTTTAATTTATTTTATTTTAATTTTAATTCATTTCCCTATCCACATTTGTTTGCAGGGGATTTACCTACATTTTGCTGCCTTTTGCAGCCCTCTAGCCCTTTCCTGGGCTATTTTACAGCCTTTTTAGTGCCGAAAAGTTCGGGTCCCCATTGACTTCAATGGGGTTCGGGTTCAGGGAGAAGTTCGGGTCGAGTTCGGATCCCGAACCCGAACATTTCCGGGAAGTTCGGCCGAACTTCTCGAACCCGAACATCCAGGTGTTCGCTCAACTCTAGTCTTGACCTTTTAACCCCTATACAGGGATCTGGACTCCACTACAGGGAAGCAAGCAGGCCACTGGCTATTTAAGAGTCATATGAGGCACAGGCATGTGCCCTGAAGGTGGAGAGAGCCATAATTGCTGGGAGGTCATATAGTGTTGTCTGATCATCTTTGTCTGATTTCTGCCTGTAGACTGTGTTGAGCATGTTCCATCCACCCTGACCTCTTTCATGTTATTATACTGACCCTGTTTCAATTGCTCTGGCCCTTAGCCTGGTTACTGGATCTAAATACCTTGACATGGTCACTGACTACAATTCCACCTCTCCCCTTTTGTGCCATTCTCCAGTGTTTTAACCCACTTTAGTAAGCTGTCATTGAATAGAGACCATTTCAAGAGGTTACAGTATGGTAGTTCACCTTCAGCAAAGACATAGGGGTGAAAAGGTGAAAACAGAAGGACTACCTAGATAATGCCCTTATGGATAGCCCTAGGCCAAATGCATTCAGTGACACAGTGGGACCACACCTTCTGCTTTACACACAGAAGTTTTGGCTGCTGGTATCTGTACACAGATCCCTGGCTCAACAATCACCAGATCTCATACCATGAGGTCTTTCATGCAGCTCTTTATATTTGCTCTTGGGGTGTTCCTACAAATGTGGGATTCTGGGGGTGTGACCCTCACGCTGACCTCTGACTCAGCTCATCTCTTGCCATATTTCTATATATGTCCCATAATAAATAGTGTGGCACATATCTATCAGGAAAGCAGTGTAGATTAACCTCTTAGAGAGGGATAAGTAACAGAAGGTGCCAAAGTATTAGACAACACATGCCGAAAAATGGCAAAGAGGGAGCACCCACCCAAACTACAAGAGGAGTGGTTTTCTGACTGGGGACATTCTCTTCACTATCAGTTATACCAAAGCAATCAGCATCTGAGAGTAGGTCATTAGCAGCACTCCAAAAAAACTCCAACAGGAGAAAACATAACAGGGGCCATGAACCAAAGAAAAAAAAAAAAAAGTTATTTGAACCACGATCTGCGATTTTTCCCCGCTTATGCTAGGTCTAGGCATGGCATGAGCGGGGAAGGGGACAGGCTGGCAGGCCCGTCTCATTCATCATTTTCTATGCCTGTTTTAGGCATAGAAAATTGTCTAAATGTAAGCAAGCAAGGAAGCTGTTTTACATACAGATCGGTGCCGGATACATCGGCGCCTCTACATAATTTCGGAGGATCCACTGCCAGCTATATGGGTTGTTAAGACCGCCGTCTTAAACGCTGGTCTTAATAAATAACCCCCTTATACTTTAGACTAGGTCTCTCCAACCCCAAATCAAGCTCATCATCATTGGTGGATCGTGAGAAAGATGTTTCCACCCAAAGTAAGACGAAATAACCAGAAAGTACATCCAGTATGACCGGAAGTGACATAAAGCGTAGTGTTGAGTGAGCACCAAAGTGCTCGTGTAGAACACTTTGCAATGCTCGGGTGTTCTACCGAGCACCCGAGCACAATGGAAGTTAATGGGAGAACCCCCGGACTCTAGTTTGGCTTAGGAGTCCCTGCTCTGACTCCATATATAGCTATGTCCATATACAGTATGGAGTCAGTGCTTGGGGACACCCCAGTGTATTTAAATCTAATTTAGCCTGTATTTCAGAAAAGTTTCTGCTGGGATTCAAACTCACAACCTTCTGTATTAGAGGCAAGGCACTTAGCCAATTACTTAAAAAAAATTAAAAAAATTAAAAATATTAGACTTCTACTGTACTGTACTTCTACTGAGACCTATACAGCAGAAGTCTCATAATTTATTTATTTTTGTGACTGACTATGCAGCTATATAGTGTAGCGGTTAAAGTTCTGGGCTGTGATGCAGAAGCTGTAAGTTTAAAATTTTTCAGAAATAGAGACTAAAATAAATTTAAACATATATACAGTACAGACCAAAAGTTTGGACACACCTTCTCATTCAAAGAGTTTTCTTTATTTTCATGACTATGAAGGCATCAAAACTATGAATTAACATATGTGGAATTATATACATAACAAACAAGTGTGAAACAACTGAAAATATGTCATATTCTAGGTTCTTCAAAGTAGCCACCTTTTGCTTTGATTACTGCTTTGCACACTCTTGGCATTCTCTTGATGAGCTTGATGAGGTAGTCCCCTGAAATGGTCTTCAAACAGTCTTGAAGGAGTTCCCAGAGATGCTTAGCACTTGTTGGCCCTTTTGCCTTCACTCTGCGGTCCAGCTCACCCCAAACCATCTCGATTGGGTTCAGGTCCGGTGACTGTGGAGGCCAGGTCATCTGGCGCAGCACCCCATCACTCTCCTTCATGGTCAAATAGCCCTTACTTTCAAAGTTTTCCCAATTTTTCGGCTGACTGACTGACCTTCATTTCTTAAAGTAATGATGGCCACTCGTTTTTCTTTACTTAGCTGATTTTTTCTTGCCATAATACAAATTCTAACAGTCTATTCAGTAGGACTATCAGCTGTGTATCCACCTGACTTCTCCTCAACGCCACTGATGGTCCCAACCCCATTTATAAGGCAAGAAATACCACTTATTAAACCTGACCATTTCAGGGGACTACCTCTTTAAGCTCATCAAGAGAATGCTAAGAGTGTGCAAAGCAGTAATCAAAGCAAAAGGTGGCTACTTTGAAGAACCTAGAATATGACATATTTTCAGTTGTTTTACACTTGTTTGTTATCTATATAATTCCACATGTGTTAATTCATAGTTTTGATGCCTTCAGTGTGAATCTACAATTTTCATAGTCATGAAAATAAAGAAAACTCTTTAAATGAGAAGGTGCGTCCAAACTTTTGGTCTGTACTGTATATATATATATATATATATATATATATAGTGTATATATATATATATATGTTTTTAGCCATAATATATTTACACATATTATTATATACTTAGAATATATATTATACTATATGTAATATTATGGCTAAAACATCAGTAGTAGTTTCCCACATACTGTGCATTCATATATATCAGAAGTATGATTATATACACTCACCTAAAGAATTATTAGGAACACCTGTTCTATTTCTCATTAATGCAATTATCTAGTCAACCAATCACATGGCAGTTGCTTCACTGCATGTAGGGTTGTGGTCCTGGTCAAGACAATCTCCTGAACTCCAAACTGAATGTCAGAATGGGAAAGAAAGGTGATTTAAGCAATTTTGAGCGTGGCATGGTTGTTGGTGCCAGACGGGCCGGTCTGAGTATTTCACAATCTGCTCAGTTACTGGGATTTTCACGCACAACCATTTCTAGGGTTTACAAAGAATGGTGTGAAAAGGGAAAAACATCCAGTATGCTGCAGTCCTGTGGGCAAAAATGCCTTGTGGATGCTAGAGGTCAGAGGAGAATGGGCCGACTGATTCAAGCTGATAGAAGAGCAACGTTAACTGAAATAACCACTCGTTACAACCGAGGTATGCAGCAAAGCATTTGTGAAGCCACAACACACACAACCTTGAGGCGGATGGGCTACAACAGCAGAAGACCCCACCGGGTACCACTCATCTCCACTACAAATAGGAAAAAGAGGCTACAATTTGCACGAGCTCACCAAAATCACGACTGTTGAAGACTGGAAAAATGTTGCCTGGTCTGATGAGTCTCGATTTCTGTTGAGACATTCAAATGGTAGAGTCCGAATTTGGCGAATTTGGCGTAAACAGAATGAGAACATGTATCCATCCTCTGATGGCTCCTTCCAGCAGGATAATGCACCATGTCACAAAGCTTGAATCATTTCAAATTGGTTTCTTGAACATGACAATGAGATCACTGTACTAAAATGGCCCCCACAGTCACCAGATCTCAACCCAATAGAGCATCTTTGGGATGTGGTGGAACGGGAGCTTTGTGCCCTGGATGTGCATCCCTCAAATCTCCATCAACTGCAAGATGCTATCCTAGCAATATGGGCCAACATTTCTAAAGAATGCTATCAGCACCTTGTTGAATCAATGGCACGTAGAATTAATGCAGTTCTGAAGTCAAAAGGGGGTCCAACACCGTATTAGTATGGTGTTCCTAATAATTCTTTAGGTGAGTGTATATAAAAATATATATATATATATATATATATATATATATATATACACACACATATATATATATATATATATATATATATATATATATTTTTTGTAATTACACATTTATTTTGGGCCATACATTTTTTACAATTACTAAAATAAAATTATATATATATATATATATATATATATATATATATGTTTTTAGCCGTAATATATTTACACATATTATTATATATTTAGAATATATATTATACTATATGTAATATTATGGCTAAAACATCAGTAGTAGTTTCCCACATACTGTGCATTCATATATATCAGAAGTATGATTATATATAAATATATATATATATATATATATTATTTTTTTTTTGTAATTACACATTTATTTTGTGCCATACATTTTTTACAATTACTAAAAAAAATTATATATATATATATATATATATATATATATATATATGTTTTTAGCCATAATATATTTACACATATTATATATTTAGAATATATAATATATTAATGAATTAATATTAATATTAAGGAAATATACAATATATGTAAATATATTATGACTAAAACATCAGTAGTAGTTTCCCACATACTATGCATTCATATATATCACAAAATAAATGTGTAATTACGAGAGAAAAAAAAAAAAATAATAATAATAATATATATATATATATATATTATTATTATTTATTTATTTTTTTCTCTCTCGTAATTACACATTTATTTTGTGATATATATGAATGCATAGTATGTGGGAAACTACTACTGATGTTTTAGTCATAATATATTTACATATATTGTATATTTCCTTAATATTAATATTAAACCGGTCGAGTGCCGGTTTTTCTTACTGAAGTTATATGTATTGTATATGTATTGTATATGTATTTTATTGCTTCCACCCAGTCTGTGTATCCTGGAAACTATATAACCCTGCTGTTTGTTAACATGACATGATTTCCCAGCAAATAAATCACACTGTCAAATCTCAAAAACAGTCACTCTTTATTCAGCACAAGGGCTGGAAAAACTAATTTACAGATTACTTACAGAAAATATCACTTTTTATTTTGAGGCGAAAGTATTCCTGTGACAAAGACACCACTCCCAAACATTAAAAACTCCATTCCATGGATGGCACACAGTGGTGAGGACTACAAAAAACATGTTCTTTATTGTGGGACTGAGGTCATCCAGGCTAAAAGAAACAATCAAGATCTTGTAAAAGCTGTTGTCCTACAAACTGGTGGGTATAATGGTTATCATATATTTGAAATGTCGGCAGGGCTGGACTGTCCATCTGGCAATTCTGGCAAATGCTAGATGAACCAGTATCCTCATTGAACCAATCTTCTCTTCCTCTACGACCTCCCCCAGAGCAGCACACAGGGCATTCTTTCCACTACACAGTTAATTAAAATCACTTACTGTAGTAGGCTGTGTAGTGGGTTCCAAATTGATAGAACGCAGGGCCAACACAAGTAGGCAGGACCAGCAATACCATATTTTGGCCCATTATGCCACCCTAACAGACCAAAATACCACTGTCCATCACAAACTACTGCCGCCAAGAACACAACATATATCCCCAAAAACTTCCACTGGCTGACCATGAGAAGGCCTCAGATGGCCCGCCCCTGGGCATCGGCACACCAGGAAATTTCCCTGTAAGGTTTATGGCCAATCCGCCCCTGATGTGCAGTGTCAAAAACCCATTATCCTGCCCCCCTGAGTCTGTAGGCCCCATCTCCTTGTCATCGAACACATGTGGGGGGTATTCAATCATCTTGCAGCAGTTTTTCTTTTCTTACTGCTCTAAGGTCCACAAGCTACTTAAGCACCTAACACCATAGCTTATCCACGTTCTTTATTCTGTAAGAGCAAAAGAGGGATCTGCTGACACAGCTGAATACAGTTAGAAATAGGAAACCTAAAACAAGCAACAGGCAGTAAGGGTTTCAGACCCTGCCCTCATAATTTAAGTAAATGCAGTACATTTACAGTACTAACTGTTGGTTTGGAAAATCCATCTTAATTACTTTCCAAAATTATTGGAATTGTATTGTATTCACTAATATCTTTTGCTCTTTAGGCAACTTAGAAAACAAGGGATTGTAACTCTAAAGTGGCACTTTTATAGGGACATATCAAAAGTTTAGATTGGATGAGCACTGACAGCCCCACTAATCTTTAGAACAAAGGGAGTTGCCTGAAAGGAAGAGAGATGGATTCAATAAAAAGTCTATGGGCCCGTCTCACTCCTGTCTCATGTAACGAGGAGAGAGAGTATGATATGCCCATGCTTATCTCTTATCGTTCGAGAGATCAGTGGAGTCTCACTGCTCACACCCCCCATCTAAACTTTTAATATGTCCCTACAACATATCAAAAGTTTGTTCAAAGTAAAGTGACACTTTTAAATATAATATTAGGTAATTTAAATTGAAAGGGGATTTCCCATCTCTAGGAAATTCCATGAATTTAATATGTTTATTCACTGTTTTTTCCCTGCATGCTTATATGGCTGTGCAGGGAATTGCAGAACAACTATCGCTATATAAAATGGGACAACTCCGTTAAAAGATGCAAGTTTGGAAAGTGTTATGAATTGTAATTTTTTTAATAACAGTCTTCTTTTTATTTAGGATTCAACACAGCAAAGGGAGATCTAGTAAGAGCCATTCTATATAACAAACCAGTGGATATTAAACTACATAGAGAGGCCATTAGGTTTCTCATGTTTCTTTTGATTTTTGCTACATTTACTGTTGTCTATACTGTAGCAGTGCTCAAAATGAATGGGGTAAGTATTTCTGTTTGAGCTGTGAAAGCAAAATATACACAATATATGTATCATATGATCATTATGACATTAGTCCTTGCTCTTAGTAAATGTGTTTGTGGGTGTGGGTGTCCGGATGGGTGCAGTAGTTATACTCACAGTTCTGAAGCTCCCTGAGTTGGCATGCAGTGACAAGAAGGGTGCTCTGGTTCTTCCCTTCTGGGAACACTCTGGTTCTTGGGATCCTCCTGTCTGATCTCATTTGAGATGCCCTTGATGTTAAAGATTTTACGGTGCCAAGCAGGGTCCTTGTTGTTGTGGCACCCGCACTTTGCGGTGCAAATGTAGTGTAGAAATAATTAGTCCAACTTAACAGCAAATGATTCTTTACTGAAAATTCAAAAGCAGACAATTCAGGACATGTCTTACTTGTTATGAACCAGCTGGTGTTACACATAAATGCAGTCTCCTTAGATGTTACAGGTCTCACAGCTACACAGATAATCATAGGCCAGAAAAAAAAGTGTCTCTTAGATTGTTTAAACAATCTTCTTTACTCAGCAGTTTACTAACTAGCTTGTACTTAGCTTCCACATGTGGGGTGTAATACTTTACTTTAGGTAATATTCTCTCTTGCAACCAGTAAGGGAGTTACCCTCCATGGCAGGCAAACTCTTCTGCTACATTATTTGACAGATTGCTTATCCACTCTTCCACTTTGGTATGTGGAGGTATATACAGATGCACCAAACTGTATTTTGGTGTGGCTCAGGCACTCGAGGCTTCTTCTGAAGATGGGTGCCATAGAGTCATATAACTCATTTGTAAACTGCTCACCTCTACAGGTCTTTCTCTTCACCTATCATCTGGTCTGCTTTAAAGATATTATGGCTCATTCCTGGGCGGATCCAAGTCCAGGATGAGCTAGCTTGTCAGCCTCTGTCAGCCTCACATCTTTGAGCTTCCTTTATCTCATTACACTCTCTGCATTACACTGACTGAACTAGTTAAAACTTGCTAAACTAGCTTAGACTGGCTTGAACTGCCATTAGAATGTTCTAACCTCTCCTTATAAGAGGGGTACATCAGCTCCATACAATGGTAGCGATGACATATGGCCGATAATTATCATGTGCTTACAGAAATACACATTAAATGCATACATGACATAACAATTATGTTTGTGCACTTTGCAGTATATGCAACTCTTGGAGCAGGATGCTGAAATTGCATTATACATTTATAGAGATTTTCCTAGGCACATCCGAGAAGCCTGGCTCATCTTTTCTCCTTATTTTTATTTTACTAGCAGAAGGATCCAGCTTCGCACGGGTATATTTCATCTATTTCATTTAATGTTTGTGTGCGTTGTTAAAAGATATCGACAGTATGCCCCATAACAGTGACTCTACAGTACCGCGCCACCTTAATAGTGAACTCCACACTATGCCCGCCCCTTTAACAGTGACCTCCACAGCAGCCTACCCCCTAAAAAGTAACATCCACGGTGAACGCCCCTTTAACAGTGACCTCCACAGTGCCCGCCCCTTTAACAGTGACCCCCACAGTGCCCGCCCCTTTAACAGTGACCTCCAAAGCGGCCTGCTTCCTTAACAGTAACATCCACAGTGAACACCCCTTTGACAGCGACCTCCACAGTGCCCGCCCCTATAACAGTGACCTCCACAGCAGCTGCCCCTTTAACAGTGGCCCCTGCTGCCTTAACAGTGACCTCCACAGCAGCCTGCCCCCTTAACAGTAAATTTCACGGTGAACGCCACTTTAACAGTGACCTCCTTTAACTAGTACGGCGCAGCGGGACGTGACTTACCGCCTAGCGCCGTACTATTACGGCACGACGAACCCCCGGCCCCCGGGCATAATCGCTCGGGAACCGGGCTGTGATGGCTGCTCTGCTGCCTCCCTGCAGCCCTGATCACTGCTATTGGCCGGATTCCACAGGCATGCACATCGCAGCTCCGGCTGCGATACAGAGCTGCAGGGAAGGGGGGGCTGGGGGTGTCATTTGGAGTTGACCAATGCTGAAGAAGTCAGCACCTGTCTCCTCCTAGATCAGTCAGGGGACACCAGTGTTTTGGGTCACCTGCCAGAGCTGGTATTGGCTGGAACAACGCTCCAGCCAATGGCAGCGCTATAGCTGCACAGGAAGAGGCAGAACTTCCCTGCATGCAGCCATTATAGCTGGTGACTGCATGCAGAGAGGTTCTGTGCCTTTCTGTGCTGCTTGTGGCTTGCTGGGACTTGTGGTGCACCACCACAGCGTTTTAACCCCTATCCTGCTGAAAAGAAGAAGAAATAAGAAAAGAAGAAAAAAGAACAACATCTGGAATAGCTGCACAGATTTTTTTTTTTCATTTGCAGCTGTTCCAGATTCCTAAACCACCCCCCGTCCCTGTTCCCTTCCTGCATGATCTGTGTGCGTGCGTGCTGCAGAGCACCGATCAGTAGTGTGCTCTGTAGCATCTGCACATTTTTTAGTTGTTTTTTTTTGAGTGAAAAAAGAGCTTCAGTTAGAGGTAGTTAGTTATATATATATATATATATATATATATATATATATATATATAATATATAGAAGAATAAACACACCGCAGCACATCCGTCTGCTGAAAAAATGGTGGGATCCTTTATTCACCCAAGCAGCGACGTTTCGGTCCGCTTGCTGGGACCATTTTCAAGCAATGCATCAAATACAATTGTGGGTTTTTATGTGGTCGTCTCAAATTAACATACATAAGTGATACTTAAACAAAATTGTAAAAATAAAGTACAGTACATTTTAAGTGGATACATCCGGGCATCATATCGAAGAGACAATGCAGTCAAATACATGAATACATATAACTCAGATACAGGAAGCCATCGGTACATAAAATATATACTTATTACACTAAAGTGATAATCAAAAGTGAATGATTGTCACCTGTATATGTGACGTTGTAGGAGGGCCAGGCATGGAATCGGGCAAGCTCAGATTACAGGTGGATACAGGATTCCGTACTGTGTCTCGTGGATGCGGCGTCCCGGAACTAGACTTGCGCATGTCCGTGACGTCGTTGAAAAAGCGGTCACGTGTTCACAGCGATGCATCACATGACCACCGCGTCATAGACAACATAGACAGGGCGCTTCAATGCCAGTACAAAACAATGTGTAAGGCCAAATATAATTCAGGATACTTAGCCCAGGATGCAAAGTTGGGTGAAGTGCAATCTAACGATGCACTATCATTCGAGTTATGCAAATGAGGGAGGAGGGGACAGCTACGGCTGGTGCCCTAACACTCCCTACATTAACCCTTAGCGGGCAAAAAGTTTCCAAAATTGACCATATTAAATGAAAAAAACGCATACAAAAAACGCATCAATGTGAATACAGAAGAAAATGCAGTGTAGTCCGGGATAAACCGCACGTATCCAGAGCATCTGTCCTCCTGCTGAGCTGGACCCTTCCATCCATAGGTCCTATATGTGAGATAAAATAGTGAATTAAAAAATTGTGAATTAAAAAATATATTATCCAAATATATTTCAAATAAAAACATAACAAATTTCTCATCAATGGGACCGACAAGGACATAAGAACGTGTGATCATATGAATAGCCATGGTTTGTACTCCACATTTAAGCCACCCGGCTTAATAGTTTGTAATTTAAAGATCCACTCGGATTCACGTTTTTTGAGCATTTTTATACGGTTACCTCCTGTGCGTGGCAATGGAACATGGTCTAGGTTCATAAACTTTAGATCACTTTCCCCATGCCCCATATTCGCAAAATGATGGGAGACTGGCAAATCCTTTCGCTTTTTTCGTATTGAAAAACGATGTTGATTAAAGCGGGATTTGAAGTCACATGTAGTCTCACCTACATATAAAAGCTTGCAGGGACACCATAGAACGTATATAACGTAACAAGAATCACAGGTTAAATAAAATTTAAGTGGATATGAAACACCAGTGTTCGGATGGATAAAATCACGTCCCTTCACCATGTACTTGCAATTTACGCAGTGAAGGCACGGATAACTACCACACTTTTTAGGAGCTAAAAATGACTGATGTGCACCCTTTTGTGAGCCTATGTCATTTTTGACAAGTTTATCTTTAAGATTGCTAGCTCTCTTGTATGACATTATAGGTCTGTTACAGAATTCAGGAATATTCTTGTGTTCAGTGCCTAAAATTGGCCAGTGTTTATTGATAATTTTACCTACTGTACATAAGTACTGGCTTCACAAAAGGTAGATACGAAGGGTATTTTTTGAGATTGATCCCTCTTAGTGCCATGAAATAGATCCCTGCTTTCTCTCTGGTTGATGCGGCTCAATTGTTGTTGTAGGACCGATGCTGGATAATGTCTCTGTCTGAAAGATTGTGTCATTCTTTCTAGAGTGTTGTCAAGCATGTTTGTGTCACTTACTATCCTCTTAACTCTAGTAAATTGGCTATACGGCAGTGACCGCACCATCGTCCGGGGATGAGCACTGTCATACCTCAGGACGGTGTTGCGGTCAGTGGGCTTCGTATAAACCTCAGTTTTTAACAATGTACCAATACATTGAACACTAACATCCAGAAAATGCAACTCACTAGTGGAAAATTCCAAAGTGAATTGTATATCCGGAACCAAGCTGTTCAAGTATGTGTGAAACATATGTAATTCAGCAACTGTGCCCGTCCAGATGACAAAAATATAGTCTATGTATCTATATAATATATACACATTTCATTTAGTGGCAGTTTAGGTTTTTGCACGAACGCACCATTTGCGTGCGTGCATTTTGCAGAACACTGAGCACTGATCAGTAGTGTCTGTTACTGATCGCGTCTGCTCAGTTTGCACTGCAAGTTTTTTTTTTGGTTGCAGAAAATACTTTTTTTGTGCAGAAGACTTTTTTGTGCAAAATATTTTTTTTTTACAACTTTTCTTCTAAATTAAAATTTATTACAATTGCAAGCCCCTGCACATGTGAAAACACTACATACACACCTCACACTAAACAAAGTTTTACACATTTCACACATCACACCCCAATAAAATAAAAACGGCCTGTCCATCCCGAGTGTACTCAACTGAAGAGGCATATGCCATTCTTGCCTCCGATACTGAGACTGCTAGAGTGTTTTTGCACTTTACCTCTAGACACCTGCTGTGCGCCCATACTGCACTTTACCTCTAGACACCTGCTGTGCGCCCATACAGCAGGCAACAAGCACATATGGGGTGTTTGCAAAAAGGAGAGAAAATAGGGAACATACACTGGAGTGCATTTTCTCCCTTAACCCCTTGTGAAAGTGAAAAATTGGGGTCTACTAGTAATTTTTCATTTTCACAAATGTGTGCTTTGAAATCCTTTCCCAACTATTTCTGTGTTCTGTGAGACACCTATTTGCTGAAAAGTACCCTTTCTACCACTTAAAATGTTCGTACAGGGGTGCTTTTTCCGAAATGGGGTCACTTCTTGGGGTTTTTCATTTCTGGGGACCTCAGGAATTTATTTAATGCGACATGGCACCTTGTGAAAGTGAAAAATGTGGGTGTAAAGCAACTTTTTCTGGAAAACATAAAAACTTTTCATTTTCACAATCAAGTGTTTCCTAATTCTGTGAAACGCCCGATGGGTCAAAGTGCTCACTACAGACCTTGAAAGATTCCTTGAGGGGTGTAGTTTCCGGATTGGGTTCACTTTTTGGGGGTTTCTACTCTAGGGGTACCTCAGGGTGTGTTCAATTGCAAGATGGCGTCATGGCGCCTGTGAATTATTCCGGTGAAATCTGCCTTCCAGAAGCCATTTGGTGATCCTTTCCTTCTGACCCCTGTGGTACGCCCAAATAGCAGTATACAAGCACATATGGGGTATTGCTGTAATCAGCAGAAATTGCGCAATAAATTAGGGCGTACATTTTTTACAGTTCCCCCTTGTGAAAGTGAAAAATTTGGGCCAAAATTGAATTTTTCTGGCAAAAAATTGAATTTTTCATTTCCACAGCCAATTCCATGAATCACCTTTAAGGAAAAATTTCTCACTACACATCTTGAAATATTCCTTGAGGGGTGTAGTTTTCAGAATAGGGTCAGTTTTTGGGGGTTTCCACTCTAGAGGTACCTCAGGGTGTCTTCATATGCAACATAGCTCCCAAAAGCCAATTCTGCAAAATATGTCCTCCAAAAGCCCTATGGCGCTACTTTGTTTTTGAACCATGCATCCATACATCATTTTTTGAGCACATATGGGGTGTTGGTGTATTCAGGGGGAAATGGGTAACAAAATGTGGGGTGAATTTTGTCCTGTTACCCCTTGTGAAAGTGAAAAATGTTGGTGTAAAAAAATAGCAATTTTTCATTTTCACAGCCAAGCGTTTCCTATTTCTGTGTAACGCCCGATGGGCCAAAGTGCTCACTACAGACCTTGAAATATTCCTTGAGGGGTGTAGTTTCCAGAATGGGGTAACTTTTTGGGTGTTTCCACTGTAGGGCCACCTTAGGGTGTCTTCATATACGTAATAGCTCCCAATTACCATTCCAGCTAAATCCGCTCTCCAAAAGCCATATGGTGCTCCTTCCACTGTAAAGCCTGCTGTGCGCCCATACATCAGTTTTTGAGCACACATGGGGTGTTTCTGTAAACTCCAGATTCAGGGTAATTGATTTAGCATTTTGTTTAGCTGTTTACCCTTGATGTGTTGCAGAAAAAATAGATAAAAATTTAAAATCTGCTATAAAAAGTGAAATTTTGAAATTTCATTTCCATTTTCCTTTAATTATTGTGGGGCACTTAAAGGGTTAACAAAGTTTGTAAAATCAGTTTTGAATAGCTTGAGGGGTTTTGTTTTTAAAATGGGGTGATTTATGGGTGGCTTCTAATATGTAAGCCCCAGAAAGTGACTTCATAACTGAACTGGTCCTGAAAAAATTGGGTTTTGCAAATGTTCTTAAAAATTTTAAGATTTGCTTCTAAACTTCTAAGTCTTCTAACGTCCCAAAAAAATAAAATAAAATTTTCAAAATGATCCAAACATTAAGTAGACATATGGGGAATCAAAGTAATTACTATTTTTGGCGGTATTACTCTCTTTTATAAAAGTAGAGAAATTTAAATTTGATACTTTTTCCAAATTTTTGGTAAATTTGGTATATTTTTATAAATAAATATAAATTTTGACTCATTTTTACCACTGTCATAAAGTAGAATATGTGACGAGAAAACAATCTCATAATGGCCTGTATAAGTAAAAGCGTTTTAAAGTTATTACCACATAAAGTGACACGTCAGATTTGCAAAAAATGGCCTGGGCAGGAAGGTGAAAACTGGCCCGGGGTTGAAAGGGTTAACAGTGACTTTCACAGCAGCCTGCTTCCTTAACAGTAACATCCACAGTGCCTGCCCCTTTAACAGTGACCTCCACAGTGCCTGCCCCTTTAACAGTGACCTCCACAGTGCTCGTCCCTTTAACAGTGATCTCTACAGCAGCTGCCCCTTTAATAGTTCACCTGCCCCTTTAACAGTAACCTCCACAGTGCCCGCCCCTTTAACAGTGACCTCCACAGTGTCCGCCCCTTTAACAGTGACTTCCATAGCAGCTGCCCCTTTAATATTCCCCCTGCCCCCTTAACAATGACCTCCACAGTGCCTGCCCCTTTTACAGTAAACTGCACAGCAGCTGCCCCTTTAATAGTGTTCCCTGTTCCCTTAACAGTGACATCCACAACAGCTGCCCCTTTAACAGTGGCCCCTGCCCCCTTAACAGTGACCTCCACAGCACCCTAACTCTTTAAGACTAGGGCTACATGTTGACATTTAGTCGCACCAATGTGGCCCAACAATTTTTATAATGATAGGCTATGGTGTCGCACTTCAACACGTGACATGCTGCGACTGCGACACGACAGTCGCAAAAAATCCATCCAAGAAGGATGCATGTAGCAGTGTAGTTGTGCCCTATGTGTCGAGCGATTTATTATTGTCGTGTAGCCCGAGACTAAAGAAAAATGGCTGGGTTGTTATGGAAACCTGGAGTAAAACTGTGTGTATGTGTAGACTAAGAGCCTGAGAGCTTCTATTGGCTGATAAAAAAAACATGTGACCGTGTGTATGCAGTTGGGATTTGAAGAGAAAGACTTGCAGGCTTGTATTGGTTAATGCAAGTCATTTTTGGGAATATCTCAGGAACGGTACGTGCTTGAGAGCTGTGACCCGGTCTAAAACCTTCCCGGACACCTGATGTACCTGTGTGCTAAATTTGGTGAAGATCGGTCCAGTCGTTTTGTCTCGCATAAAGAACAGACAGACAGACATCCAGACAGACAGAAACTCATTTTTATATATATAAGAGACTAGCAGAAGGACCCGGCTTTGCATGGGTATATTTCATCTATTTCATTTTATGTTTCCATGTGTCGTACAAAGATATCAACAGTGATCTCCACAGTGCCCGCCCCTTTAACAGTGACCTCCACAGTGGCCGCCCCATTAAAATTGACCTCCACAGTGGCCGCCCCATTAAAATTGACCTCCACAGTGGCCGCCCCTTTAACAGTGACCTACACAGTGCCTGCCCCTTTAACTGTGCCCTACACAGTGCCTGCCCCTTTAACTGTGACCTTCACAGTGCCCGCCCCTTTAACTGTGACCTTCACAGTGCCCGCCCCTTTAACAGTGACCTTCACAGTGCCCGCCCCTTTAACAGTGACCTTCACAGTGCCCTCCCCTTTAACAGTGACCTCCGCAGTGACCGCCTCTTTAACAGTGAACGCCCCATTAACAGTGACCTCGACAATGCCTGCCCTTTTAACAGTGACGCCACATTGCCCATCCCTTTAATAGTGCCCGCCCCTTTAACAGTGACCTCCACAGTGCCCGCCCCTTTAACAGTGACTTTCACAGTGCCCGCCCCTTTAACAGTGACTTCCACAGTGCCTTCCCTTTTGCAGTGACCTCCACAGTGACCGCCCCTTTAACAGTGAACTCCACAGCGCCCGTCCGTTTAATAGTGGCCCCGGCCCCCCATGCATGTAGCAGTGTAGTTATGCCGTCATATGACTGAATAATTAAGGATCTGCAAACTGCTAAAAGCTGTGATCAGTTGTTATGGCAACCTGGAGTAGGACCTGTGAGTTTCTATTGGCTTATAAGGGACATGTAACCGTGTGTATGGCAGTTCGGATTTAAGTGAAAGGCTTGCTGACTTCTATTGGCTAATGTAGGTCATTTTTCGGGAATATCTCAGGAACGGTAAGTCCTAGAGAGGTCTAAAACCTTTGCGGACATCTGGTGTACCTGTGTGCCAAATTTGGTGAAGTTCGGTCCAGTTGTTTGGACATAAAGAACATCCAGACAGACTTCTAGACAGACAGACAGAAACTCCTAAATCCATTTTTATATATATAAGAGACTAGACAGGAGATTTACCAAATGAAATTGTCTTCTTCCAGCCTCACTATTTGTTAGCCAAACGTACATATAGCATAGAGGTGCAGAAGAAGATCGGTACTAGAGCAGTATGTAGAAGCTGAAAGTTTGCTCTGTCTTAATATACAAATCAATGTATCTTGATCCTTATCGACATGGATTTTGATAGAGTAGTTTGGGTTTGTATAAGCCATACTTTCAACAAATTACATTTTCCCCATGTATTGATCACGTGCATAGCTACAATTTATAGTAATCCTTATGTAAGAATTAAAGTTAATAGTATTCAGCATTTGCAATAGACAGGTGTCCCCTGTCTTCTTTTCTCTTCATCTTTATGATGGAAACACTTTTGCTGAGTTTAAGGCAGGATGGCAACATTCAAGCACTGAAAATGAACTCCCATACTACTTTATCGTCCACTTTTGTGCATAATTTACTACTAAAGATAACAAATAAACAATAAAGTCTAGGTCACATCCAAAATGTCTTCTAATAATCTGGCTCAATAACCCTTACCAAACTTCAAAGTAAATTATTGCAAGTGTGAGATAATAAACATATTTTTCTCAATTCCTCTGGTTAACATAAACCAGTTATCTTACTTCAGAAAATAGCTTTTATCATGTAGACAAAATTAATACAAGGCACTTTCTGATTCCTGAGATTTCTATTTTTGGACTTCCTTTTGCGGTATGCCAGACCTTGCAGGGGAATTAGGCGTGAGGTCACGGTGTGAGCAATAGGTGGGCTGAGGTAAATACAGTTCTGGTTACTCACGGTTATGTCGTCCCTGGGCAGGCTCGGATAAGTGAAAAGGAGAACGGCACAAGGATTCTCTGGGGCACACTCTGGTGTAAGGGACACTGGCCAGATGTTGGTTTGAGGTGCCCTTGGTAGTCTGTATTAATGTGCCAGTGGCAAGGTCCCTTGTAGTTGTGACGCCAGTACGGAGGTACAACCATTTACTATAGTGTTAATAGAGGAACTTGAGTCTGAGACAAGCAGGATGAAACTCCAAATGGCACTTTACTAATGATGACTCTTGATTACAACACAACCAATGCATTAAAACAGTCTCTTGATACAATCCGGCATTAAGCACAAATCTCCCATGCAAATGGGGAAAGGGAAATGCAAATCCTCAAATGAAGTACAGGCTCTAGTAATACATAAGAAAGCTACTGCTCAGACTAGGCTGATAATAATGAAAGTCTTACACTGGTCACAACTCCGGCCTGATCCTAATCCTTGATTAAAGGTGCTTTTCTGAATCCTGAAACTTCTATTCCAATGTTGTTCTGACAGTTGGCTTGACTGTGGTCAAGATTTAAACTGGAGATGTAGATGCTTCTAGCTATCTCCTACACCTACTACAAAAGTGCCTAATAAGTCCTCAGGTAATGACTATCTTGCTATTCCTTTGTTTTGCATAAATGTGATAATTCCTTAAATACTCGGCTGCATGCAGTTTAGACATTGGTCACCCTGGAAGAGCGATCTAAAGGAGTGGATTGCTCACCTCTAGGTAGAATACTTGTAGGCCTTAACCCTGGGCTATGAAGCCAACAGGGACAGAGTAGAGAGGCTAGGAAGATGCCTCCCTCCAGATATTCAGCTACATGGCTGTTGCTTTCTTGTAGGCTCATGAGAGAACTGTATTGAACTGAACTCTCACTTGGATTGACCTGAGCTCTTCTGAACTGGTTTGTATTGACCTCAACCAGCAACTGAACTGAACTGAACTGCACAGCCTAACTTAGGTCTGAGCTAAGCTATATATACACACTGACACTGCTCCATCTTGTGGAGAAACAAGTGTAGTGCACCCTGACTAGGCCTGTGTAAAGGATATTTGCATATGGAATCACATTGTGTCATGGAGAATATGACAGGAGATAAAATACAAAATACAGGCATATCACATGACATTAATACATGATAAAAACATGTTTGAGGGGCCCACGGTCACTTGAGTGGGACACTGCATACCCCCGTAGTATAACATGGATCGCCCCCAACACATCCAGTAGTAGGAAGACGGTCATCTGAAAAACACCAATACATACCCAATATACAATCACCTCCAAAAAAGAGCAAATATAAATATGGACTTTGCAATGTAATACAAATACATTTTAGGCAAATATGTCACATACAGTCAGGTCCATTAATATTGGGACATCGACACAATTCTAACATTTTTGGTTCTATACACCACCACAATGGATTTGAAATGAAACAAACAAGATGTGCTTTAACTGCAGTCAGCTTTAATTTGAGGGTATTTACATCCAAATCAGGTGAACGGTGTAGGAATTACAACAGTTTGAATATGTGCCTCCCACTTGTTAAGGGACCAAAAGTAATGGGACATAATAATAATCATTACTCAAACTTTTACTTTTTAATACTTGGTTGCAAATCCTTTGCAGTCAATTACAGCCTGAAGTCTAGAACACATAGACATCACCAGACGCTGGGTTTCATCCCTGGTGATGCTCTGCCAGGCCTCTACTGCAACTGTCTTCAGTTACTGCTTGTTCTTGGGGCATTTTCCCTTCAGTTTTGTCTTCAGCAAGTGAAATGCATGCTCAATCGGATTCGGGTCAGGTGATTGACTTGGCCATTGCATAACATTCCACTTATTTCCCTTAAAAAATTATTTGGTTGCTTTTGTAGTATGCTTTGGGTCATTGTCCATCTGCACTGTGAAGCGCCGTCCAATGAGTTCTGAAGCATTTGGCAGAATATGAGCAGATAATATTTCCCGAAAAACTTCAGAATTCATCCTGCTGCTTTTGTCAGCAGTTACATTATTAATAAATACAAGAGAACCAGTTCCATTGGCAGCCATACTAATCAACGCCATGACACTACCACCACCATGCTTCACTTATGAGGTGGTATGCTTAGGATCATGAGCAGTTCCTTCTCCATACTCTTCTCTTCCCATCACTCTGGTACAAGTTGATCTTGGTCTCATCTGTCCATATGATGTTGTTCCAGAACTGTGAAGGCTTTTTTAAGATGTCGTTTGGCAAACTCTAATCTGGCCTTCCTGTTTTTGAGGCTCACCAATGGTTTACATCTTGTGGTGAACCCTCTGTATTCACTCTGGCAAAGTCTTCTCTTGATTGTTGACTTTGACACACATACACCTACCTCCTGGAGAGTGTTCTTGATCTGGCCAACTGTTATGAAGGGTGTTTTCTTCACCAGGGAAAGAATTCTTCGGTCATCCAACACAGTTGTTTTCCGTGGTCTTCAGGGTCTTTTGGTGTTGCTGAGCTCACTGGTGCGTTCCTTCTTTTTAAGAATGTTCCAAACAGTTGTTTTGGCCATGCCTAATGTTTTGCTATCTCTCTGGTGGGTTTGTTTTGTTTTTTCAGCCTAATGATGGCTTGCTTCACTGATAGTGACAGCTCTTTGGATCTCATCTTGAGAGTTGACAGCAACAGATTCCAAATGCAAATAGCACACTTGAAATTAACTCTGGACCTTTTATCTGCTCATTATAATTGGGATAATGAGGGAATAACACACACCTGGCCATGGAACAGCTGAGAAGCCAATTGTCCCATTACTTTTGGACCCTTAACAAGTAGGAGGCACATATGCAAACTTTTGTAATTCCTACACTGTTCACCTGATTTGGATGTAAATACCCTCAAATTAAAGCTGACCGTCTGCAGTTAAAGCACATCTTGTTCGTTTCAGTTCAAATCAATTATTGTGGTGTATAGAGCCAAAAATGTTAGAATTGTGTTGATGTCCCAATATTTATGGACCTAACTGTATAATATATATATATATATATATATATATATATATATATCAGTAGTAGTTTGGTGTGAATAGTGGGCGTTGACATTGTTCAGTGCTTGACGGGGAAATATGGGCGACGATCATCAATAAGAGCAATAAAAAGTCCATGGCAAGTAAAGAGTCCCAATTAGCATTGGTATATATCAAAGTGCAAATATAATATTATAGCATATAAAACTTTTAAGAAAATAGTTTAGTGCAATGATCATAGAAAATGACTTTCTGGGCATATGGCTTAAAACATGATAAAACAGGGTCCATTGCAAAAATCCCTAATCAACCTGAAAAGGGGATTAAAAGGGAAAATGTGCAAAAACAAACAGGCACAACGGTGATGAATAGTACTTGTTGCTCAGTAGGGAATCCTGAAACAGGCACAATGTGGCATTTGAGTGACTTTAGGAACTTGTCACTAGCCGTGGTGAACTGCCAGCAGCTAAACATTGTAGCAACAATGGAAATCCCAAACTGGAAAAGTAATGGAAAATTGGATTAAGTGAGCAGGCCTATTCACAAATAAGTGTCCATTCCACCCTGGTCATCAAAGATGGTGAATCCAGGCTCTGCTTTTAACTGAGGTCGGTAATTTGGATCAAATAAAGGGTTCTCCTTTGTAATGGTGTTTGCTGGCAAGTAAATTGGAAAAGGACCTACCCATTGCATTGATTCTTTAGGTTGTGGGTCAGATTCTCTTTGTAGACGGACCCGGCTGGTAGCATAGGATAGTTTTCTTACAGATGCTGAAATCATAGGCTCATCAGGGATAGCTTTTGTATTTAAAGGTACAGTGTCAATTGGCTCTGATGTAGCAGAGTCCATAGGAGTGTGGTTTTTCTCAAGTGGCTGCATTTGTTCATACTCACCATGTTGAGTCTGGTCTGTCTGGAGTGCAGCAATGTGGCGTAGATCTTCTTGATGTATCTCCAGTCTAGCAATCCTATCTTGTAGATTTTGGGTTTTGGCATCAAGCTCTGCAGCAGCAGGTTTCATCCTTTCTTGGCGCAGCTGATTGAAGTATGCACTGAACCGTTGCTGATTCACAATGTCCTCAGGTGTTTGGACTTTGCGCGGCAGCTCTGGTGAAGGATATGGGCTGATAGGGCGCTCCAGTACAGTGGGTTGCCAGAAAATAATAGACAATTTAGAGAAGCTACACCAGCAACCTACTGGAGCCCAGTCCTTCAGTTACCAACTGAAAACCAAGTAAATTCATAAAAAGCAATCAGACTGGCTCACAGTATTTTTTCATTTATTAAAATTTATTTACCCAATAAAATATTGAATTGTTATACATATCCTAATTGCATGTCAACATGTCAGCATAAATACATAGGTACTTGTAATGCGGAGCTCACGCATATACAGTACCTAAATAACAGGAGTGCTCAAAATGTGACCTCTTAATTTGCTATATGGTGTCTGTCTGCAACGTGTTATAGTTAGATCTCTCAAATGTTCGGATAGTTATATGTTAATTTGCCAGTGATCTGAACATAGGTTGTTCAAAAGATGTTCAGTTTGCGGTCGCTGGTAAGTGGTCTCAGCATCCTAATATTGCTTAATGTTACGGTTAGACCCCCTTCAACTGGTGTTAGTTTCCTACCTCCTGCCACGAGGTAGTCACTCGGCTTGTTCTTCGCGGCGTCTCACGTGACCAAACCAGAGAATGGTTTGCTGGTCAATGATGTCATCCACCTGCGCCGGTCAAAGTGGCGGAAATCGATGTAGTAAAGCCGCGCCGGTGTAAAGTTCAATTCTATTCAACAGAAGCGTCAAACAGTAACGCACCAATTGGTATAGGTCAGTCCACTGTGATGGTATTAAACCGCTGCCCCCGCTTGGGGCTAGTGCTGATACCGTGCTCACCCTTTTAGGCTGGCTCCAGATGAGATGATCAAAAAAAGTCCTTAAAGTAGAAACAGAAGCAGAAGCAGAAATAACGCACCACTAGCTGGGTCAAGTTCACACTAGTTCACTCTAGACGCGTTTCGGAACCGTAGTTCCTTCCTCAGTAGGCAAATGTGAAATGCTGAATGGAGACAGGCTGAACATGTCTTTATATCCCCTTATTGGGTCTGATAAAATATCTGGTCTGGATTCCGGATTTTGCAACTGCAGGTAATTTGCAGATTGCACTCTCCCAAACCTTTCTTTAGACCCAAAAATTACTTATATGCATATACAATAATTAATAAATAATGAATATAGACAATATACAATACAAAAATATATATAAAATACAGAATACATAAAAATGATGTTATACATATTATAGATGGATCTCAGGTTCATGGGTCTGTGCGCATTGACGGAGTAGGGAGAGAGGGGGGGGGGGGGGCCGCAGGGAAAGCCAGCGCGTTGCTAGATAGCCCGGCACTGACTATCCATGGGGTCCTACTCACCTCTCCTATAAGAAGCCGAAGATTTCAATCTCCGAATTCAATCCTAGGGGCATTAAAGATCCAAATTCTAAAATCTTCTTGGATTCTGTTTAACTGATTGGATGGCACAGAATCTCATCTTGCTAGGATCTCCTGTGTGATGTAATTTAAAATGTTTTGACAGAGGATGTATTTCTGACTGTTTTTTTGATATTATTAATATGCTCTGCGATCCTAGTATTAAATACTCTTTTTGTGCGCCCTATATATTGTTTTGGGCATGGGCATTGGATGACATAGATGACTGCTTTACTATTACATGACAAAATTTCTTTAATTTCCCACTTGAAGTTATTGGACGTTGATGTTATAGTTTTTATATTTCTATCAAAATGTGTCTGTCTACAATTTTGACAGCAACCGCACCTGAAAAAACCTTTCAGGTTGGACCATGGGGTTATCATTGGTTCTATAACCTTCTTTCGTATCGTTGGAGCTACCTGGAGTCCTAGATTGGAAGCGCGGGTGTAGACAATTGGAGGATGGGCCGGAAGTATAGGGCCCAGAGTTTTGTCATCTTTTAATAGATGCCAGTGTTTGTATGTAATGTTATTCACCATCCAATAATCTTTATTCAATGGTAGAATCATTTTTGCTGTTATATCTTCGTCTTGGGTGATGTTAGATATTTCTTTAGATTTAAAAAAGGAGTCTCTGTCCAATTGTCTCACCCTTTCAATTGCATCCTCCAGTAGTCCATTAGGGTACTCTTTTGCCAAGAATTGCGCTTTCATATGTTCTGCCTCTACCTCGAACTTATCTTGTTCAGTGCAGTTTCGTTTTAGGCACCTGAACTGAGAAAAAGGGACATTCAGGAGCCACCTAGGAAGGTGGCAGCTTGTACTTAGGATGAAACTATTTTTCGCTACATCCTTTTGGTACGTGCTGCACACAAGTTTCCTGTTTTTTATGTATATGTAAATCTAGAAATTCAACTGTTTGAGGATCAATATTTGCTGTAAACTTCAGATTGAGCCTATTGTTATTAATTTCATGTATGAACTGTAACAATGTAGTGTGTGGACCTCTCCACACTAATAGAACATCATCAATGTAGCGCCGCCATAGGACCAGGTCATTATTTATTAATTATTGTATATGCATATAAGTAATTTTTGGGTCTAAAGAAAGGTTTGGGAGAGTGCAATCTGCAAATTACCTGCAGTTGCAAAATCCGGAATCCAGACCAGATATTTTATCAGGCCCAATAAGGGGATATAAAGACATGTCCAGCCTGTCTCCATTCAGCATTTCACATTTGCCTACTGAGGAAGGAACTACGGTTCCGAAACGCGTCTAGTGTGAACTAGTGTGAACTTGTGTGAACTTGACCCAGCTAGTGGTGTGTTATTTCTGCTTCTGCTTCTGTTTCTACTTAAAGGACTTTTTTTGATCATCTCATTTGGAGCCAGCCTAAAAGGGTGAGCACGGTATCAGCACTAGCCCCAAGCGGGGGCAGCAGTTTAATACCATCACAGTGGACTGACCTATACCAATTGGTGCGTTACTGTTTGACGCTTCTGTTGAATAGAATTGAACTTTACACCGGCGCGGCTCTGCTACATCGATTTCCGCCACTTTGACCGGCGCAGGTGGATGACATCATTGACCAGCAAACCATTCTCTGGTTTGGTCACATGAGACGCCGTGAAGAACAAGCCGAGTGACTACCTCGTGGCAGGAGGTAGGAAACTAACACCAGTTGAAGGGGGTCTAACCGTAACATTAAGCAATATTTGGATGCTGAGACCACTTACCAGCGACCACAAACTCAACATCTTTTGAACAACCTATGTTAAGATCACTGGCAAATTAACATATAACTATCCGAACATTTGAGAGATCTAACTATAACACGTTGCAGACAGACACCATTCATGCACCAATGGTCTCTTGAGACCTACAATCCCTATAGGGGTCCCTAACTGATAATAAAATATTTATCTTTATTGATTATTTTTTTAAAAGTTTTATATTTGCAATAACACACGCAAAAAAAGAGATTAACTTTTTTTTTGTGTGTGTCATTGCAAATATAAAACTTTTGAAAAAATAATCAATAAAGATAAATATTTTATTATCAGTTAGGGACCCCTATAGGGATTGTAGGTCTCAAGAGACCATTGGTGCATGAATACAAATATCCCGAGGGTCTCTAAAAGGGACTTTGTTTAAAAGACAGACACCATATAGCAAATTAAGAGGTCACATTTGGAGTACTCCTGTTATTTAGGTATATGCGTGAGCTCCGCATTACAAGTACCTATGTATTTATGCTGACATGTTGACATGCAATTAGGATATGTATAACAATTCAATATTTTATTGGGTAAATACATTTTAATAAATGCAAAAATACTGTGAGCCAGTCTGATTGCTTTTTATGAGGTTGCCAGAAAATGTTGGGTCCAAAAAAGGTGGCTTTCTCTTGATACGTGTTATGGATCGTCTTACTAGGGACCTCTGGGGTAGTTTCAGGTAGTTCATCAGCCTCCTCCCAGTTTTCAGACTTAGGCCGCAGGCGCGTCACAGCTGTGCCGTACGGACCTCTCAGGCCTTCCGCATGGGTAAATTCAACGGGCTCACCTTCTCAGAGATTGTGCATGTATCCCGGCAAGTAGCTCCGCTTCACTGATCTGCGGTTTACGAATAGATCTTGGCCAGTGGTAAGATCTTTTATGAAGCCGAACCCACGATCCTTGTAGAAGGCGATTACAGTGCCCGACCTCTGTTCCAGGCGGGGCTGACATTCTCTTGGGTCTTCATGGATGGCTTTAGCAACTTCTTCGAAGTATATCTTGGCTTGAGTCGTCTTGCGTACCGCAGCGGCACGTATCTCCTGCATTAAAGTAGGCCATAAGGGATTCGGCCTAGGGAAACCTCCATTCGAGAGTAAGCTGGTGGCTCACCCATTTCGAGTACTGCGGCTCCGCGCTGTGAATCGGCAGGTGCTGGAGTCTTGTGTAATGCTCAGGTGCCCGTCATTCCTGGGAGCGCAGTCTCCGCCATACTTTCAGACAGCAGGACATGCAAAAGTCCTTTCCATTGCTCAGTCAGACTTCATCCTTTCTCTGGCACGTCCCCTAGGTAATCCAGCATAGGGGAGGCGGTGTACATTTTGTAATCCATGCAAAGGAGGCTTGGTCTGTGGCGCAGCAGAAATATTTCTACCGTTTTTTTTTTTTCAAATGCAGTGGTGCCAAGTTTTCCCGCTTTTAGGGGGGAGTGTCTTTAGTTTTTACCGCCAAGCTGCTCAGTGATGACGCAGCCAACAATTACAAGTCCTTCGGTGGCCATTTAAAGTACAAAATAGTCCATTCAAATACAGCAAGCAGCGCAACTGACCTTTCAAAAATCCACAATTTTCCAGTTTTAACTATGCGGTTTTGTAGTAGAAGAATAGAGCAGTACATGCAGACAGTCTTTAAGCAGTTTTAACAGTTCCTTGGCCCAATAGAAGCAATAAACAGTTGGGGCCCATTCACAATAGGCAATCCACAATAAAGCAGGGTTTTGCAAGTCCTGTTCACACACAGCGCCAATTTCAATTATTGCAGTGCACAAAAATACAACAATGCACAAGTCCAGTTCCTTAAAGGCACAGAGGATATTTATCAGAAATCCTGTTCTATAAGGCACAGAGGATATTTATCCTGTTTGTGATGCCAATTTTTATTATGCGGTATGCCAGACCTTGCAGGGGAATTATGTGTGAGGTCACGGTGTGAGCAATAGGTGGGCCGAGATAAATACAGTTCTGGTTACTCACGGTTATGTCGTCCCTGGGCAGGCTCGCATAAGTGAAAAGGAGAACGGCACAAGGATTCTCTGGGGCACACTTTGGTGTAAGGGACACTGGCCAGATGTTGGTTTGAGGTGCCCTTGGTGGTCTGTATTAATGTGCCAGTGGCAAGGTCCCTTGTAATCGTGATGCCAGTACCTTTTGTATGTGTCACGACTATGTTCATGGTCGTGACTCTTAGACCCACATGCAGTTGCCAGCGGTCAGTTTGGTTGTTCACCGCAGGTAAGGGCTGTGAGTTGTTTGCCCCACCTGTGGTTGCCGCTGGCAACATGATGTTGTTGGCAGTGTAGCAGCCTTAGCTGGTTGCTGGGCTGCTCGCTGTCTATGCATGTGGTTGCCTCTGGCAACCTGTGTAGTGTATGTGTGCACTTTCCCTGTTTGGTGTGCACAGGGTTTTGTTGTGTGTGCATTTCCTCTTTAAGTAGCTTCACTACCCTGTCTGGTGTTGGAAGGGTTAACTCCCATCCTGATGTGTGTGAGTGGGTGTGGCTGCTTGGGCTATTTAGCTTCCACTGGATGCCTGAAGTTGAGGGGTACTCCAGCCATGCTGTATGCTGGAGTCATCCTCCTGGTCTTCTTATGCCATTTCTCCAGTGAGGGCCACCCTTGTGGTCATAAGTAAATGTCATGATGTTAAGTTTATCTTCTTGTGCTGTCTTACCTTATTGCAGCTATGGTGTTGTGGTTTCCTGTGTGATTTGTGATGTGTGCTCTGTCCTTTTATGTTGGTGTGGACATCAGCACTTGTGCACGGGTTCCAGTCAGTGTATCTGTGGCAGGTAGGTGTGGAACTGGTTTCACTTACCTGCCATATCCATATGCTGTATATGTTCCCTTCTCCTTGCAGCTTTGTCAGTTGAGACTCCTGTTCCTCCGTGATGTGGAGGAACGGGTCGTCTTACCCTGCTCCTAGTCCAGGGATTTCCTGAGGGCTAGTAGGGACTCGAGGTTCCGGAGTATGAGCCCTCCTATCATCAGGGTTGGCTCATACAGCTAACAGTCAGGGTCAGTATTAGGGACGTTTTATGAGGTGACCTGCTCCCTGATCCTGTCGTCCTGGCCTAGCAGCTTCCTTATCCTTTTAACATTGCTCGTGGGGGGTTTCCCCCATTCCTCACCGTGACAGTATGACCACAAGGGTGGCCCTCACTGGAGAAATGGCATAAGAAGACCAGGAGTATGACTCCAGCATACAGCATGGCTGGAGTACCCCTCAGCTTCAGGCATCCAGTGGAAGCTAAATAGCCCAAGCAGCCACACCCACTCATACACACAAGGATGGGAGTTAACCCTTCCAACACCAGACAGGGTAGTGAAGCTACTTAAAGGGGAAATGCACACACAACAAAACCCCGTGCACACCAAACAGGGAAAGTGCACACATACACTACACAGGTTGCCAGAGGCAACCACATGCATAGACAGCGGGCAGCCCAGCAACCAGCTAAGGCTGCTACACTGCCAACAACATCATGTTGCCAGCGGCAACCACAGGTGGGGCAAACAACTCACAGCCCTCACCTGCGGTGAACAACCAAACTGACCGCTGGCAACTGCATGCTGGTCTAAGAGTCACGACCATGAACATAGTCGTGACAGTATGGAGGTACAACCATTTACTATAGTGTTAATAGAGGAACTGAGTCTGAGACAAGCAGGATGAAACTCCAAATGGCACTTTACTAATGATGACTCTTGATTACAATACATCCATAGGCATTAAAACAGTCTCTTGATACAATCCGGCATTAAGCACAATTTCCAATGCATATGGGGATAGGGAAATGCAAATCCTTAATAAAGTACAGGCTCTTGTAATACATAAGTAAACTACTGCTCAGACTAGGCTGGTAATAATGAAAGTCTTACACTGATCACAACTCCGGCCTGATCCTAATCCTTGATTAAAAAGGTGCTTTTCTGAATCCTGAAACTTCTATTCCAATGCTGTTCTGACAGTTGGCCTGACTGTCCTCAAGATTTAAACTGGAGATGTAGATGCTTCAAGCTATCTCCTACACCTGTGTATAGATGGAGGGCACACAAAATATCTGGGGCAATGTGGACTGAACAATAAATATTTATTAATATATATAAAACCTATTTATACATAGATAGATAAAAAATCTGCAATCCATACCATAAGGGATAAATATTAAAACCAGAGTCATATATCTGCAGAATAAATATGATACTTCAATAATTGCACTTGGTTATAAGTGAACAGATCGTTCATATAAAGCAGCGTATCTGTAAAGAAAATGTCCTGCTCAGCAGATCCACACCTTAAAGATCTCAAATGAAAGCACATATTTTCCTCACAATTTTATCAGCACTCCGTGGTTCACTTTTCACACCCAAACTTGTTATAATGCAGACACATAAACACAGATATTTGAGTACATTACCGGTCCGGTGGGTGTTGTGGCTGCACAATTGGAGTTTCACTGCGGGACTGAGGGTCGGTGTTGGATCTTTCATCATGGAGTATGTGTCCGCATCAGTATGTCCATTCCATAGCCCCGCAAAAATAATAGTACATGTCCTATTCTTGTCCATTTTAGGCATTGTTACAATGGATCCGCAAAAAAAAAACAGATGGCATACCGATGTCATCCGTTTTTTTTTGCGGATCCGCAATTTGCGGACCATTGCAGTTTCACAGAGATTCCTACCCTACTTGTCCAGGCTCTTGGTGATAGTCTGCCATGTGACAATTAGGGCATTTTGAATGCATAACAAGGCAGTTCTGCCATTTTGCAGTCTGGGAAAGTTGGGTAACAATGTCTGCTGGGCCATGATGGATGTCATATTGGTTTGATAAAGTACACACAATGCTGCAATCTATCATACAGAGTATCAGGACATTGTAAGCAGCTTGTGGTCAATAATAAAACTCCTAAGTGTTGTCACCCAACTTTCCCAGTACCTACCAAAAGGTAGGTTTTATTTAGTTTTTATCACTTAATAGACAAATTTTGGAGTCCAACAGTTTGGTAAAGTTGGGTAACAAGTATAACAGAGGTCACATTTGATTCATACATTCAGTATACACAGTATTGTGTACCTTTAGACTATAGAGTACACATTTGTATAGTGTCAGGACAACAAGTATTCTTCATGTCCAGTTTGGTCTCCAGCATACCAACACATTGTGGACACAGTTAGAACATGGTGCAGTACAAGGAGTGGTGAGTACAGCGCTAATTTCACTGTTTCCTGCACCTTCAGCATACAAATACGCTCTTACATAAGGGGTGCGCTCATTAGTATTTGCTTTATAAGATGCACTTCCATTTGGTGGAAAGTATGTTGGAGATACGTATCAAACAAGTATAGGGAATAACAAATTGATTCCAAACAGATTGAATTTGATCCAAATTTTCTAAAAATTCTAACCAAATCCAAATTAAGGGTTTTATTCGGGGAAATTTCCCAAAATTGCATCAGCCTTTAGTAAAGAATAAGAAGAAATATTGCATGATCACACCATCTGGCGTTTGAAATTGCGATCCTTTTTTAGACCATTTTTTTTTGCATATTAAAATCCTAAAGTGCAGTTAATTTTTTTTGTTGTTGCCACCAGCAACTGTGCATTTATCTGCAGCCATATTTGATGCTATCACTTTAAGAGGAGTATTTATGTTGGTTTAGCATTAAAGAGCTTGAAATTAGCTGCATACCGTCCCATGAGACCCCAGAGTGTCGTCCTCATGGTTTCAGGTCACTTGGAGCACTTTTGAGTTCAATTTATTTGGGTTTGAAGCGAATTGCCCAACCATTACGACCTAATCAAATCTAAATTGAATTTCAAGAAATTGGCTCATTACTTATAGGGATTTTATCTCATATTTGGCGGCACTGTCACCTGACGAGACCCTTCTGGACTGCAACAGAATGTCTTATAAACAAAGTATGTTATTCTAATATACAAATATCCATTGAAATGATAGCCCATCTTCCACCTGTCTAATAAAATACTAGTTATATGTCTCATTGATGTGGCAAAACACTTAATCCTGTTACCATGCTTCTAAACCCCCAAACTGACATACATTGGACTGATATAGTCAAAGTTGTCAGCTGAAAGGAATGGACCAATTAGCAGAACCGAACACATGATGAGTTTTTAAAAGTCTGGAGCTCATGGCTAAAATATTTCAATTGTGATTGAAAGAAAAAATGGTCTATCCTTTTAACTTCACAAGCTGACTCATAAGTCCTCACTTGTTAAACAAAGCTGATAACTTTAATAACTGTAAAGGCTATGGATACTTTTAAGTTTTTTTTATTATTATTGCATTGTACTCATTTTGAGCTAAAAATCATATTTTTTTACAATTGGTCATTATTAAACATTTTTGAGTCCCTTTGTCTGTACAGCCTTGAGATTCTCTAGTAGTAGGCTCTGTATTTTACTGTTTCTCATCAGACAGCTCACTTGACTGACTCCTTATCTGTGATCTCTGACCTTATAAACACTCATTATAGCTCAATTCTCATCTTACTGAAGAATGTGGGTTACATAAGTGTTTTGACTAGAGATGAGCAAAAAAATTGAAGCTTTTTGCGCACATTTTTGATCAAACATGTGTCGGGCCCATCTACCAGGCGTCAAGGTGGTTTCTGCAGATGGGTCCCTAACACTAACAGAACTGCCTCTCCTGGGCTTGACTAAGCCTATAATATTCAGGCCAGTGTAGGAACCAGCTACATATATACTCTGCTCAGAAGCCCCAGGCAGAAGGGCGGGGAGTGCTCAATCTAAAAAAGGCAGCTTCTATTTTTTTCATTTATAGCAGGTATATATGAAAAAATGACCACATTAATTTAGAATAATCCCTATTTCCCAGTTTTATTGTTTGTATGTGAGATGTTGTGCTGCCATACCTTTTTTTGTTTGCTTTCTGCATGCTCACTTTATGGATGTGCACCTGCGACTATGAATGTGCTTGTCTAAATTTTCTTGTAGTAGAGATGAGCAAAGTTATCAAAAATTTGATTTGGCTGCTTCACCAAATTTCGCAAAGAAATTCAATTCATTACGAATTACTTAGTCACGAAGCACATTCCATTGTATGTAATGGGCGCAATGACGGGGAACGGCGATCGCACCACCCTCTGTCATTGAATCCCTCGGATGCCGCGTTCATCTCTGATAGCGGCATCTGACATTAACATTGTGGCTTTTCAGTTGTAAAAAAATCAGTGGTTAAAAAAAATACATACTCAACTCATCCATTTGCTTGTGGAGAGGCCATTGCGGCCATCTTGATTGAAGAAACCGCGCAAAATCTCACATGGTGACGTGATGACGTCATCACATCACCGGACAAGATTTTGCATGGTTTCTTCAATCAAGATGGCCGCAATGGCCTCTCCACAAGCAAATGGATGAGGTGAGAACTTTTTTTTTTTTTACCGCCATTTCAGGAAAAATTACCACAATTACCACAAAGCTTGAGGAAATTCGGCTTTGTGGCGAATCAAATTTTTCATGAAATTTGGATCGAAGTCATGTTTCACTTCGATTCACTCAAAACTAGTTATGACCTTTTAGCAATTTAGAGATAAGGTTAATTAGATGACTGGCACAAAGTAAAAGTACAATTAACACAGCTAGACAAACAACCCTTTGTGACAGACTAGCTGAATATTTGTAATAAACACCCTTGAAAAAAATTATTTTAGCCCAAAACGAATAAAATGCACACATTTTCTACCTTATTCTTCCTTCCCTTCTGTTTTCCCTTCTTTTTTTTTATCCTTTAGACTTATTTTTCTTGTACTGCTCTTTACTTAAAAGATAAATAAATAAATAAAGGAGTAGGGTATAGTCACACACAGTGGATTTGTTGCAGAAATTTCTGTTAGTGAAAATCAGTTTATACAACTGGATGGGCTTGATTCAGCAACAAGTACATGGATTTCTGCAAGCACCTTTCACATTAATGGGATAGTCAAAGAAATGTCTTCAACAAATCTATTGTACCTGAATATAGAGTGCCGTTAAAGAGGTTTTGAAGTTATCCATTTAGCGCTGTCCTGGGCTATCTCCTATAGAAATGAATGGAGTAGCAGCATGCATGCCTTACTGGCAGCTCGGTTCATATCAGGGAGCTCCATGTCGTACTGGTTCCCCATTCCCCCAGCAGTAGGAACCCCACAGATCTAATAATTATCCCCTACCGTGTGAATAGGGGAATAACCTCACACAACAGGAATACCCCTATAGGGCGCTGATTTATTTGTCAATATCCATGGAGTCTTTGTGACCAAATCACTTATGGAAACAGATACTGTTGACCTCACTGGAATTTCTTTTTGCACAAAGTTATCTCAGCATACATTGTCATATGATGTACACATTACTTTAAAGTTTTCTATAACATTACTTCTTGTTTTATTTTTTTATTTTTTACTTAGGCCAATGTTCATGACATTGTTTTAATGTCATTGCTGGCAATAACAATTGCTGTAAACCCAGCACTCCCAGCATCTCTTACATTTTGTCTTCTGTGTGGTCAAACAAGGCTGAAGAAACTGGGAATCTTCTGTATCAGTCCTCAAAGGATCAACTTAGCTGGGCAGCTGAATCTTGTATGCTTTGATAAGGTAAGTATAAGGGCTCATGCACACGGTTGTAGTTTTGGTCCGCATCCGATATGTGTTTTTTAAGGATCTCATGCGGATCCATTCATCTCAATGGGGCCGCAAAAGATGCAGACATGCTGTCCGCATCCGTAAATCCATCCTGCATCCTGCAATAAAATAGAACATGTACTCTTCTTGTCTGTTTTGTGGACAAGGATAGAATATTTAAACGCAGGAGAAAATATGGCGGCAAGCACTCGACCAGGATGTGTGTTTTGCAGATCTGGGATTTACAGACCGCTAGAACAGATTTGATCATGTGCAAGAATCTAAGGGAACTCCTACATGGTGCAATCTGGCCGAAAAGTCCACATGCAGATTGTCACTAATTGGCAGGCTGCAAATGTACTTTGGCATTTGAAACAGGCAACTTTATTTTGTTCTGTAATTTGTATTATTATATTTTTTCTGTTAGACAAATGTTCATTTTATTGGCTTTTTAATGTTAGTTCTAGAACTGTTAAAAGCAAAAGTAAGTATATCTATAGCATTATAGGGCAAAAGAATACACAAGAGATAATGAGGCTAAAAATGTATTATATTATTGACCCAAATCAAATAAGCAGTCTATATTGTAAGAGGTATATAACTTTTAGGCCAAACAGTTTTTGCTTGCAGCTCTACTACATGCATGCTCTTTCATATTTTCACAAAACCATTACCTTACAATCCTATAGTGATCTAACACTAATCCAGTAGAATCAGAATGTGGTTGTAATTTGGATAAGATAATTAACCTGTATTTTGACTGTTTGAAAGTGTCCATAGATCCAAAGTGTTAAGAGGAAGATGTTAAAGAGCACCTGTCAGCAGATTTGTACCTATGAAACTAGCTGACTTGTTGCATGTGCACTTGGCAGTTGAAGGCATCTGTGTTACTTCCATGTTCATATTTGCCCGCATTGCTGAGAAAAGTGAAGTTTTTCTATACACAAATGAGCCACTAGGAGCAATGGGCTCAGCTCTCTCTGCAACGGTAACACCCCCGTTGCTCCTAGAGGCTCATTTGCATATATCAGAACATCATTTTTCTCAGCAATGTGGGCACATATCAACATGGGACCAACACAGATGCCAAGTGCACATGCAACAGGTCGGCCAGTTTCATAGGTACAAATCTGCTGACAGATGCCCTTTAAAGGGAGTCTGTCACCCCGATTTTAGACTATCTTGAGTAATACATGAGTTGTAATGCAGATATGGAGTCCATATCATTATTTTTTATTTCCCTGCTGCCCCCCATTCCCCCTCTGTCAGCGCTCAGAGCTTCACTGAAATACATTGGAGTCCTCTCCATTATGATAGCACACAGTCCGGTCTGTGTATTTCAGTGCAACTTTGAATGGTGACAGCAGGGTAGCTGGGATCAGTAGGAATATAAAATAGTTTTCTGGACTCCTTATCTGCAGTACTACTCATTTATTACTCTAGATAATAGTCCAAAATCAGGTGACATATTCACTTTAAATGGATATTAAACCACAATAGTTCTGAAATCAAACTATAAAATGCATCAATTTATCTCTACATAGACTGGCACTTTGACAGAAGACGTCTTGGATTTGTATGGGGTTCTTCCATGTGAGAAAAGCCGGTACGTTTTAGTCAGTTAAACAACTGTAGGCCCAGTTGCTCTTCAAAGCAATAAATGGTAAAACATTTATTAGCAGAACATTACAATGTTTCATCCATAAATTGATCCCTCCCTCCTCAATAGAACCCTACCCCTCATCCTAACCCTGTTATCTGCCAATCGTATTATTTCATGTTTTATTGTGACACACAAGCAATATTGTACTGCTTCAACTACCTAACTGTTTTTCCCAAGCTCTGCTTTGGCTTGGAGAAGGGGACTTAACAGTTGAGGGGTGGGAGGGTTGCTTTAGCTGCTCATACCTTGGAATTGGTAACAGCTAGAGATATGGTCTTGATGTTTTAAAGCTGGCCTTCCAAGTAAGGATGTTCATTACATACTTCCAAAAGTTTTGTCCGTCAAATGAACCCGAAGCTTTTCATGTTCGCTTTGGACGAATCCAGTAAACTGGCGCACAGTGCCATCTTACTGCACATGTAGTCAGGAAAAAGCACGAGGGAGGAATAAGAAGGATGCTCACATAAATCTGAGAGGAAGTATGGGAAGAGGACTTGTCCTTATTGGCTCACAGGTTGATAGACAGCCTTGATGAGCCAATCAGTACAACAGAAGACAGGGAGGTCATAATCAAGCTTCTATTCTAGTGTCAGGGACAGTGAAGGGGAAGGCCAGAAAAAAGATGACTTGTTTAGAATAAAGAAAGGCAGGAAAACCTTTCAGCCAGAGTGAGACGTGAGGAGCTGAGGCTAGGTGTGCCTCTCAGCACAGTGCAGCCAGCCAGTAGCGCAGGGGCAACACGTGAGGTGCACGTTGGACCGATGAGGGGCCAAATTATAACACACAGTTCATCAGTTTACTCACGGTTAGCAGAAAGCCTCCCTGGGCTGGCAGCACAGTGTTCAGGTGGACAGCACAAAATCCTCCGGGGCACGCTCTGTGGTAGGAAGCATCAGCCAAGATGGTGGTTGAGGTGCCCTTGATGTTAGGGGTACCGTTAATGGTGGTACAACCAATAGTGATAATAAGATAAGATAAGATGCCTTTATTGTCACTGTACAATACAATGTAATACAATGTACAATACAATGAAATGTTGTTTGGAGCAATCCTGGATGCCATGGACAGAGGAACAAGAACTGACATTTAAACGAAAGAATTACACTAGAAAAAAACAAACATTGCACTAGAAAGCATTACCATTCACAGTTCACAGCATATATATATATATATATATATATATATATATAGCAAGAGCAAAGTAGGAAGTGCCTATGAGTATATATACACACAATAATGAGGTAGACAGTGGTAAGATGCAACTCACAACTTTTACTTTTAGTGACTTTGGTTGCAGCAGTACAAAAATGCAGTCTCTTGATGTTTTTAGAGTTGGTCTGCAAATCCACTGTTTCTAGGCTTTTCAAGTTTTTAATTTTGGAGCAGTGGGTTATTTTCGATATCAGTGCAATTTTGGGTGAGGTTGCCGGAGGCTTTGGTATCCTTCACCTGAATATCCCAAAGGTCCTTGATGCCTGACTTGTGGCTTTTATCCTTTGGATGTATATAAGTTCTTTTTCTCTTGTCCCTATCTGGATTAAACTTTCATTTGAGCTGAAGTGCTAGATCTGCACTCTTTCACTCTCAGTATCAGTCTACGTACTGATCTCCACACTGACCTGTCTCCACTAATCTGAACTTTGGTCCCAACTGGTCTGTCTCACTAGGTCTGACCTGGGTATATATAAGACCTAAGCTATATCCCCATCTAGTGGTGGTATGTCTAAATGACACCTAATCTACCTGGTAACAGGGATTTTGCAGATATAACAGTACAAAGTCATACAATACAACATAATACAGTTTCAGATATAAAAAGTGCTTTTAAGCAGTGTCCACACACATGTAGTGGGATGCTGCAACAGCTGCAGCTGCTGCAGAACCTCAAAAGCAGCTACCTGCAAGAACATTTCTTTTTTGCCCCCATTTGAACAGAAATATTGCTTTTTTTTGCAAATGTTGTACAATATGTGTTTTACCATCCAGAGGAGAAATCTCAGTTAAAACACATGAAATACTAGTCCCAAATCGGTGTCGGGGCATTTCCAGACAGTTTAAGGTGATTTTTTTTGCCAAAAAAAAGCAATACAAGTGTGCAATGAGTGTTTTCCAATACACAAGGTAACGCTTGAAATCTATGTGTGAAAACACATGAAATACTAGTCCGAAATCTATATCAGTGCATCTCCAGACAGTTAAAAAAAATATTTTGAGAAAAATAGCAACATAAGTGTACAACACGTGTTTTACAATTTTGCAATCCAGAGGGTAGCTTTTAACCACCTCCGGACCGCTGTACGCACAGACGCGTCCTGGAGGTGGTTGATTCATTCCTCCTGGACGCGCCGGCGCGTCATCTCGCGAGACGCGAGATTTCGGTCACAGCCGGCCCGCGCATGCGCATCGCGGGCCGGCAAAAGTTAGAGGAGTATTTCATCAGCAACCTGCCAGCCAATGATCGTCGCTGGCAGGTTGCTGATTTTTAAAAAATCGAATCACAAGCCAGATAACAGATCATATTAGTAAATATGATCTGTTATATGGCTTCTCTGCTTCTCTGCTGGTCCTTTTCGTCGGTTGGATCCAGCAGAGAAGCAGACATCACTGTGAGTACACACCAAACACTGCCCTTAGCCCCTGATCACCATCCATCACCCCCATCATCCAAATTAACCCCTTGATCGCCCCCTGTCAATCACTTAGTGAAAGACAAAAAGTGATCAGTGTAAACTGACACTTTTTTTTTTCACTAGTATTGGCTGTTAGGTTTTAGGGATAGTTTAGGCCCCTTGGTTAGGTAGTTAGCGTCAGTTAGCGCCCACCCCACCGCACCGCAGTCACTTTTATTCGCTGTTTAGCGTATCGCTAATCAGCATTTGTACTTTTATAGTATCTGTAAGTGATCAAAACTGATCACGGTCAGATCTATAATAGTATTAGTGTCACTTTAGTTCGCCCTCCACCCAAAACGCAGTGTTTGCCCGATCAGGCCTGATCGGTCGCCCACACGTGCGTTCACCCACGCCCGCCCCACCGCAGTGACAAAAAAATTTTTTTTTTTGATCACTGCACATTCACTTTACACGCTCTGCGGCGATAAAAAAATCAGTTTTGATATTTTTTATCAACCGCAGCGGCCTCCGGTACTTCGCTAGCCTCCCCTTTGTAAGACAGGCTTGCTTTTTTTCTTGGGTAGTCTCAGGGAATACCCCTAAATTTAGTAGTCCAAATGTCAAACAGGGGGTATTCTTCTGAAGAGGCCTACAGGATTCTGACCCAGTCGGATGAGGAGTGGGAACCCTCATCTGATGAATCTAGCGGGTCAGAATATGAACCTGTAGAAAGCAGTGGCTCTCTGACCCAAAGTTCGGACGAGGAGGTTGAGGTCCCTGGCAGCACCAGGCGTACCCGGCCCCGTGTCGCTAGACCACAGGTTATGCAGGATCCGCTTCAAGAGCAGCAGAGTGGGGCTGTCGCTGCCGGATCACGTGGTGAGGCATACACCAGCAGCGCAGCCCTTCCTGGACCTAGTACCAGCACTGCCGTACAACATGGTGAAGTAGCGAGCACCAGAAGGGCAGTTGAAGCTGGTACGGTGGCACGTGCACTAGTTACCCCGTCGCAGCCACCGCACAGACAGGCCCGTAGAGCCCCTAGAATCCCTGAGGTGCTGGCAAACCCTGATTGGCAGTCACCAACTTCAGCCGCACCAGTAGTTCCCCCTTTCACCGCCCAGTCTGGAGTTCGGGTTGAGACGGCTCAGATCAGTACGGCCCTGGGATTTTTTGAGCTGTTCTTGACTGCGGAGCTCTTGGACTTAGTCGTGGCAGAGACCAACCAATATGCCACACAATTTATAACCGCAAACCCGGGAAGCTTTTATGCCCAGCCTTTCCGGTGGAAACCAGTCCAAGTTTCCGAACTTAAAATTTTTCTGGGCCTTCTCCTCAACATGGGCCTGACAAAAAAGCATGAATTGCGGTCATATTGGTCAACGCACCCAATTCATCACATGCCCATGTTCTCTGCTGCTATGTCCAGGACACGATTTGAGGCCATCCTGCGTTTCCTGCACTTTAGCGACAACACCACCTCCCGTCCCAGAGGCCACCCAGCTTTTGACCGGCTCCACAAAATTCGGCCCCTCATAGACCATTTCAACCAGAAATTTGCAGATTTGTATACCCCTGAGCAAAACATCTGCGTAGACGAGTCCCTAATACATTTTACCGGGCGCCTTGGCTTCAAACAGTACATCCCAAGCAAGCGTGCCCGGTATGGGGTCAAATTGTATAAGCTCTGTGAAAGGGCCACAGGCTATACCCACAAATTTCGGATCTATGAGGGAAAAGATCAGACCCTGGAGCCGGTCGGTTGCCCTGACTACCTGGGGAGCAGTGGGAAGACAGTCTGGGACTTGGTGTCACCCTTATTCGGCAAGGGGTACCATCTTTATGTGGACAATTTTTACACAAGTGTGGCCCTCTTTAGGCATTTGTTTCTAGAACGGATTTGCGCCTGTGGCACCGCGCGAACTAGTCGCGTGGGCTTCCCCCAACGGCTTGTAACCACCCGTCTTGCAAGGGGGGAGAGGGCTGCCTTGTGTAACGAAGAACTGCTCGCGGTGAAATGGAGAGACAAGCGTGACGTTTACATGCTCTCCTCCATTCACGCAGACACGACAATACAAATTCAAAGGGCAACCCGTGTCATTGAAAAGCCCCTCTCAGTCCACGACTATAATGCGCTCATGGGAGGGGTGGACTTCAATGACCAGATGTTGGCTCCCTATTTAGTTTCCCGCAGAACCAGACGCTGGTATAAGAAGGTGTCTGTATATTTAATTCAATTGGCGCTCTACAATAGTTTTGTTCTCTACAGTAAGGCTGGGAGAACACGATCCTTCCTCAAATTCCAGGAAGAGATCATCGAGAACCTCCTTTACCCAGGAGGTTCCGTGGCCCCATCCACCAGTGTAGTTAGCCGTCTACACGAGCGACATTTCCCCAGTGTCGTTGCTGGTACCTCAACCCAACCGCCACCCCGAAAAAAATGTCGTGTCTGTAGCAGGAGTGGAATAAGGCGTGACACCCGCTATTTCTGTCCTGACTGTCCGGACCACCCTGCCCTATGCTTAGGAGAGTGTTTCCGGAAGTACCACACACAGGTACACCTAGCATAGGGATCACATCTCACCAGGACAGGCACACAGGGCTATTAGGGCCCTTTCTCTCACAGCTGCTGCAAACCTCTCCTTTCACCTGGGATAAAGTGCATAACGTACTTCGCCACATCTTTGGGCGATTTGCGCTTTGCACATTGTCCCATGGGGAAGGAGAGGTTTGTTCTATAAAGGTAAAAAAAACAAAACAAAAAAAAAATTACCGGTAAGTAAAAAAGTTAAAAAAGTTTAAAAAAGTTAATATGTTCTGTTCTAAAGTTAATAAAGTTATTGCTTTGCGGCCTGGTTTTTTCTTTTTTGTTTTGTTTTTTTTACCTTCCAGGTGGACCATCCGATCGACCAGCTGCAGCACTGATGTGCATTCGGACAGAAGCATTGCGCTGCTGTCAGATTACACGCAAGTCGGTGTATGCGGCGCTGCAAGACGAGATTTCTCCTCTGCAGTAAAAGATATGTTTGCCAAGGCATATGAGCTGAGGAGGTGGCGGTGTTCATATACTTTGGCAAACACTTTGTATATATAAAAAAAAAAATCCCGGCAATGATTTATTCATCCACATCGATTGATGTGAATGGAGAAATCTGGTTTGCCAGGGCATACGAGCTGAAGTGGGTATGGATGTTGGGCGGAGCTCCTATGTCCTGGCAGACGCCTTTCCCCTCCTTTTTTCTTTTTTTGGCCGAGATTTTTTCATCCACATTGATCGATGCGAATGAAGAAATCTGTGCCGTTCATTTTTTTCTTTCAGCCCAGAGGCTGAACGGAAAAAAAAAATCTCATTACCCGTATGCTCAATATAAGGAGAATAGCAGAAACTCCTAATGCTGGGCATACATGTAATGATTGCGGAGACCCTCAAATGCCAGGGCAGTACAAACACCCCACAAATAACACCATTTTGGAAAGAAGACACCCCAAGGTATTCGCTGAGGGGCATATTGAGTCCATGAAAGATTGAAATTTTTGTCCCAAGTTAGCGGAAAGGGAGACTTTGTGAGAACAAAATCAAAAAAATCAATTTCCGCTAACTTGTGCCAAAATTTTTTTTTTTCAATGAACTCGCCATGCCCCTCATTGAATACCTTGGGGTGTCTTCTTTCCAAAATGGGGTCACATGTGGGGTATTTATACTGCCCTGGCATTTTAGGGGCCCCAAAGCGTGAGAAGAAGTCTGGTATCCAAATGTCTAAAAATGCCCTGCTAAAAGGAATTTGGGCCCCTTTGCCCACCTAGGCTGCAAAAAAGTGTCACACATCTGGTATCTCCGTACTCAGGAGAAGTTGAGGAATGTGTTTTGGGGTGTCTTTTTACATATACCCATGCTGGGTGAGATAAATATCTTGGTCAAATGCAAACTTTGTATAAAAAAAATGGGAAAAGTTGTCTTTGCCAAGATATTTCTCTCACCCAGCATGGGTATATGTAAAATGACACCCCAAAACACATTCCCCACCTTCTCCTGAGTACGGAGATACCAGATGTGTGACACTTTTTTGCAGCCTAGGTGGGCAAAGGGGCCCACATTCCAAAGAGCACCTTTCGGATTTCACAGGTCATTTACCTACTTACCACACATTAGGGCCCCTGTAAAATGCCAGGGCAGTATAACTACCCCACAAGTGACCCCATTTTGGAAAGAAGACACCCCAAGGTATTCCGTGAGGGGCATGGCAAGTTCCTAGAATTTTTAATTTTTAGTCACAAGTTAGTGGAAAATGATGATTTTTTTTTTTTTTTTTTTTTTCATACAAAGTCTCATATTCCACTAACTTGTGACAAAAAATAAAAACTTCCATGAACTCACTATGCCCATCAGCGAATACCTTGGGGTCTCTTCTTTCCAAAATGGGGTCACTTGTGGGGTAGTTATACTGCCCTGGCATTCTAGGGGCCCAAATGTGTGGTAAGGAGTTTGAAATCAAATTCAGTAAAAAATGACCTGTGAAATCCGAAAGGTGCTCTTTGGAATGTGGGCCCCTTTGCCCACCTAGGCTGCAAAAAAGTGTCACACATCTGGTATCTCCGTACTCAGGAGAAGTTGAGGAATGTGTTTTGGGGTGTCTTTTTACATATACCCATGCTGGGTGAGATAAATATCTTGGTCAAATGCCAACTTTGTATAAAAAAATGGGAAAAGTTGTCTTTTGCCAAGATATTTCTCTCACCCAGCATGGGTATATATAAAATGACACCCCAAAACACATTCCCCACCTTCTCCTGAGTACGGAGATACCAGATGTGTGACACTTTTTTGCAGCCTAGGTGGGCAAAGGGGCCCATATTCCAAAGAGCACCTTTCGGATTTCACAGGTCAATTTTTACAGAATTTGATTTCAAATTCCTTACCACACATTTGGGCCCCTAGAATGCCAGGGCAGTATAACTACCCCACAAGTGACCCCATTTTGGAAAGAAGACACCCCAAGGTATTCCGTGAGGGGCATGGCGAGTTCCTAGAATTTTTTATTTTTTGTCACAAGTTAGTGGAAAATGATGATTTTTTTTTTTTTTTTTTTTTTCATACAAAGTCTCATATTCCACTAACTTGTGACAAAAAATAAAAACTTCCATGAACTCACTATGCCCATCAGCGAATACCTTGGGGTCTCTTCTTTCCAAAATGGGGTCACTTGTGGGGTAGTTATACTGCCCTGGCATTCTAGGGGCCCAAATGTGTGGTAAGGAGTTTGAAATCAAATTCAGTAAAAAATGACCTGTGAAATCCGAAAGGTGCTCTTTGGAATGTGGGCCCCTTTGCCCACCTAGGCTGCAAAAAAGTGTCACACATCTGGTATCTCCGTACTCAGGAGAAGTTGAGGAATGTGTTTTGGGGTGTCTTTTTACATATACCCATGCTGGGTGAGATAAATATCTTGGTCAAATGCCAACTTTGTATAAAAAAATGGGAAAAGTTGTCTTTTGCCAAGATATTTCTCTCACCCAGCATGGGTATATATAAAATGACACCCCAAAACACATTCCCCACCTTCTCCTGAGTACGGAGATACCAGATGTGTGACACTTTTTTGCAGCCTAGGTGGGCAAAGGGGCCCATATTCCAAAGAGCACCTTTCGGATTTCACAGGTCAATTTTTACAGAATTTGATTTCAAATTCCTTACCACACATTTGGGCCCCTAGAATGCCAGGGCAGTATAACTACCCCACAAGTGACCCCATTTTGGAAAGAAGACACCCCAAGGTATTCCGTGAGGGGCATGGCGAGTTCCTAGAATTTTTTATTTTTTGTCACAAGTTAGTGGAAAATGATGATTTTTTTTTTTTTTTTTTTTTTTCATACAAAGTCTCATATTCCACTAACTTGTGACAAAAAATAAAAACTTCCATGAACTCACTATGCCCATCAGCGAATACCTTGGGGTCTCTTCTTTCCAAAATGGGGTCACTTGTGGGGTAGTTATACTGCCCTGGCATTCTAGGGGCCCAAATGTGTGGTAAGGAGTTTGAAATCAAATTCTGTAAAAATTGACCTGTGAAATCCGAAAGGTGCTCTTTGGAATATGGGCCCCTTTGCCCACCTAGGCTGCAAAAAAGTGTCACACATCTGGTATCTCCGTACTCAGGAGAAGGTGGGGAATGTGTTTTGGGGTGTCATTTTATATATACCCATGCTGGGTGAGAGAAATATCTTGGCAAAAGACAACTTTTCCCATTTTTTTATACAAAGTTGGCATTTGACCAAGATATTTATCTCACCCAGCATGGGTATATGTAAAAAGACACCCCAAAACACATTCCTCAACTTCTCCTGAGTACGGAGATACCAGATGTGTGACACTTTTTTGCAGCCTAGGTGGGCAAAGGGGCCCACATTCCAAAGAGCACCTTTCGGATTTCACAGGTCATTTTTTACTGAATTTGATTTCAAACTCCTTACCACACATTTGGGCCCCTAGAATGCCAGGGCAGTATAACTACCCCACAAGTGACCCCATTTTGGAAAGAAGACACCCCAAGGTATTCCGTGAGGGGCATGGTTAGTTCCTAGAATTTTTTATTTTTTGTCACAAGTTAGTGGAAAATGATGATTTTTTTTTTTTTTTTTTTTTTCATACAAAGTCTCATATTCCACTAACTTGTGACAAAAAATAAAAACTTCCATGAACTCACTATGCCCATCAGCGAATACCTTGGGGTCTCTTCTTTCCAAAATGGGGTCACTTGTGGGGTAGTTATACTGCCCTGGCATTCTAGGGGCCCAAATGTGTGGTAAGGAGTTTGAAATCAAATTCTGTAAAAATTGACCTGTGAAATCCGAAAGGTGCTCTTTGGAATATGGGCCCCTTTGCCCACCTAGGCTGCAAAAAAGTGTCACACATCTGGTATCTCCGTACTCAGGAGAAGTTGAGGAATGTGTTTTGGGGTGTCTTTTTACATATACCCATGCTGGGTGAGATAAATATCTTGGTCAAATGCCAACTTTGTATAAAAAAATGGGAAAAGTTGTCTTTTGCCAAGATATTTCTCTCACCCAGCATGGGTATATATAAAATGACACCCCAAAACACATTCCCCACCTTCTCCTGAGTACGGAGATACCAGATGTGTGACACTTTTTTGCAGCCTAGGTGGGCAAAGGGGCCCATATTCCAAAGAGCACCTTTCGGATTTCACAGGTCAATTTTTACAGAATTTGATTTCAAACTCCTTACCACACATTTGGGCCCCTAGAATGCCAGGGCAGTATAACTACCCCACAAGTGACCCCATTTTGGAAAGAAGAGACCCCAAGGTATTCGCTGATGGGCATAGTGAGTTCATAGAACTTTTTATTTTTTGTCACAAGTTAGTGGAATATGAGACTTTGTAAGAAAAAAAAAAAAAAAAAAAAAAAATCATCATTTTCCGCTAACTTGTGACAAAAAATAAAAAGTTCTATGAACTCACTATGCCCATCAGTGAATACCTTAGGGTGTCTACTTTCAGAAATGGGGTCATTTGTGGGGTGTTTGTACTGTCTGGGCATTGTAGAACCTCAGGAAACATGACAGGTGCTCAGAAAGTCAGAGCTGCTTCAAAAAGCGGAAATTCACATTTTTGTACCATAGTTTGTAAACGCTATAACTTTTACCCAAACCATTTTTTTTTTACCCAAACATTTTTTTTTTATCAAAGACATGTAGAACTATAAATTTAGAGCAAAATTTCTATATGGATGTCGTTTTTTTTGCAAAATTTTACACCTGAAAGTGAAAAATGTCATTTTTTTGCAAAAAAAATCGTTAAATTTCGATTAATAACAAAAAAAGTAAAAATGTCAGCAGCAAAGAAATACCACCAAATGAAAGCTCTATTAGTGAGAAGAAAAGGAGGTAAAATTCATTTGGGTGGTAAGTTGCATGACCGAGCAATAAACGGTGAAAGTAATGTAGGTCAGAAGTGTAAAAAGTGGCCTGGTCTTTCAGGGTGTTTAAGCACTGGGGGCTGAGGTGGTTAAAATCACAGTGAAAACACCACAAACAGTAGGCCGAACTATTTAACAGATCCAAAACCTCCAGGCAGGTCCAGATCTGCTTATATTGTGGTCACCTCGGGAAATGGTGAGGACGCTTATACTGTGGATGTAGGCACAAATTGTGCCACACCTACACCAAGCTTGACTTCTACTAGCTCTGTGTGAGCAACTCTCATATTTCCTAATTTGTCCACAAGGTAGGCACACAAAACTACAGCCGTGTGCATGATCTTCAGGATAAAAATAAGCTACCTGTATGGGCGTTCAAACACAAACATAGGTACTAGAGTAATACTGCAGCACATGAGGTGGCATCACTGAAAGATACAACTGGCCAGCATTCCCAATCAGAACAAGTCTGTCCTCCTTCTCCTGGTTTTCTTTGTGGCAGCCAACCCGCTTCCCCAAGCAATACAGTGTCCTTGTAATCATCATCAGCTTCTTCTTCTCCTACTAAGACTCCTCGTCCTCCACCTCATCGTGAGACATCCATAATGGAATGTGTGGCCATGAAAAAATCTATTCTCAATGAGCAATTAGCTTGTCTGGCCAAGTTGCTGGTGGTGAAGTCGCTGAAAAACCATTTAGTAGAGTCTGCTCTTACATGATGGAGAACATGGGCTGCTCCTTGTGATTCTCACTGTGAAGCAAGCTCCAGGTCACTGTGGACACTTGGAGCACCTGTTACAACAGTACATGTTTTTCACAGCCCACTGGCTCAATGTTTTTTTTTGTAGCAGCAGTGAGGCAGCACCCCAGCAACAAGGCCAGGTAATTTGGACCCCATCCCCCACACAACTGTCTCAGCCTGGCTCCCACACCAGGCACTTATCTGCTGCCTCCACCTCCTCATCCAAGGACTCGCTCCCATTCTCAACAGCAGCAGGGCACATTGTCGCTGCCACTCACCCTCCTTCCTATCATATGTGTCAAGTCAAGCATTGCCAGGCGGTGTTCGGCCAGGGCAAGAGTAGCCACACAAGCGAACAGTTGCTAAAGTACATCAAGCAGTAAACATCCTGTTGGCTGTCACTCCGTCAACTCCAAGTGGGCAAAGTGGTCAGAGACAATGACCGCAACATCGTGGCTGCCCTGAACCTCGGGGAAATAAGACACACTCCCTACAAGGTTCACGTTATTAACCTAGTCATGCAACCCTTTTTTTTTAAAGTACACTGGCTTGTGCAAAGTGTTGGCAATGTCTAGAAGACTGCCTTGCATTTCAGGCATTCTTACGTGGCGAGAAACGGTCTGCCTTTTCAATGCTAAATCAACAACATTCCTGGATTTCAACATTGCACATGATAAAGCATCTGTATGCGCAGTGGAAACCTGCAAACAGTTTTGTAATCTACCAGACCACCTCAGCAGGGAGCATGTATTGTTCCGAAGTCAGGCAGTGGCAGCTCATCCAAGATACCTGTCAGGTGCTAAAGCCCTTCAAAGTTTGTCAGTAGTGACAGCTGTGTCATGAATGATCTCATCCCCCTCACATTTATCTTAGAATAGATGCTTACACTCAGGCTGAGTTCACACGGGCGAGATTTTCGCGCGGGTGCAATGCGTGAGCTGAACGCATTGCACCCGCACTGAATCCGGACCCATTCATTACTATGGGGCTGTGCACATGAGCAGTGATTTTCACGCATCACTTATGCGTTGCGTGAAAATCACAGCATGCTCTATATTGTGCGTTTATCACGCAACGCAGGCCCCATAGAAGTGAATGGGGCTGAGTGAAAATCGCAAGCATCCGCAAGCAAGTGCGGATGCGGTGCGATTTTCACGCATGGTTGCTAAGATGACAGTCTATTCACTGTATTATTTTCCCTTATAACATGGTTATAAGGGAAAATAATAGCATTCTTTAATACAGAATGCTTAGTAGAAGGTCAATTAAGGGTTAAAAAAAATAAAATAATTAACTCGCCTCCTCCTCTTGATAGCGTAGTTGCCGGTCTCTTCTTACTTCTTTAATCATGAGCTGCCGGCTAAAGGACCTGTGGTGACGTCACATCACATGGTCCAATCACATGGTCCATCAACGTGGTGATGGATCATGTGATTGAACCATGTGATGAGCTCAGTGACGTCACCATAGGTCCTTTGACAGGTCCTGAAGAAAGAACAGGAGACCGGCAGCTACGCGATCAATTGGAGGAGGTGAGTTATTTTTTATTTATTTTTTTAACCCTCAATTGACCTTGTACTAAGCATTCTGTATTAAAGAATGCTATTATTTTCCCTTACAACCATGTTATAAGGGAAAATAATTACATCTACACACCACCTAACCCAAACCTGTACTTCAGTGAAGAAGTTCGGGTCTGGGTACCACATTCAGTTTTTTATCACGCGCGTGCAAAACGCATTGCACCCGCGCGATAAAAACTGAACAACTGAACACAATCGCAGTGACTGAAATTGCGTACCTACTCGCGCGGGTTTGCCGCAATGCACCCGGGACGCATCCTGAACAAATCCGTCACTCCCGTGTGAACCCAGCCTCATGCAGCAGGGTACAATGCCGGAAGAAGAACAGCTAATGTAGCTTACTGTATGGCCTGTAGCTGCTAGAGACCCACAAGGAGACACTCCTATTGTGGAGGAGGATGAGCAGCTACTGGACAAAGAATCAGAAGTGGATGATGATGATGATGAGGACGGTGACATGGCCCATGACACCCAATCGTCTGTGGGGGGCGGAGTTGGAAAGAAAAGGCTTCTTGGGCATGCTGACTAGAATGGCGACCTGCATGATTGCTTGCTTATGCTCTGACAGGCTTATCATTGACATCAAGGATTATGATGATTACTGGATAATCATGCTTTTAGACCCTGGTAATCAAAGTTAAATGGGGGAATGTTTTTCTCCCTCTGAAAGGGAGGACAAATTATGTTATTAACAAGAAACACTGTGTTCACTGCACATTTTGGAAAGATGAAAAAAAATGATGTCAATGTGTCTGAAAGGGAGTCCCCTCTCTGCCCTCCACTGAGGTCACCCGCCTCCCACTGCCACAAGCAGCAGAAGCTGCAGCAGCATTAGCAGCATCAGCAGGCAGTTCAGTCACCTCCACATGATGGAGCAGTTTTTTTTTTTTACATGACACACCAGGCTGAGGCAAATTGGCAAGGGGAAACCTCCTGCCTCAATGCCCAGGTTCAGGCCTATCTAGACTCTGTCTTGTCTCCAGTGCATACTCTGTTCTCTGACCACATGGACTTGTGGGCAGGCAGACTACAACAGTGGCCAGAACTAGTCCAGTATGATCTGTCTTCTTTCTTGCCCAGCCTCCAGTGTCACCTTGGAAGGAGTTCTCAGCATCGCAGTGTTGACACCCAAACAGACCAAGTTGTCCTCCGCTCCGCCAGTGTCCAAAATATAAAATTGTCAGAATGAACCAAGCCTGGATTTGGGAGGACTTTCACACTCCTCTGGCTGAGGCCAATGAATACGTCTGTCCTTGCTGACAGTGCCCCATCACTGTTGCTGTCTGCCTGCCTGCCCGCCTACTATCATGTTCGGTACAGCTGCTGCTGCCTCCATCATGCCACTGGCACCATCATGCCACTGCTGCTGCGTGCCTGCTACCATGTACCATATGGCTGCTGCCACCACCTCTGCAGCTCCTCACTGCAAATCTCCCACTGCTGCCACCATTATTAAAGCAATGCATTCATTACTATTACTATTACTACTACTACTACCACCACCATGAACAGCTTTAGACAGCAGATCTACTGCCTTATATGTTCCATGCTATGCTGCCTCTGCTGCCATCATTATTGTGGCTATTTGCTTATAATACCCTATTCTTTTCACATCCACATTGTACTGCTACTGAACTCAGTTAAAAGGGAGAATTTTTCTAGGCTCATGCTTGTGCGTGTCATATGAGCAGGCATTCTTACCCCATCAAGGCTTAATTTGTGGACTCCTGGTCCCAACAAGTCACTGTTGTGTTCAAGAGCTTAGGGAGGGGAAAGCTTGGAGAGAAAAAGCAAAAATTTGTAAGAAAAAATTAAAATAAAATAAAACCTTAACCAAACTTTTTTTTTACAAATTTGGTGACTTGTAACTGAACCAAATCTTACCAGGTTAGATCATTTCTAAATCTGAGCTTTCAAAAAAGACCAGAATCACATCAGGAGATATACACTGCTCAAAAAAATAAAAAGAACACAAAAATAACACATCCTAGATCTGAGTTAATTAAATATTCTTCTGAAATCACACAAAAATAAAAAATGGAAATCAAAATTTTCAACCCATGGAGGTCTGGATTTGGAGTCACACTCAAAATTAAAGTGGAAAAACACACTACAGGCTGATCCCACTTTGATGTAATGTCCGTAAAACAAGTCAAAATGAGGCTCAGTAGTGTGTGTGGCCTCCACGTGCCTGTATGACCTCCCTACAACGCCTGTGCATGCTCCTGATGAGGTGGGGGACAGTCTCCTGAGGGATCTCCTCCCAGACCTGGACTAAAGCATCTGCCAACTCCTTGACAGTCTGTGGTGCAACGTGACGTTGGTGGATAGAGTGAGACATGATGTCCCAGATGTGCTCAATTGGATTCAGGTCTGGGGAACGGGCGGGCCAGTCCATAGCATTAATGTCTTCGTCTTGCAGGAACTGCTGACACACTCCAGCCACATGAGGTCTAGCATTGTCTTGCATTAGGAGGAACCCAGGGCCAACCGCACCAGCATATGGTCTCACAAGGGGTCTGAGGATCTCATCTCGGTACCTAATGGCAGTCAGGCTACCTCTGGCGAGCACATGGAGGGCTGTGCGGCCCTCCAAAGAAATGCCACCCCACACCATTACTGACCCAATGCCAAACCGGTCATGCTGGAGGATGTTGCAGGCAGCAGAACGTTCTCCACGGCATCTCCAGACTCTGTCACGTCTGTCACATGTGCTCAGTGTGAACCTGCTTTCATCTGTGAAGTGCACAGGGCGCTAATGGCGAATTTGCCAAACGTCCTGCATGGTGTTAGGCTGTAAGCACAACCCCCAACTGTGGACGTTGGGCCCTCATATCACCCTCATGGAGTCTGTTTCTGACCGTTTGAGCAGACACATGCACATTTGTGGCCTGCTGGAGGTCATTTTGCAGGGCTCTGGCAGTGCTCCTTCTGTTCCTCCTTGCACAAAGGCAGAGGTAGCGGTCCTGTTGCTGCGTTGTTGCCCTCCTACGGCCTCCTCCACGTCTCCTGATGTACTGGCATGTCTCCTGGTAGCGCCTCCATGCTCTGGACACTATGCTGACAGACACAGCAAACCTTCTTGCCACAGCTCGCATTGATGTGCCATCCTGGATAAGATGCACTACCTGAGCCACTTGTGTGGGTTGTAGACTCCATCTCATGCTACCACTAGAGTGAAAGCACCGCCAGCATTCAAAAGTGACCAAAACATCAGCCAGGAAGCATAGGAACTGAGAAGTGGTCTGTGGTCACCACCTGCAGAACCACTCCTTTATTGGGGGTGTCTTGCTAATTGCCTATAATTTCCACCTGTTGTCTATCCCATTTGCACAACAGCATGTGAAATTGATTGTCACTCAGTGTTGCTTCCTAAGTGGACAGTTTGATTTCACAGAAGTGTGATTGACTTGGAGTTACATTGTGTTGTTTAAGTGTTCCCTTTATTTTTTTGAGCAGTGTAGTTGTTAGTAACAGAGTCAGGATTAAAAGCAGTAAAACCTGCTTTTACTTTCACCTTCAGTTGCATTCACTGCCAAACCAATTTGTAACAGTGAAATCTTCGAGATATTTCTGTGATTTTGGTCTTACATGAGTGCCAGCTTTCAAACAAGACCCATATGTCTAGCTTCTACCAATCCAAAGATATATGAGCAGGTAAAGCAGTCCTCCCTCTTCAATCTAGAGGGGCAGTTGGGGAGCCGACAGCTTGAAAGAGGAAAGAAAAAAATATATACAAAAATATATACGTATAAGTAATATTGCTATTATCATATATGTACTGGTAGAGTTATAATGTTAATTATACCAGTGAACACCATAAATAAAAACATTTCTAAATTATTTTGTGGAATTTATGTTTCCCCTAAAAGTAATAAAAGTTATTTAATACACTATGGCAGGGATCATCAACTTCCAGCACTCCAGCTGTTCTGAAACTACAACTCCCAGAATCCTCCTTTCACTTATATGGGAGTTACTAGAACGTCCAAGTATGTGTGCAGGCTGGGAGCTGTAGTTTCACAGCAGCTGGAGCGCTGGATTGTATATTTTTTAGGAACCATTTTAGGGTACTTATAGAGGGTCATGTATCACTGGTAAAAAGTAGAACTGACTTAGTTGCCCGTAGCAACCAATCAGATTCCTCCTTTCATTTTGGACGGTTCCTTTGGAAAATGAAAGGAGGAATCTGGTTGCTATGAGCAGCTAAGCCAGTTCTACTTTATACCAGTTTAATAAATGACCCCCTATAAGTACCCTAAATTGGTTCCTAAAAAATATACGAATAATCCCACGAAATCAAGAAAAATTGTTAGAATAAAGAATAAAAAAATGATGACTGCTGGAACATGGGAGCTGGATGGGGTAATTGTTGCTGGTCCTTAACCACTTAAGGACCACAGGTTTATACCCCCCTAAAGACCAGGCCCTTTTTTACAAATCGGCACTACACTACTTTCACCGTTTATTGCTCGGTCATGCAACTTACCACCCAAATGAATTTTACCTCCTTTTCTTCTCACTAATAGAGCTTTCATTTGGTGGTATTTCATTGCTGCTGACATTTTTACTTTTTTTGTTATTAATCGAAATTTAACGATTTTTTTGCAAAAAAATGACATTTTTCACTTTCAGTTGTAAAATTTTGCAAAAAAAACGAGATCCATATAGAAATTTTGCTCTAAATTTATAGTTCTACATGTCTTTGATAAAAAAAAAATGTTTGGGTAAAAAAAAAAAATGGTTTGGGTAAAAGTTATAGCGTTTACAAACTATGGTACAAAAATGTGAATTTCCGCTTTTTGAAGCAGCTCTGACTTTCTGAGCACCTGTCATGTTTCCTGAGGTTCTACAATGGCCAGACAGTACAAACACCCCACAAATGACCCCATTTCGGAAAGTACACACCCTAAGGTATTCGCTGATGGGCATAGTGAGTTCATAGAACTTTTTATTTTTTGTCACAAGTTAGCGGAAAATGATGATTTTTTTTTTTTTTTTTTTTTTTCTTACAAAGTCTCATATTCCACTAACTTGTGACAAAAAATAAAAACTTCTATGAACTCACTATGCCCATCACGAAATACCTTGGGGTCTCTTCTTTCCAAAATGGGGTCACTTGTGGGGTAGTTATACTGCCCTGGCATTCTAGGGGCCCAAATGTGTGGTAAGGAGTTTGAAATCAAATTCTGTAAAAAATGACCTGTGAAATCCGAAAGGTGCTCTTTGGAATATGGGCCCCTTTGCCCACCTAGGCTGCAAAAAAGTGTCACACATCTGGTATCTCTGTATTCAGGAGAAGTTGAGGAATGTGTTTTGGGGTGTCTTTTTACATATACCCATGCTGGGTGGGATAAATATCTTGGTCAAATGCCAACTTTGTATAAAAAAATGGGAAAAGTTGTCTTTTGCCAAGATATTTCTCTCACCCAGCATGGGTATATGTAAAATGACACCCCAAAACACATTCCCCACCTTCTCCTGAGTACGGCAATACCAGATGTGTGACACTTTTTTGCAGCCTAGGTGGGCAAAGGGGCCCATATTCCAAAGAGCACCTTTCGGATTTCACAGGTCATTTGTTACAGAATTTGATTTCAAACTCCTTACCACACATTCGGGCCCCTAGAATGCCAGGGCAGTATAACTACCCCACAAGTGACCCCATTTTGGAAAGAAGACACCCCAAGGTATTCCGTGAGGGGCATGGCAAGTTCCTAGAATTTTTTATTTTTTGTCACAAGTTAGTGGAAAATGATGATTTTTTTTTTTTTTTTTTTTTTCATACAAAGTCTCATATTCCACTAACTTGTGACAAAAAATAAAAACTTCCATGAACTCACTATGCCCATCAGCGAATACCTTGGGGTCTCTTCTTTCCAAAATGGGGTCACTTGTGGGGTAGTTATACTGCCCTGGCATTCTAGGGGCCCGAATGTGTGGTAAGGAGTTTGAAATCAAATTCTGCAAAAAATGACCAGTGAAATCCGAAAGGTGCTCTTTGGAATATGGGCCCCTTTGCCCACCTAGGCTGCAAAAACGTGTCACACATCTGGTATCTCTGTATTCAGGAGAAGTTGAGGAATGTGTTTTGGGGTGTCTTTTTACATATACCCATGCTGGGTGAGATAAATATCTTGGTCAAATGCCAACTTTGTATAAAAAAAATGGGAAAAGTTGTCTTTTGCCAAGATATTTCTCTCACCCAGCATGGGTATATGTAAAATGACACCCCAAAACACATTCCCCACCTTCTCCTGAGTACGGGGATACCAGATGTGTGACACGTTTTTGCAGCCTAGGTGGGCAAAGGGGCCCATATTCCAAAGAGCACCTTTCGGATTTCACAGGTCATTTTTTACAGAATTTGATTTCAAACTCCTTACCACACATTTGGGCCCCTAGAATGCCAGGGCAGTATAACTACCCCACAAGTGACCCCATTTTGGAAAGAAGAGACCCCAAGGTATTCGCTGATGGGCATAGTGAGTTCATGGAAGTTTTTATTTTTTGTCACAAGTTAGTGGAATATGAGACTTTGTATGAAAAAAAAAAAAAAAAAAAAAATCATCATTTTCCACTAACTTGTGACAAAAAATAAAAAATTCTAGGAACTCGCCATGCCCCTCACGGAATACCTTGGGGTGTCTTCTTTCCAAAATGGGGTCACTTGTTGGGTAGTTATACTGCCCTGGCATTTTCCAGGGGCACTAATGTGTGGTAAGTAGGTAAATGACCTGTGAAATCCTAAAGGTGCTCTTTGGAATGTGGGCCCCTTTGCCCACCTAGGCTGCAAAAAAGTGTCACACATGTGGTATCGCCGTATTCAGGAGAAGTTGGGGAATGTGTTTTGGGGTGTCATTTTACATATACCCATGCTGGGTGAGAGAAATATCTTGGCAAAAGACAACTTTTCCCATTTTTTTATACAAAGTTGGCATTTGACCAAGATATTTCTCTCACCCAGCATGGGTATATGTAAAATGACACCCCAAAACACATTCCCCAACTTCTCCTGAGTACGGCGATACCAGATGTGTGACACTTTTTTGCAGCCTAGATGCGCAAAGGTGCCCAAATTCCTTTTAGGAGGGCATTTTTAGACATTTGGATACCAGACTTCTTCTCACGCTTTGGGGCCCCTAGAATGCCAGGGCAGTATAAATACCCCACATGTGACCCCATTTTGGAAAGAAGACACCCCAAGGTATTCAATGAGGGGCATGGCGAGTTCATAGAAATTTTTTTTTTTTGGCACAAGTTAGCGGAAATTGATATTTTTAATTTTTTTCTCACAAAGTCTCCCGTTCCGCTAACTTGGGACAAAAATTTCAATCTTTCATGGACTCAATATGCCCCTCACGGAATACCTGGGGGTGTCTTCTTTCCGAAATGGGGTCACATGTGGGGTATTTATACTGCCCTGGCATTCTAGGGGCCCTAAAGCGTGAGAAGAAGTCTGGAATATAAATGTCTAAAAAATTTTACGCATTTGGTTTCCGTGAGGGGTATGGTGAGTTCATGTGAGATTTTATTTTTTGACACAAGTTAGTGGAATATGAGACTTTGTAAGAAAAAAATAATAATAATTCCGCTAACTTGGGCCAAAAAAATGTCTGAATGGAGCCTTACAGGGGGGTGATCAATGACAGGGGGGTGATCAATGACAGGGGGGTGATCAATGACAGGGGGGTGATCAATGACAGGGGGGGTGATCAATGACAGGGGGGTGATCAGGGAGTCTATATGGGGTGATCACCACAGTCATTGATCACGCCCCTGTAAGGCTTCATTCAGACGTCCGGATGCGTTTTGCGGATCCGATCCATCTATCAGTGCATCCGTAAAAATCATGCGGACGTCTGAATGGAGCTTTACAGGGGGGTAATCAATGACAGGGGGGTAATCAATGACAGGGGGGGTGATCAGGGAGTCTATATGGGGTGATCACCACAGTCATTGATCACGCCCCTGTAAGGCTTCATTCAGACGTCCGGATGCGTTTTGCGGATCCGATCCATCTATCAGTGCATCCGTAAAAATCATGCGGACATCTGAATGGAGCTTTACAGGGGGGTAATCACCACAGTCATTGATCATGCCCCTGTAAGGCTTCATTCAGACGTCCGGATGCGTTTTGCGGATCCGATCCATCTATCAGTGCATCCGTAAAAATCATGCGGACATCTGAATGGAGCTTTACAGGGGGGTGATCAGGGAGTCTATATGGGGTGATCACCACAGTCATTGATCATGCCCCTGTAAGGCTTCATTCAGACGTCCGGATGCGTTTTGCGGATCGGATCCATCTATCAGTGCATCCGTAAAAATCATGCGGACATCTGAATGGAGCTTTACAGGGGGGTGATCAGGGAGTCTATATGGGGTGATCACCACAGTCATTGATCACGCCCCTGTAAGGCTTCATTCAGACGTCCGGATGCGTTTTGCGGATCCGATCCATCTATCAGTGCATCCGTAAAAATCATGCGGACGTCTGAATGGAGCTTTACAGGGGGGTAATCAATGACAGGGGGGTAATCAATGACAGGGGGGGTGATCAGGGAGTCTATATGGGGTGATCACCACAGTCATTGATCACGCCCCTGTAAGGCTTCATTCAGACGTCCGGATGCGTTTTGCGGATCCGATCCATCTATCAGTGCATCCGTAAAAATCATGCGGACATCTGAATGGAGCTTTACAGGGGGGTAATCACCACAGTCATTGATCATGCCCCTGTAAGGCTTCATTCAGACGTCCGGATGCGTTTTGCGGATCCGATCCATCTATCAGTGCATCCGTAAAAATCATGCGGACATCTGAATGGAGCTTTACAGGGGGGTGATCAGGGAGTCTATATGGGGTGATCACCACAGTCATTGATCATGCCCCTGTAAGGCTTCATTCAGACGTCCGGATGCGTTTTGCGGATCGGATCCATCTATCAGTGCATCCGTAAAAATCATGCGGACATCTGAATGGAGCTTTACAGGGGGGTGATCAGGGAGTCTATATGGGGTGATCACCACAGTCATTGATCATGCCCCTGTAAGGCTTCATTCAGACGTCCGGATGCGTTTTGCGGATCGGATCCATCTATCAGTGCATCCGTAAAAATCATGCGGACGTCTGAATGGAGCTTTACAGGGGGGTGATCAATGACAGGGGTGTAATCAATGACAGGGGGGTGATCAGGGAGTCTATATGGGGTGATCACCACAGTCATTGATCACGCCCCTGTAAGGCTTCATTCAGACGTCCGGATGCGTTTTGCGGATCCGATCCATCTATCAGTGGATCCGTAAAAATCATGCGGACGTCTGAATGGAGCTTTACAGGGGGGTAATCAATGACAGGGGGGTAATCAATGACAGGGGGGTAATCAGGGAGTCTATATGGGGTGATCAGGGGCTAATAAGGGGTTAATAAGTGACGGGGGGGGGGGTGTAGTGTAGTGTAGTGGTGCTTGGTGCTACTTTACTGAGCTACCTGTGTCCTCTGGTGGTCGATCCAAACAAAGGGGACCACCAGAGGACCAGGTAGCAGGTATATTAGACGCTGTTATCAAAACAGCGTCTAATATACCTGTTAGGGGTTAAAAAAAAACACATCTCCAGCCTGCCAGCGAACGATCGCCGCTGGCAGGCTGGAGATCAACTCTCTTACCTTCCGTTCCTGTGAGCGCGCGCGCCTGTGTGCGCGCGTTCACAGGAAATCTCGGCTCACGCGAGATGACGCCTATTGGCGTTAGTGTGACCTGGGAGCGCCGCAGAAATGACGCCTTTCGGCGTTAGCGTGGCGGGAAGTGGTTAAAGGGAACCTGTCACCGGATGTTTTGGTATAGAGCTGAGGACATGGGTTGCTATATGGCCACTAGCACATCCGCAATACCCAGTCCCCATAGCTCTGTGTGCTTTTATTGTGTAAAAAAAACAACGATTTGATACATATGCAATTTAACATAAAAGAGTCATATCTTACTTGTGTGACCAGAGAAGAGTCATATTTTCAAGCTCTGACTCATCTCAGGTTAATTTGCATATGTATCAAATCGTTTTTTTCCACAATAAAAGCACACAGAGCTATGGGGACTGCGTATTGTGGATGTGCTAGCGGCCATCTAGCAGCCCATGTCCTCAGCTCTATACACAAAATCCAGGTGACAGGTTCCCTTTAACGCTAAAATTAGTTATGTCACTAAGCTGTTAAAAATACAATTGTGTCCCCAGAGTTGTGCGCAATATTACTTCAGAAATATGTTAAAAATCTACAATAAAAAAGGTTTTCTAATTATAATGTGACAGTTGGAGGTTAACCCACCCACACAAATTTTGCTTTTAATGTACAAAATTGAAAACTTAGGCCTTGATTTATTGAACTTTTTTTGTCTTTATTTTGGAATAACTTATTATCTCAGCTGCACTCCAATCCAGTCCTGCTGTAGCTATGGGAGGTGAAAATAAGCCAGCTTGTGATAGTTTTACCTGTGTTTAATTTCTAAATTGTTATGTGCCACTTTCATAAATTTGACGCACAGTTACCTTTACATAAATAGACACATTTGCAGACAAACTTCAAATTGTCCACTGTTGATAAATCAAAAAATAATCTATATTTAAAGGGAACCTGTCAGAAAAGTAATGCTGACCAATCCATAGGCAGAATGAAATCCTGACAGGCTGTCTTGAAAAAAGCTGTTTTACTCTGAAATGATCCAGCATTTCAGAAAAAACATAGTTTTAAAACAAGATGGAAAAAAGACGTAGAGTAATTGTGGTGGCCCCCTACCAGCTTCTTCCCACCCATCTCAGCTTAACTGACAGATCTCTCCCTTATTGCATATGGGGAGAGACTTGCCAATCTAGCCAAATCAAGAAAGGAAAGGCCGAGAGAAGCTGCTTCCGGACTCTTCTGCCTGTTCATTGCTTGTTTTTAAACTGTTTCCTCTGAAATGTCACAATGTTACAGAGTAAAACCAGGGAGCCTAATGGGATTGTGTGCTGCCCATGTTTGCAATTTGCAATCAGTGTAATGTCCATCATATATTTTTAGTTTTCAGGATATAATATTTTTCAAGCCATCTAATAATCTATGTTGGTGCCCAATACTTCAAGCAATGACAAGTTGTCACTCACTTATCACATTGGATGGGGAGTTACAGGGAGATCCATTGGACTTAAAGATGTTTGGTGGAACAGGTTGGGTAAGTTACATAATAAAGGCATAGAAACATAGAATGTGTCGGCAGATAAGAACCATTTGGCCCATCTAGTCTGCCCAAAATATCTGAATCCTATTAATAGCCCTTGGCCCTATCTTATATGAAGGATAGCCTTATGCCTATCCCATGCATGCTTAAAACCCTTCACTGTATTTGCAGCTACCACTTCTGCAGGAAGGCTATTCCATGCATCCACTACTCTCTCAGTAAAGTAATACTTCCTTATATTACTTTTAAACCTTTGCCCCTCTAGTAACATAGCTTGCAAGGCTGAAGAAAGACATCTGTCCATCCAGTTGAGCATGTTATCCTGCACGTTGGTCCAGAGGAAAGAAGAAAAAAAAACATGGAAGCCAATTTTCCTCATTTTAGGGGAAAAATTCCTTCCCGACTCCAATCAGGCATTCAGAATAACTCCCTGAATCAACAACATATAAAAAAAATCATATTATGTAAAACCTGAAATATTATTGCACTCCAGAAATGCATCCAGGTCCCTCTTGAATACAGATGGCCTTGCGGTTCGCCTGGCGGTCGTTTAGCGCTGAACTTTGCTAGTTTGTGGTTCGCCAAACGGGCGACCATACGGCGATGTCCACTGGCACCATATTCTTACATTGTGAAGAACTTTGACTCATGACACATCCATCAGGTGGTACAGGACAGCCAATTGAGATGTTTCAGCACATGGACACACACCCTACCTTATAAATAAACCCGATCTGGCTGCCATTTTACATTCAGTCAGTGCAGTGTAGGGAGAGGTTTCTGTGTGGAGCAGGGACAGACTGTTAGGGACACCAAACGTTAGCTAATAGGGCCACAAAAGTTCTTTCAAGGACTGGTATAGATGTGCTATCGATAGGTGTGACTTACAGGGGGATGTAATATACTTATAATATACTTTCTATCATAGAAAGTATATTATAGTGCATTTGTATTGTGCAGCAGTTGTGTGCGGTTCTGCTGCGATACTGCAACTACACAGAGTGCCAAACGCTATTGGAACAAATAATTTCTACTGGTGTGATATAACAGTTGCCCCCCTAAAAAAACTGATTGAAGCAGGGGTGTTATATACCAATAATATACTTTCTATATGGTGCATTTAGGTAGTGCAGCATTTGTTTGCGGTTTTGCTGCGATACCGCAGCTACACAGAGTAACAAACGCTATTGGAACAAATCATTTCTACAGGTGTTATATACCAGTTCCCCCCCCAAAAAAGTGATTGAGGCAGGGGTGTGATATACCTTTTCCACAAATACTGCTCTTCTATAGGAACTTTTGTCACAGGGTCATCTTGAAAATGACAGGCAGAGGAATTGACAGGCCATTCCGCAGGGGTGGTAGGGGTCGGGCAAGTGCATAGGCCGGAGCCTAAGTGGGAAGTTGCAGAAGGTGCGTGCAATTACGTCAAAAGGACACACCTCTCTATCTGGACCCTCTTCACTCTCTGCCGTGTGCACCCCCAAAGACACCACCACCACCACCACCATGGTACAAGACCTTACCGATGTGCAGCCATTCTTGGCATCGTATCAGGAAGAGGAGGTATCAACAGTCGCCACCCAGCAGTCTGATGACAGTCCCCAGATCAGCCCAAGGAGGGTGGTCCCCGCTGTTGCTGCCTACTCAGAGATCTCTAATGTCAGTGGTGATGATGATGACGTGTCAATGGACGTCATGTGGGTGCCCACAAAAGAGGAAGAGGAGGGGAGTTCAGAGGGAGAGACGGAGCAGCAGAAAGAGAGGAGAAGGACGAGAAGCAGGCAGAACTTACAGTGCACAGGAGGCAAAAAGCAGACTGCTAATGTATCTGGAATGAGCCATCCACCACGCACGGTCACATCTGGCGCTCCCAGGACCCCGGCACATGGTTCCCCCAGTGTGGCCTTTTTTTAACGTGTCCGTTGCTGAAAATTGTGTTGCCACCTGCAGCCTGTGCTGTCAAAGCATAAGTCACGGTAAGCCCAACACTCACCTAGGGACGACCGCCTTAAGAAGGCAACTGGCCCCCCATCGCCGAGCCCAGTGGGAGCAACATTGTCAGAACCCACAAAGCCACACTCCCGGCGCTGAACGTCCTGCTTATTCTCCTTCTCCTCTCTTCTACTATTTGTCCTCCACTCCACCTTCCACCGTGCAGTCGTTGCGTTCACCTGAAAAAAAAACAGGCTTTCGTGGCCCAACTGTTTGAGCGAAAAAAGATGATGACGCCGGAAAAACCTCTTGCCCAACGGCTGACCGATAGCTTGTCAGAACTGCTAGCCCGCCAACTACTGCCATTTAAACTGGTGGACTCGTAGGCCTTTAGAAAATTTGTGGCCATTGGCATACCGCAATGGAAGGTCCCCGGAAGGAAATATTTCTCCTAGAAGGGCATCACGGAGCTATATGGCCATGTTCAGCGGCAAGTGAATGTATTTCTGGCACACAGTGTCGGTGCCAAGATACATCTGACCATAGACACGTGGTCTAGGAAACACGGGCAGGGAAGGTACATAACTTTTACTGCCTAATGGGTGAACCTTCTGACGGCCGTCAAGCATGCAACCCGTGGCACCCGTGTGGATTTGTTGTTACCGCCACGGATTGCATGCAGGCCTGCCTCTTCTTCTCCTCCACCTACTCCATCCTCCGTCTCCTCCTTGGCTGACTCTTCTTTTTCCACTGCTACCGACTCTTCCGATGCACCCCCCAAGTTGACCAGAACCTATTAGACGTGCCAGGTTAGATGTTGCCATGCTGTGCTGCAGCTGTTGTGTCTGGAAGCCAAGAGCCACACTGGTCCAGCACTCCTTTCAGCTTTGCGGTCACAGGCCGATCAGTGGCTAACCCCGCTCAATTTGACAGTTGGTAAAGTGGTGTGCGACAACGGTGGCAATCTGAGCGCGCTCAAACAGGACAAAATGACACACGTGCCATGCATGGCACACGTCCTGAACTTAGTCGTGCAGCGATTCGTTGCCAAATACCCTGGGGTCCAGGACGTCTTGCGGTAGGCCAGGAAAATCTCTGGCCATTTTAGATCTTACACGGCCATGGCTCGCCTTGCTGATGTTCAGCAGCGACACCACCTGCCCATCAGACGTCTGATTTGTGACTGCCCAAAGCAATGGAACTGCACCTTGTACATGCTTGATAGGCTGCTCCAGCAGAAAAGTGCAGTTAATGACTAACTGTACGAACTCTGCGGCAGGACAGGTTCTGGGGAGCTTGTTTTTTTTTTCACTGCGCCAGTGGCTGCTCATGTGTGACGCATGCAGACTTCTGCAGCCATTTTAATAAGATCACCAAACTGGTCAGTCGCAGCCAGGGCACCATCAGTGACATCGTACCTTATGCCTTATTTCTGGAGTGTGCACTGCGTCGTGTCATTGATCAAGCCTTTCCAGGGGGGCTACTCCATCTGAGACAAGTCAACAGGAGTCTGAAGAGGAGTCTGAAGAGGAGTCAGAGGAGGATGGTGCCGGGGTGGAAAAAGAGCAAGAAGAGCATACTTTAAACTTTTCTGGGATCCCTGGTGTTGTCTGTGGCTGGGGGGAGGAGACCAAGGACGACATTATCCTAGACGATGAGCAGGAGCCAGGCCATTCCACCGCTTCCAGTTTAGTGAAAATGGGGGCCTTCATGCTCCAGTGTTTGAAGAGGGACCCCCGTATAAAAAGCATGAAGGGCAAGGACCAGTACTGGGTGGCAACTTACTTAGCCCCCCGGTAACATAGTAACATAGTACAAAGATATTTGTCCATCCAGTTCGGCCTGTCATCCTGCAAGTTGATCCAGAGGAAGGGAAAAAAAAAAACTGTGAGGTAGAAGCCAATTTTCCCCACTTTAAGGGAATAAAAAATTCCTTCCCGACTCCTATCAGGCTATCAGAATGACTCCCTGGATCAACAACCCCTCTCTAGTAGCTATAGCCTGTAATATTATTACACTCCAGAAATACATCCAGGCCCCTCTTGAATTCCTTTATTGTACTTACCATCACCACCAACTCAGGCAGAGCGTTCCATAGTCTCACTGCTCTTACCATAAAGAATCCTCTTCTATGTTTGTGTAAAAACCTTTTTTCCTCCAGACACAGAGGATGTCCCCTTGTCACAGTCACAGTCCTTGGGATAAATAGATGATGGGAGAGATCTCTGTACTGACCCCTGATATATTTATGCATAGTAATTAGATCTTCCCTCAGTCATCTTTTTTCTAAAGTCAATAACCCTCATTTTGATAATCTTTTAGGGTACTGTAGTTGCCCCATTCCAGTTATTACTTTAGTTGCCCTCCTCTGAACCTTCTCCAGCTCTGCTATGTCTGCCTTGTTCACAGGAGCCCAGAACTGTACACAGTACTCCATGTGTGGTCTGACTAGCGATTTGTAAAGTGGTAGGACTATGTTCTTATCACGGGCATCTATGCCCATTTTGATGCAAACCATTATCTTATTGGCCTTGGCAGCAGCTGCCTGACACTGGTTTTTGCAGCTTAGTTTGCTGTTTATTAAAATTCCTAGATCCTTTTCCATGTCAGTGTTACCGAGTGTTTTACCATTTAGTATGCACGGGTGACTTGCATTATTCCTTCCCTTGTGCATAACTTTACATTTGTCAGTGTTAAACCTCATCTGCCACTTATCTGCCCAAGCCTCCAATCTATCCAGCTCCCTCTGTAGCAGTATACTATCCTCTTCAGTGTTAATTACTTTACACAGTTTAGTGTCATCTGCGAAAATTGATATTTCTCTATACAAGCCTTCTACAAGATCATTAGTAAATATATTGAAGAGAATAGGGCCCAATACTGACCCCTGAGGTACACCACTAGTGACAGTGACCCAATCTGAGTGTGTACCGTTAATAACCACCCTCTGTTTTCTATCACTCAGTGAGTTACTTTCCCACATATAGGTGTTTTCTCCCAGTCCAAGCATTCTCATTTTATATACTAACCTTTTATGTGGTACAGCGTCAAATGCTTTGGAGAAGTCCAGATATACGACATCCATTGATACGCCGCTGTCAAGTCTAGAACTTACCTCCTCATAGAAACTGGTTAGATTAGTTTGGCATGACCGATCCCTCATGAAGCCATGCTGATATGGCGTTATATGCTTATTTCCGTTGAGATGCTCTAAGATACCATCTCTTCGAAAACCTTCAAACAGTTTACTTACAACAGATGTTAAACTTACCGGCTTATAGTTTCCAGGCTCTGTTTTTGGACCATTTTTGAATATTGGCACTACATTTGCTATGCGCCAATCCTGTGGAACATTCCCTGTCAGTATAGAGTCTGCAAATATATGAAATAAGGGACTGGCTATCACATTACTTAATTCCCTTAGGATACAGGGGTGTATGCCATGTGGTCCTGGCGATTTGTTTATTATAATCTTTTTTATTCGCTGTTGTTGGCAATTAACCCGCCGCCTCTAGTTTGGCCGCTTTTATTTGTTTTTTATGTGTTCTATTTCTTTCCTTATAGTTTTTCAATGTTTCCTCACTACCCTCCTGTTTTAGTGATTTATATGCTTTCTTTTTGTCATTTATTGCTTTCTTTATAGTTCTATTTGTCCACATTGGTTTCTTTTTGTTCCTTTATTTTTTATTTCCATACTGTATGTACCTCTCACATTGAGATTTTAGGATGCTTTTAAAGATATACAATTTTGTGGCTGTATTTTTATTTTTGAGGACTTTGTCTCAGTTAGTTAGGCCTATGGCCTCTCTTAGTTAATTAATTTAGCTTTTTTAAAGTTTGGTATTTTCGTTCCTACCTGTAGAAACGCTCATTTAAATGATAATTAGAAGGTTTTTACTTTATGGTCACCATTTCCCAGGTGTCCCCTAACCTGCACATCTGTTGTTCTGTCAGGCCTATTGGTTAATACTAAGTCCAGTATGGCCGTCTCTCTAGTCGGGTCCTGAACCAGTTGGGAGAGGTAATTGTCTTTGGTTATTGCCAAGAACCTGTTTCCTTTATGGGATGTACAGATTTCAGTTTCCCAGTCTATATCTGGGTAGTTGAAGTCCCCCATAATAACCACCTCATTATGATTTACTGCCTTTTCTATCTCGTTTAGTAGTAGATTTTCTGTGGACTCTGGTATATTAGGTGGTTTATAATAACTCCTATTAGTAATTTATTATTGTTTTTAGCTCCATATATTTCTACCCACAGTGACTCCACATGTTCATGTCCTTCATTTATAGCTTCCCGGAGTGTGGGCTTTAGACAGGACTTTACATAAAGGCAGACCCCTCCCCCTCTCCGGTTTTGACGATCCTTTCTAAACAGACTGTCACCTTGTACATTAACTGCCCAGTCATAGCTATTATCCAGCCATGTTTCCGTTATTCCCACTATGTCATAGTCCTCCTCACACATCACTAATTCCAGTTCCCCAGTTTTATTAGTCAGGCTTATGGCATTAGTATACATACATTTGAGAGGTTTATGTACATTTTTTACCCTACACCTTGCCTTCTGAACTGTTCTAGTCAAACACAAAATGGGGGACATGTTACAAGCATCACAGAGGGCTGACAGAATGCATCACTTCCAGGCCTTGCTTCGAGAAATGCTGCATTCTGCTTTTGAGAGCACTGCCAGAGGAATTTCCACTCACAGAGAAACAGTTGTGGGTACCAATCCAACAGCGCATGCAAGAAGAGGGCGGTTTGAAGATGTGTTGGTCACTTTCGATATGAGATCATTCTTAGAGCCAACCGATCTACAGCCGCCCTCCGGATCCAGCCTCAGGGAACGCCTAGACCGACAGGTGTCCGACTACATCGAGTTAACGGCCGATGTGGACGCTCTGAGAAGCGAGGAACCCCTGGACTACTGGGTGTGCAGGCTTGACCTGTGGCCAGAGCTGGCACAATTTGCCATGGAACTCTTGGCTTGCCCCTCGTCCAGTGTCCTGTCCGAAAGGACATTCAGCGCAGCGGGGGGGAGCGTGACCGATAAGCGCACTTGCCTAGCTCACGACAGTGTGGACTACCTCACATTTCTAAAAATGAATGAGGCTTGGATCTCGGAGGAATTCAACACATGTGACGAGTCGACCATGTTTAAATATCCAACACCACCCAGAACAAATAATGGTCCCTGTCTTAGGTAAATACAGCGGCATAAAAGGCCTTTTCTGTCCGTTGAATGCCTAATGGCCTCAGAGGAATTCAACACCAGTGACGACCACGTGTTATCGAATTTCAACTATTATCATTAGGGTTTTTTTCAAGAGGGGGGATTTCGTTAGCAATGTTTTTAATCCAAATTTTTTATTTTTTGCTCTTTTAAACATATGTATTTGACCTGTATTTGTACTGGCCTATTAGACCTCCAGCCACATACTTGTTCTTTTCTGTACACTGAATGCATAATTTTTGGGGCCTGTAGTACACTGGCCTGCTGTAAAATTAATATCCAATGACTGTGTAATTTACCTCCAGACACATACTTACTTGTTCTTTTATGTACGCTGAATGCATAATTTTTGGGGCCTTTATTCCACTGGCCTGCTGTAAAATTGATATCCAATGACCATGTAATCTACCTCCAGCCACATACTTGTTCTTTTATGTACGCTAAATGCATAATTTTTGGGGCCTGTAGTACACTGGCCTGCTGTAAAATTGATATCCAATGACCGTGTAATCTACCTCCAGCCACATACTTACTTGTTCTTTTATGTACGGTGAATGAATAATTGTTGTGGCCTCGGAGGAATTAAACACCAGTGACGACCACGTGTTATCGAATTTCAACTATTATCATTAGTTTTTTTTAAAGAGTGGGGACTTCGTTAGCGATGTTTTTAATCCAATTTTATATTTTTTGTTCTTTTAAACATATGTTTTTGACCTGTATCTGTACTGGCCTGCAGTAAAATTGATATCCATTGACCGTGTAATATACCTTCTGCCACATAATCACTTGATCTTTTCTGTCCGGTGAATGCCTAATGTTTGGGGCCTGTAGTCCAGTGGCCTACAGTAACATTTGTATCCATTGACCGCATAATGTACCTCGAGCCACATAATCACAATTTCTTTTATGTCAGGTGAATGCCTAATTTTTAAGGTACACACTCCCATGGCCTACAATAAAAAAATTCTAGCTCCAACAGGGCACATTTCAGAGAATTTCACTTTAAGACGCAAAAAATGTCCCAGGATTATGATACTTATTTTTTGTTAGAATTTTTGTCATTGATCCCCCTCTAGTATGTCACTGTCCATGTTGTGGGATTATTTGTACACTTCTACTAAGTATTTGGTGGCTGCAAATATGAGCTGAAGGTTTTTTAGGTTCGCCTGCCATCAAAGTGAATGGGACCCACCGCAAACATGTGGTTCGCGAACATTTGATCGTGTTCGCGAACCGTCCTGGCCGATGTTCATCCATCACTACTCTTGAACTCCTTTAGTGAGTTGATCATCGCCACCTCTTTCATAGTCGTATTTATCTTACTGTAAAGAACACTCTTCTAGGTTTGTGTAGAAACCTTCTTTCCCTTGGCGCAGATGATGTCCCCTCATCACAATCCTGGGTATAAATAGATCATGGGAGAAATCTCTGTACTGACGCCTGATATATTTATAAATAGTTATTAGATCTCCCCTCCATTAAATACGGACAAAGTCCATGTGACATCCGTGTTGCATCAGTGTATTTTGTGGACCAATTGACTTCTATTGGTCTGTGGTCCACATTTTGCGCCTAAGAATAGGTCATGTTCTACCCCTTGCAGAATGGACATACGTGTGTATGTGCTTTCTGCATCTACAGTACTCCAGACCTGGGGGTATCTGTATTTGTAAATAGTTTTGTTTTCTTTGCCACTTCCGTTCAGTTCCTATTGATACAGTTTATTTCCACTACCAGATAGTTGTGAATTATCAGATGGGTTGACTGTTTAGTGTCAATAGAATACCTGACGTCATCCCACTATCCAAATCTGGAATGGACACGGCATCACTCATTTAGCCCAAGGCTAGTTGCCAGACTCCTGAATACCATGCTGCAAGCTGCAGCCTGGCTGCTCAGTCTCTTTCTGTGTGTTAATTAGTGTCTGTTCATTGAATCTCCCTCTGCAGGGTAATTTACCTTTTTGCTCTGTTTTCAGCTTTTTGACTAATAAACGAATCACCTCTCCTATATATGGAGGGCCGCTTCTTCTACCCTTGGCCTGAGCAATAGATTCTGATTCCTTTTGGTTTCATCTGCTTGCTAGGTCCTGCAAAAGAGCTATAATCCGTGTGTCTGTCTGTGTACCAACTTCAGCCTGTTTCCTGGATTCTAACTCTCTGCCACCTGACCTGACCCATGCCATGCTCACTGTACTTACCCTGAGCTGTCTGCCCTGAATTCTGGATTGTTTCACAGATTTGTACATACTCTGCCCTCCTTGACCTCTGCCTTTTTTCTTGCCTCATCCCTCGGTGCTTGGCACCAATGTCTCAGACCCCAGTGGGTCAGCAGCCAACCATACTGGAAATAATTAGCAGCTTGATGGCTCCCTTGCAGTGGAGCCAGATAACTATATAGATATTACAGTGTGAAACCATGGGACCATTAGGATAATACTCTCAGAACTAGCCCAAAGTCAAATTGGTTGGGTGGCACAGTGGGTCCACACTAAATGACTGTAACAGTGGGAAGAAATACTGTCAAAATAACATACACACAATACTGCATCTGTCATATAGTATCAGGACAACATCATTTGTGGTTACAATTGTAGCTCCTTAGTGTTGTCAACCAGCCTGGAATGATAAGTTGGTTAATGTGTGAGGATTTATCATTACATAAGTAGGCAAATTTTGAATTCAAGTTTCTGACCACTTATAAAATGTGTTCAATGTGCTGCCCATTGTGTTGTATTGTCAATGCAACCCTCTTCTCCCACTCTTCACACACTGATAGCAACACCGCAGGAGAAATGCTAGCACAGGCTTCCAGTATCCGTAGTTTCAGGTGCTGCACATCTCGTATCTTCACAGCATAGACAATTGCCTTCAGATGACCCCAAAGATAAAAGTCTAAGGGGGTCAGATCGGGAGACCTGGGGGCCATTCAACTGGCCCACGACGACCAATCCACTTTCCAGGAAACTGTTCATCTAGGAATGCTCGGACCTGACACCCATAATGTGGTGGTGCACCATCTTGCTGGAAAAACTCAGGGAACGTACCAGCCTCAGTGCATAACGAGGGAAACACATCATCATGTAGCAATTTCGCATATCCAGTGGCCTTGAGGTTTCCATTGATGAAGAATGGCCCCACTATCTTTGTACCCCATATACCACACCATACCATCAATTTTTTTGTTCCAACAGTCTTGGAGGGATCTATACAATGTGGGTTAGTGTCAGACCAATAGCGGTGGTTTTGTTTGTTAACTTCACCATTCACATAAAAGTTTGCCTCATCACTGAACAAAATCTTCTGCGTAAACTGAGGGTCCTGTTCCAATTTTTGTTTTGCCCATTCTGCAAATTCAGTGCGCCGATCTGGGTCATCCTCGTTGAGATGCTTGAAGTAGCTGGAGTTTGTAAGGGTGCCATTTGTGAGTAGCTAATATCCGCCGAAGGGATGTTCGACTAATGCCACTCTCCAGTGACATGTGGCGAGTGCTATGCTGTGGGCTCTTGCTGAATGAAGCAGGACAGCCACTGATGTTTCTTCATTAGAGACAGATTTCATGCGTCCACATTTTGGCAAATCCAACACTGAACCAGTTTCACGAAACTTAGCAAGCAGTTTGCTAACTGTAGCATGGGAGTTGGGTGGTCTCGTAGGGTGTCTTGCATTGAAATCTGCTGCAATGACCCGGTTACTGCGTTCACCAGACATCAACACAATTTCTATCCGCTCCTCACGTGTTAACCTCGGCGACATGTCAATGGCTGTAAACAAAGAGAAACTTGTAAATAACTCATAAAAGAATAAAGTTACGTTAAAACCAAGCACACCATAGTTTTTCGTGTGAAATTCCAAGTCTGCTCATTTATGTGGCATTATAGGAAAGGGGGAATTATCACTGCATAACTGTAATGTCTGTAGGTAGGAACAGACATGGACAGTGAGTCCTAACCGAGAACCCAGACCACTTTCCCTACCTACTTGCAGTGCAAGCCCTAGGTAGCAAGACTGCAACTGGTTGACAGTCCCTATGCTACTAAGGTGTAGAGACAAAAACCTAGAGACAAACAACACAAAGACTGAGTCGAACATAAATGGATCTGAACCAGGAGGACAAAAACAAGAGACAGAAAGTGGTCAAAGGAAGAGCCAAGCAATCCAAATCAGCACAGGAGCAAGAACATGAAAATTAGCTAGTGAGCCTAAGCAAGACTATCACTGGCACTTGTGTATGGCCAGGAAGGGGTTTACATAGATTATATAGAGTCCCTGGATCAGCAATTGATAGGCGCTCCATAAGACTCTAGGACACAGGAATAGAGTAGTTGAGCCATCAACCTACTGCTAATCTCCTCCAGCATACACCCGATGCAGGGAAAAACAGAGCACTGTATCCTGTTGCTAAGGATGATGTTGTGTCATTAGGGAACGTGGCTCAGCAGCGCATCTCTGAGGATGAGGATCGTGCCGCTGGAGCTCAGACAGGTAAGTTTAGGACATTAATGCCCCTTCTCAAGAGGGTCCACTGAACCATCAACATGGGGATCAGGCTCCGATGGAAATTTGAGATATAACTTTCTCTTTAAACGAGGAGTATGAACATCCTGAGCCTGCACACGTTTTCTCCTCAGCACCAAATCCTTTCCAATAGATTTGGTACTGCAGAGAGCCTTGAACACTCTGTGATCAAAGAATTTTCTCCACCTCGTACTCAACCTGGCCTAGAATTACCAGTGGATCAGGAGGTTAAGGTAGTTGAATAACAGGAGGAATGCATTTTTTAAGCAAAGATTTATGGAAAAGAATATTTATCTTGAATGAGGAAGGTATAAACCGGATTCCCAAAAAGTTGGGACACTATACAAATCACGGAACAAAAGTTTAAACTGAGAAAATGTACCATTTTAAGGGAAAAATATGTTGAATTAGAATTTCATGGTGTCAACAAATCCCCAAAAAGTTGGGACAAGGCCATTTTCACCACTGTGTGGCATCTCCCCTTCTTCTTAAAACACTCAACAGACGTCTGGGGACCGAGGAGACCAGTTTATCAAGTTTAGAAATAGGAATGCTCTCCCATTCTTGTCTAATACAGGCCTCTAACTGTTCAATCGTCTTGGGCCTTCTTTGTTGCACCTTCCTCTTTATGATGCGCCAAATGTTCTCTATAGGTGAAAGATCTGGACTGCAGACTGGCCATTTCAGTACCCGGATCCTTCTCCTACGCAGCCATGATGTTGTGATTGATGCAGAATGTGGTCTGGCATTATCTTGTTGAAAAATGCAGGGTCTTCCCTGAAAGAGATGACGTCTGGATCGGAGCATATGTTGTTCTAGAACCTGAATATATTTTTCTGCATTGATGGTGCCTTTCCAGACATGCAAGCTGCCCATGCCACACGCACTCATGCAACCCCTTACCATCAGAGATGCAGGCTTCTGAACTGAGCGTTGATAACAACTTGGGTTGTCCTTGTCCTCTTTGGTCCGGATGACATGGCGTCCCAGATTTCCAAAAAGAACTTCGAATCGTGACTCGTCTGACCACAGAACAGTCTTCCATTTTGCCACACTCCATTTTAAATGATCCCTGGCCCAGTGAAAACGCCTGAGCTTGTGGATCTTGCTTAGAAATGGCTTCTTCTTTGCACTGTAGAGTTTCAGCTGGCAACGGTGGATGGCACGGTGGATTGTGTTCACTGACAATGGTTTCTGGAAGTATTCCTGAGCCCATTCTGTGATTTCCTTTACAGTAGTATTCCTGTTTGTGGTGCAGTGTCGTTTAAGGGCCCGGAGATCACGAGCATCCAGTATGGTTTTACGGCCTTGACCCTTACGCACAGAGATTGTTCCAGATTCTCTGATTCTTCGGATGATGTTATGCACAGTTGATAATGATAGATGCAAAGTCTTTGCAATTTTTCGCTGGGTAACACCTTTCTGATATTGCTCCACTATCTTTCTGCGCAACATTGTGGGAATTGGTGATCCTCTACCCATCTTGGCTTCTGAGAGACACTGCCACTCTGAGAAGCTCTTTTTATACCCAATCATGTTGCCAATTGACCTAATTAGTGTTAATTGGTCTTCCAGCTCTTCGTTATGCTCAAATTTACTTTTTCCAGCCTCTTATTGCTACTTGTCCCAACTTTTTGGGGATTTGTTGACACCGTGAAAATTGGAATCAACATATTTTTCCTTTAAAATTATACATTTACTCAGATTAAACGTTTGATCTGTCATCTACGTTCTATTACAAATAAAATATTGACATTTGCCATCTCCACATCATTGCATTCAGTTTTTATTCACAATTTGTTTAATGTCCCAACTTTTTTGGAATCCGGTTTGTAAAATAAGGGGAAAAGATACAGGTTTTATTACAGATTTGATCTTTTACGGACAAATAAATTTAAGAGCAAGTACTCTGAGATGCAAATTCTTAACAAAAACCCAGACAAGTTCTCCCAACACACAGTTCAAACCAAAAGAATGCTTATTATTAGCTTGTTTAAATTTGATGCTTTGAGCTTTTTCCAGGCTCTTGCGAGTCTATGCCCAAACTGTTCACAGATCATTCACGATAGCATCCACCGCATGATTCACAGAGTTTAACACAGAGACTGATGAAAAACGTGGATTAAAACTACAAACTATAATAAAACGATGAAATGCCACTAGAGTTGACGTGATTGTTGATAGCAAACTCCATTAGGGACCAAAGCCTTTTTCACTTGTTCTGACAGTCAGATACAAAGCATCTTAAAACAGCTCCAAAACCTGGTTGACCCATTCAGTTTGTCCATTTGTCTCAGGATGGAACGCAGAAGAGAAGGAGGATTTGATCCGCAGTCTCTTGCTAAATTCTCCCCAGAATCTCGAGACAAACTGGACTTCTCTATCTGAGACAATGGACTCAGGTATTACATTTAATCTAAGAATATTGTCGTCAAACAAAGCAGCCAATTTTTTAACGTCAGGAAGTTTCTTTAATGGAATCAGATGACACATCTTAGAGAACTATCAATGACCATCCAGACGAATGTCTTACCCTGGGAGGGCAGAAGGTCCAAAATGAAATCCATTGAGATGTGGGTCCAAGGAGGAACATTTATTAAGACCGGCATCTTAATAAAGCTCCATAGCTGGCGGAGGATCCGCCTAAGTTATGAAGAGGCGCAGGCCTCACCATAACTTCAGAGCATCCAGCACCAGTTCTAAATGTAAGACAGCTTCTGAGCTGTAGAAACAGGTGTAGAAAATCATGAATGAGATGGGCCTACTGGACCGTTCCCTTTCCCGCCCACAACGTTAGACCTAGCATGAGCGGCAAAAATGTGCATATAGCACCATCTGCGCCTGAAATACTGTATGCCTAATTTAGGTGCATTTCAGATTAGTAAATTACCCCCAAGGTCTGTATGGAATGGGCAAAGGGAAAATTAAATCCGGAGGACGTCTCCTGGGTACCTAGGCCCAAGCATACACATCAGATGCAGAGACAAAGGCAAACACTTCTCATGACCAAGAAGGCCACCAGTAGGCTCCGGAGACCAGATGTTTAGTCCCAGCAATACCCAGATGACCTGCCAGAACAGAGCAATGGGATTCCTCCAAAACTTTAAGGCGAAGATTTGAAGGACCAAACAATTTACCACAGGGAATATTACTAGGAGCCAAATCCTGACACAATCATATTTCGGCAGCAAGTTTAACGACAGCAATGACAACTACAGATGAGCAAAGTTTACAAAAATTTAATTTGGCTGCTTCATCGAATTTCACAAAGAAATTTGCTTCATGATGAATTATTTCATCATGAAGTGCATTTCTTTGTAAGTAACGGGAGCAATGATGGGGAACGCAATTGCATTGCCCCCCACCCCTCAGATGCAGCATTCGACGATGATCGTGGCATCTGAGATAAAAAATAAAGGCTTTCAGGGGTTAATTGGTTAAGAAAAATACTCACCTTATCCATTTGAGCGCGAAGAGGCTGCAGTGGCTACCTTGATTGAAGATCCCGCGAGGTGCATGATGATGTCACTGCGATACATCACTGTGCACAAGATTTTGCATGGGATCTTTAAATTAAGATGGATGCATCGCTCAAATAGATGAGATGAGCATGATTTTTTTTATCGCCATTTCAGTGAAAATGTATGTGTTAGCATGAAGCATGAGGAAATTCAGCTTCACGGCAAATCAAATTTTTCCTAAAATTCGGATCAAAGTACATTTCAGATACTTCGATTCGCTCAACACTAATGACAAGACCAGGGCTACCTTGCACATGTTTAGAATTGATAGAATCACAAGAACCAAAACTACATGATAAGGCATCCGCCTTCACGCTACCAGACCTAGGATGATAAGTAACAATAAAGTTAAACCAGGTAAAGAACAAGGCCCTTCATGCTTGCCTAGGACTCAAGCATTTAGCAGTATGCAGATAAATCAGATTCTTGTGATCTGTAAGGCTACTTTCACATTAGCGTTTTTTTGTGGATCCGTCATAGACCTGCAAAAATGCTTCCATTACAATAATACAACCGTATGCATATGTCATGAACGGATGCAGTTGTATTATGTCTTCTATAGCCATGACGGATCCGTCATGAACACTATTTAAAGTCAATAGGGGACGGATCCGTTTTCTAGTGTGCCAGAGAAAACGGATCTGTCCCCATTGACTTACATTGTGTGTCAGAAATGGAAAGCCAAAATGCTAGTGTGAAAGTAGCCAAGTATAGTGATTTGGAGCTGAGCCCCTTCTAAGAAGTGCTAACACTCCTCAAAGGCCCATTTGATGGCCAACAGTTCTTGATTGCCAATATAATTTACAAGGTTTTGGAACATAACTGGGGCGTTACACAGCCCAAAGAGCATCACAAGGTTATTTAACCCCTTAAGGACACAGCCCTATTTCACCTTAAGGACCAGGCCATTTTTTGCAAATCTGACTAGTGTCACTTTAAGTGCTGCTAACTTTAAAATGCTTTGACTTACCCAGGCCGTTCTGAGATTGTTTTTTCGGCACATATTGTACTTCAAGACACTGCTAAAATTGGGTCCAAAAAGTAATTTTTTTTGCATAAAAAAATACCATATTTACCAAAAATTTGCAAAAATTAGCAAATTTCTAAGTTTCAGTTTCTCTACTTCTGTAATACATAGTAATACCCCCAAAAATTGTGATGACTTTACATTCCCCATATGTCTACTTCATGTTTGTAGCATTTTGGGAATTATATTTTATTTTTTGGGGATGTTACAAGGCTTAGAAGTAGAGTTGAGCGAACACCTGGATGTTCGGGTTCGAGAAGTTCGGCCGAACTTCACGGAAAGGTTCGGGTTCGGGATCCGAACCCGACCCGAACTTCGTCCCGAACCCGAACCCCATTGAAGTCAATGGGGACCCGAACTTTTGGGCGCTAAAAAGGCTGTAAAACAGCCAAGGAAAGAGCTAGAGGGCTGCAAAAGGCAGCAACATGTAGGTAAATCCCCTGCAAACAAATGTGGATAGGGAAATGAATTAAAATAAAAATAAAAAAAATAAAAATAAAAATGACCCAATATCAATTGGACAGAGGTCCCATAGCAGAGAATCTGGCTTCACGTCAGCAGAGAATCAGTCTCTTCATGCAATAGCAAAGAATCTGGCTTCATGTCAGCACAGAATCAGTCTCTTCATTACATAGCAGAGAATCTGGCTTCATGTCAGCACAGAATCAGTCTTCATGTCATAGCAGAGAATCAGGCTTCACGTCACCCACCACTGGAACAGGCCACTGTCACACATTTAGGCCCCGGCACCCAGACAGAGGAAAGCGGTCCCGTAACCGAGAATCTGGCCTTATGTCAGCGCAGAATCAGTCTTCATGTCATAGCAGAGAATCAGGCTTCATGTCACCCACCACTGGAACAGGCCACTGTCACACATTTAGGCCCAGGCACCCAGGCAGAGGAGAGAGGTCCCGTAACAGAGAATCTGGCCTTATGTCAGCGCAGAATCAGACTTCATGTCATAGCAGAGAATCAGGCTTCACGTCACCAACCACTGGAACAGGCCACTGTCACACATTTAGGCCCAGGCACCCAGACAGAGGAGAGAGGTCCTGTAACAGAGAATCTGGCCTTATGTCAGCACAGAATCTGTCTTCATGTCATAGCAGAGAATCAGGCATCACGTCACCCACCACTGGAACAGGCCACTGTCACACATTTAGGCCCCGGCACCCAGACAGAGGAGAGAGGTCCTGTAACAGAGAATCTGGCCTTATGTCAGCACAGAATCTGTCTTCATGTCATAGCAGAGAATCAGGCATCACGTCACCCACCACTGGAACAGGCCACTGTCACACATTTAGGCCCCGGCACCCAGACAGAGGAGAGAGGTCCTGTAACAGAGAATCTGGCCTTATGTCAGCACAGAATCTGTCTTCATGTCATAGCAGAGAATCAGGCATCACGTCACCCACCACTGGAACAGGCCACTGTCACACATTTAGGCCCAGGCACCCAGGCAGAGGAGAGAGGTCCCGTAACAGAGAATCTGGCCTTATGTCAGCGCAGAATCAGTCTTCATGTCATAGCAGAGAATCAGGCTTCACGTCACCCACCACTGGAACAGGCCACTGTCACATATTTAGGCCCAGGCACCCAGACAGAGGAGAGAGGTCCCGTAACAGAGAATCTGTCCTTATGTCAGCGCAGAATCAGTCTTCATGTCATAGCAGAGAATCAGGCTTCACGTCACCCACCACTGGAACAGGCCACTGTCACACATTTAGGCCCAGGCACCCAGACAGAGGAGAGAGGTCCTGTAACAGAGAATCTGGCCTTATGTCAGCACAGAATCTGTCTTCATGTCATAGCAGAGAATCAGGCATCACGTCACCCACCACTGGAACAGGCCACTGTCACATATTTAGGCCCCGGCACCCAGACAGAGGAGAGAGGTCCTGTAACAGAGAATCTGGCCTTATGTCAGCACATAACCTGTCTTCATGTCATAGCAGAGAATCAGGCATCACGTCACCCACCACTGGAACAGGCCACTGTCACACATTTAGGCCCAGGCATCCAGGCAGAGGAGAGAGGTTGCGTAACAGAGAATCTGGCTTCATTTCAGCACAGAATAAGTCTTCATGTCATAGCAGAGAATCAGGCTTCACGTCACCCACCACTGGAACAGGCCACTGTCACATATTTAGGCCCAGGCACCCAGGCAGAGGAGAGAGGTCGCGTAACAGAGAATCTGGCCTTATGTCAGCGCAGAATCAGTCTTCATGTCATAGCAGAGAATCAGGCTTCACGTCACCCACCACTGGAACAGGCCAATGTCACACATTTAGGCCCAGGCACCCAGGCAGAGGAGAGAGGTCCCGTAACAGAGAATCTGGCCTTATGTCAGCGCAGAATCAGTCTTCATGTCATAGCAGAGAATCAGGCTTCACGTCACCCACCACTGGAACAGGCCACTGTCACATATTTAGGCCCAGGCACCCAGACAGAGGAGAGAGGTCCCGTAACAGAGAATCTGGCCTTATGTCAGCGCAGAATCAGTCTTCATGTCATAGCAGAGAATCAGGCTTCACGTCACCCACCACTGGAACAGGCCACTGTCACACATTTAGGCCCCGGCACCCAGACAGAGGAGAGAGGTCCTGTAAGGCCTTATTCGCACAGTCAGTGTTTATTCAGTGATTTCCATCAGTGATTTTGAGCCAAAACCAAGTGCGGGTCCAAAACACAGAACAGGTGCAGATCTTTCCCTTCTACCTTATGTCTGTGTAGGATCCACTCCTGGTTTTGGCTCACAATCACTGATGGAAATCACTGACCAAACACTGACTGTGTGAATGAAGCCTAACAGAGAATCTGGCCTTATGTCAGCACAGAATCTGTCTTCATGTCATAGCAGAGAATCAGGCTTCACGTCACCCACCACTGGAACAGGCCACTGTCACACATTTAGGCCCAGGCACCCAGGCAGAGGAGAGAGGTCCCGTAACAGAGAATCTGGCCTTATGTCAGCGCAGAATCAGTCTTTATGTCATAGCAGAGAATCAGGCTTCACATCACCCACCACTGGAACAGGCCACTGTCACACATTTAGGCCCAGGCACCCAGGCAGAGGAGAGAGGTCCCGTAACAGAGAATCTGGCCTTATGTCAGCGCAGAATCAGTCTTTATGTCATAGCAGAGAATCAGGCTTCACATCACCCACCACTGGAACAGGCCACTGTCACACATTTAGGCCCAGGCACCCAGACAGAGGAGAGAGGTCCTGTAACAGAGAATCTGGCCTTATGTCAGCACAGAATCTGTCTTCATGTCATAGCAGAGAATCAGGCTTCACGTCACCCACCACTGGAACAGGCCACTGTCACACATTTAGGCCCCGGCACCCAGACAGAGGAGAGAGGTCCTGTAACAGAGAATCTGGCCTTATGTCAGCACAGAATCTGTCTTCATGTCATAGCAGAGAATCAGGCATCACGTCACCCACCACTGGAACAGGCCACTGTCACACATTTAGGCCCCGGCACCCAGACAGAGGAGAGAGGTCCTGTAACAGAGAATCTGGCCTTATGTCAGCACAGAATCTGTCTTCATGTCATAGCAGAGAATCAGGCATCACGTCACCCACCACTGGAACAGGCCACTGTCACACATTTAGGCCCAGGCACCCAGGCAGAGGAGAGAGGTCCCGTAACAGAGAATCTGGCCTTATGTCAGCGCAGAATCAGTCTTTATGTCATAGCAGAGAATCAGGCTTCACATCACCCACCACTGGAACAGGCCACTGTCACACATTTAGGCCCAGGCACCCAGGCAGAGGAGAGAGGTCCCGTAACAGAGAATCTGGCCTTATGTCAGCGCAGAATCAGTCTTTATGTCATAGCAGAGAATCAGGCTTCACATCACCCACCACTGGAACAGGCCACTGTCACACATTTAGGCCCAGGCACCCAGACAGAGGAGAGAGGTCCTGTAACAGAGAATCTGGCCTTATGTCAGCACAGAATCTGTCTTCATGTCATAGCAGAGAATCAGGCATCACGTCACCCACCACTGGAACAGGCCACTGTCACACATTTAGGCCCCGGCACCCAGACAGAGGAGAGAGGTCCTGTAACAGAGAATCTGGCCTTATGTCAGCACAGAATCTGTCTTCATGTCATAGCAGAGAATCAGGCATCACGTCACCCACCACTGGAACAGGCCACTGTCACACATTTAGGCCCCGGCACCCAGACAGAGGAGAGAGGTCCTGTAACAGAGAATCTGGCCTTATGTCAGCACAGAATCTGTCTTCATGTCATAGCAGAGAATCAGGCATCACGTCACCCACCACTGGAACAGGCCACTGTCACACATTTAGGCCCAGGCACCCAGGCAGAGGAGAGAGGTCCCGTAACAGAGAATCTGGCCTTATGTCAGCGCAGAATCAGTCTTCATGTCATAGCAGAGAATCAGGCTTCACGTCACCCACCACTGGAACAGGCCACTGTCACATATTTAGGCCCAGGCACCCAGACAGAGGAGAGAGGTCCCATAACAGAGAATCTGTCCTTATGTCAGTGCAGAATCAGTCTTCATGTCATAGCAGAGAATCAGGCTTCACGTCACCCACCACTGGAACAGGCCACTGTCACACATTTAGGCCCAGGCACCCAGACAGAGGAGAGAGGTCCTGTAACAGAGAATCTGGCCTTATGTCAGCACAGAATCTGTCTTCATGTCATAGCAGAGAATCAGGCATCACGTCACCCACCACTGGAACAGGCCACTGTCACACATTTAGGCCCCGGCACCCAGACAGAGGAGAGAGGTCCTGTAACAGAGAATCTGGCCTTATGTCAGCACATAACCTGTCTTCATGTCATAGCAGAGAATCAGGCATCACGTCACCCACCACTGGAACAGGCCACTGTCACACATTTAGGCCCAGGCATCCAGGCAGAGGAGAGAGGTTGCGTAACAGAGAATCTGGCTTCATTTCAGCACAGAATAAGTCTTCATGTCATAGCAGAGAATCAGGCTTCACGTCACCCACCACTGGAACAGGCCACTGTCACATATTTAGGCCCAGGCACCCAGGCAGAGGAGAGAGGTCGCGTAACAGAGAATCTGGCCTTATGTCAGCGCAGAATCAGTCTTCATGTCATAGCAGAGAATCAGGCTTCACGTCACCCACCACTGGAACAGGCCAATGTCACACATTTAGGCCCAGGCACCCAGGCAGAGGAGAGAGGTCCCGTAACAGAGAATCTGGCCTTATGTCAGCGCAGAATCAGTCTTCATGTCATAGCAGAGAATCAGGCTTCACGTCACCCACCACTGGAACAGGCCACTGTCACATATTTAGGCCCAGGCACCCAGACAGAGGAGAGAGGTCCCGTAACAGAGAATCTGGCCTTATGTCAGCGCAGAATCAGTCTTCATGTCATAGCAGAGAATCAGGCTTCACGTCACCCACCACTGGAACAGGCCACTGTCACACATTTAGGCCCCGGCACCCAGACAGAGGAGAGAGGTCCTGTAAGGCCTTATTCGCACAGTCAGTGTTTATTCAGTGATTTCCATCAGTGATTTTGAGCCAAAACCAAGTGCGGGTCCAAAACACAGAACAGGTGCAGATCTTTCCCTTCTACCTTATGTCTGTGTAGGATCCACTCCTGGTTTTGGCTCACAATCACTGATGGAAATCACTGAATAAACACTGACTGTGTGAATGAAGCCTAACAGAGAATCTGGCCTTATGTCAGCACAGAATCTGTCTTCATGTCATAGCAGAGAATCAGGCTTCACGTCACCCACCACTGGAACAGGCCACTGTCACACATTTAGGCCCAGGCACCCAGGCAGAGGAGAGAGGTCCCGTAACAGAGAATCTGGCCTTATGTCAGCGCAGAATCAGTCTTTATGTCATAGCAGAGAATCAGGCTTCACATCACCCACCACTGGAACAGGCCACTGTCACACATTTAGGCCCAGGCACCCAGGCAGAGGAGAAAGGTCCCGTAACAGAGAATCTGGCCTTATGTCAGCGCAGAATCAGTCTTCATGTCATAGCAGAGAATCAGGCTTCACGTCACCCACCACTGGAACAGGCCACTGTCACACATTTAGGCCCAGGCACCCAGACAGAGGAGAGTGGTCCTGTAACAGAGAATCTGGCCTTATGTCAGCACAGAATCTGTCTTCATGTCATAGCAGAGAATCAGGCTTCACGTCACCCACCACTGGAACAGGCCACTGTCACACATTTAGGCCCAGGCACCCAGACAGAGGAGAGAGGTCCTGTAACAGAGAATCTGGCCTTATGTCAGCACAGAATCTGTCTTCATGTCATAGCAGAGAATCAGGCATCACGTCACCCACCACTGGAACAGGCCACTGTCACACATTTAGGCCCAGGCACCCAGGCAGAGGAGAGAGGTTGCGTAACAGAGAATCTGGCTTCATGTCAGCACAGAATAAGTCTTCATGTCATAGCAGAGAATCAGGCTTCACGTCACCCACCACTGGAACAGGCCACTGTCACATATTTAGGCCCAGGCACCCAGGCAGAGGAGAGAGGTCGCGTAACAGAGAATCTGGCCTTATGTCAGCGCAGAATCAGTCTTCATGTCATAGCAGAGAATCAGGCTTCACGTCACCCACCACTGGAACAGGCCAATGTCACACATTTAGGCCCAGGCACCCAGGCAGAGGAGAGAGGTTCCGTAACAGAGATTCTGGCCTTATGTCAGCGCAGAATCAGTCTTCATGTCATAGCAGAGAATCAGGCTTCACGTCACCCACCACTGGAACAGGCCACTGTCACATATTTAGGCCCAGGCACCCAGACAGAGGAGAGAGGTCCTGTAACAGAGAATCTGGCCTTATGTCAGCACAGAATCTGTCTTCATGTCATAGCAGAGAATCAGGCATCACGTCACCCACCACTGGAACAGGCCACTGTCACACATTTAGGCCCAGGCACCCAGGCAGAGGAGAGAGGTTGCGTAACAGAGAATCTGGCTTCATGTCAGCACAGAATAAGTCTTCATGTCATAGCAGAGAATCAGGCTTCACGTCACCCACCACTGGAACAGGCCACTGTCACATATTTAGGCCCAGGCACCCAGGCAGAGGAGAGAGGTCGCGTAACAGAGAATCTGGCCTTATGTCAGCGCAGAATCAGTCTTCATGTCATAGCAGAGAATCAGGCTTCACGTCACCCACCACTGGAACAGGCCACTGTCACATATTTAGGCCCAGGCACCCAGACAGAGGAGAGAGGTCCCGTAACAGAGAATCTGGCCTTATGTCAGCGCAGAATCAGTCTTCATATCATAGCAGAGAATCAGGCTTCACGTCACCCACCACTGGAACAGGCCACTGTCACACATTTAGGCCCCGGCACCCAGACAGAGGAGAGAGGTCCTGTAAGGCCTTATTCGCACAGTCAGTGTTTATTCAGTGATTTCCATCAGTGATTTTGAGCCATTACCAAGTGCGGGTCCAAAACACAGAACAGGTGCAGATCTTTCCCTTCTACCTTATGTCTGTGTAGGATCCACTCCTGGTTTTGGCTCACAATCACTGATGGAAATCACTGACCAAACACTGACTGTGTGAATGAAGCCTAACAGAGAATCTGGCCTTATGTCAGCACAGAATCTGTCTTCATGTCATAGCAGAGAATCAGGCTTCACGTCACCCACCACTGGAACAGGCCACTGTCACACATTTAGGCCCAGGCACCCAGGCAGAGGAGAGAGGTCCCGTAACAGAGAATCTGGCCTTATGTCAGCGCAGAATCAGTCTTTATGTCATAGCAGAGAATCAGGCTTCACGTCACCCACCACTGGAACAGGCCACTGTCACACATTTAGGCCCAGGCACCCAGACAGAGGAGGGAGGTCCTGTAACAGAGAATCTGGCCTTATGTCAGCACAGAATCTGTCTTCATGTCATAGCAGAGAATCAGGCTTCACGTCACCCACCACTGGAACAGGCCACTGTCACACATTTAGGCCCAGGCACCCAGACAGAGGAGAGTGGTCCTGTAACAGAGAATCTGGCCTTATGTCAGCACAGAATCTGTCTTCATGTCATAGCAGAGAATCAGGCTTCACGTCACCCACCACTGGAACAGGCCACTGTCACACATTTAGGCCCAGGCACCCAGACAGAGGAGAGAGGTCCTGTAACAGAGAATCTGGCCTTATATCAGCACAGAATCTGTCTTCATGTCATAGCAGAGAATCAGGCATCACGTCACCCACCACTGGAACAGGCCACTGTCACACATTTAGGCCCAGGCACCCAGGCAGAGGAGAGAAGTTGCGTAACAGAGAATCTGGCTTCATGTCAGCACAGAATAAGTCTTCATGCCATAGCAGAGAATCAGGCTTCACGTCACCCACCACTGGAACAGGCCACTGTCACATATTTAGGCCCAGGCACCCAGGCAGAGGAGAGAGGTCGTGTAACAGAGAATCTGGCCTTATGTCAGCGCAGAATCAGTCTTCATGTCATAGCAGAGAATCAGGCTTCACGTCACCCACCACTGGAACAGGCCAATGTCACACATTTAGGCCCAGGCACCCAGGCAGAGGAGAGAGGTCCCGTAACAGAGAATCTGGCCTTATGTCAGCACAGAATCAGTCTTCATGTCATAGCAGAGAATCAGGCTTCACGTCACCCACCACTGGAACAGGCCACTGTCACATATTTAGGCCCAGGCACCCAGACAGAGGAGAGAGGTCCCGTAACAGAGAATCTGGCCTTATGTCAGCGCAGAATCAGTCTTCATGTCATAGCAGAGAATCAGGCTTCACGTCACCCACCACTGGAACAGGCCACTGTCACACATTTAGGCCCCGGCACCCAGACAGAGGAGAGAGGTCCTGTAAGGCCTTATTCGCACAGTCAGTGTTTATTCAGTGATTTCCATCAGTGATTTTGAGCCAAAACCAAGTGCGGGTCCAAAACACAGAACAGGTGCAGATCTTTCCCTTCTACCTTATGTCTGTGTAGGATCCACTCCTGGTTTTGGCTCACAATCACTGATGGAAATCACTGACCAAACACTGACTGTGTGAATGAAGCCTAACAGAGAATCTGGCCATATGTCAGCACAGAATCTGTCTTCATGTCATAGCAGAGAATCAGGCTTCACGTCACCCACCACTGGAACAGGCCACTGTCACACATTTAGGCCCAGGCACCCAGGCAGAGGAGAGAGGTCCCGTAACAGAGAATCTGGCCTTATGTCAGCGCAGAATCAGTCTTTATGTCATAGCAGAGAATCAGGCTTCACGTCACCCACCACTGGAACAGGCCACTGTCACACATTTAGGCCCAGGCACCCAGACAGAGGAGAGAGGTCCTGTAACAGAGAATCTGGCCTTATGTCAGCACAGAATCTGTCTTCATGTCATAGCAGAGAATCAGGCTTCACGTCACCCACCACTGGAACAGGCCACTGTCACACATTTAGGCCCAGGCACCCAGGCAGAGGAGAGAGGTCCCGTGACAGAGAATCTGGCCTTATGTCAGCGCAGAATCAGTCTTCATGTCATAGCAGAGAATCAGGCTTCACGTCACCCACCACTGGAACAGGCCACTGTCACATATTTAGGCCCAGGCACCCAGGCAGAGGAGAGAGGTCCCGTAACAGAGAATCTGGCCTTATGTCAGCGCAGAATCAGTCTTCATGTCATAGCAGAGAATCAGGCTTCACGTCACCCACCACTGGAACAGGCCACTGTCACACATTTAGGCTCAGGCACCCAGACAGAGGAGAGAGGTCCCGTAACAGAGAATCTGGCCTTATGTCAGCACAGAATCTGTCTTCATGTCATAGCAGAGAATCAGGCATCACGTCACCCACCACTGGAACAGGCCACTGTCACATATTTAGGCCCAGGCACCCAGGCAGAGGAGAGAGGTCCCGTAACAGAGAATCTGGCCTTATGTCAGCGCAGAATCAGTCTGCATGTCATAGCAGAGAATCAGGCTTCACGTCACCCACCACTGGAACAGGCCACTGTCACACATTTAGGCCCAGGCACCCAGACAGAGGAGAGAGGTCCTGTAACAGAGAATCTGGCCTTATGTCAGCACAGAATCTGTCTTCATGTCATAGCAGAGAATCAGGCATCACGTCACCCACCACTGGAACAGGCCACTGTCACACATTTAGGCCCAGGCACCCGAACAGGCCACTGTCACACATTTAGGCCCAGGCACCCAGACAGAGGAGAGAGGTCCTGTAACAGAGAATCTGGCCTTATGTCAGCACAGAATCTGTCTTCATGTCATAGCAGAGAATCAGGCATCACGTCACCCACCACTGGAACAGGCCACTGTCACACATTTAGGCCCAGGCACCCAGACAGAGGAGAGAGGTCCCGTAACAGAGAATCTGGCCTTATGTCAGCGCAGAATCAGTCTTCATGTCATAGCAGAGAATCAGGCTTCACGTCACCCACCACTGGAACAGGCCACTGTCACACATTTAGGCCCAGGCACCCACACAGAGGAGAGTGGTCCTGTAACAGAGAATCTGGCCTTATGTCAGCACAGAATCTGTCTTCATGTCATAGCAGAGAATCAGGCTTCACGTCACCCACCACTGGAACAGGCCACTGTCACACATTTAGTCCCAGGCACCCAGACAGAGGAGAGAGGTCCTGTAACAGAGAATCTGGCCTTATGTCAGCACAGAATCTGTCTTCATGTCATAGCAGAGAATCAGGCATCATGTCACCCACCACTGGAACAGGCCACTGTCACACATTTAGGCCCAGGCACCCAGGCAGAGGAGAGAGGTTGCGTAACAGAGAATCTGGCTTCATGTCAGCACAGAATAAGTCTTCATGTCATAGCAGAGTATCAGGCTTCACGTCACCCACCACTGGAACAGGCCACTGTCACATATTTAAGCCCAGGCACCCAGGCAGAGGAGAGAGGTCGCGTAACAGAGAATCTGGCCTTATGTCAGCGCAGAATCAGTCTTCATGTCATAGCAGAGAATCAGGCTTCACGTCACCCACCACTGGAACAGGCCAATGTCACACATTTAGGCCCAGGCACCCAGGCAGAGAAGAGAGGTCCCGTAAGAGAGAATCTGGCCTTATGTCAGTGCAGAATCAGTCTTCATGTCATAGCAGAGAATCAGGCTTCACGTCACCCACCACTGGAACAGGCCACTGTCACATATTTAGGCCCAGGCACCCAGACAGAGGAGAGAGGTCCCGTAACAGAGAATCTGGCCTTATGTCAGCGCAGAATCAGTCTTCATGTCATAGTAGAGAATCAGGCTTCACGTCACCCACCACTGGAACAGGCCACTGTCACACATTTAGGCCCCGGCACCCAGACAGAGGAGAGAGGTCCTGTAAGGCCTTATTCGCACAGTCAGTGTTTATTCAGTGATTTCCATCAGTGATTTTGAGCCAAAACCAAGTGCGGGTCCAAAACACAGAACAGGTGCAGATCTTTCCCTTCTACCTTATGTCTGTGTAGGATCCACTCTTGGTTTTGGCTCACAATCACTGATGGAAATCACTGACCAAACACTGACTGTGTGAATGAAGCCTAACAGAGAATCTGGCCTTATGTCAGCACAGAATCTGTCTTCATGTCATAGCAGAGAATCAGGCATCACGTCACCCACCACTGGAACAGGCCACTGTCACACATTTAGGCCCAGGCACCTAGGCAGAGGAGAGAGGTCCCGTAACAGAGAATCTGGCCTTATGTCAACGCAGAATCAGTCTTCATGTCATAGCAAAGAATCAGGCTTCACGTCACCCACCACTGGAACAGGCCACTGTCACACATTTAGGCCCAGGCACCCAGGCAGAGGAGAGAGGTCCCGAAACAGAGAATCTGGCCTTATGTCAGCGCAGAATCAGTCTTCATGTCATAGCAGAGAATCAGGCTTCACGTCACCCACCACTGGAACAGGCCACTGTCACACATTTAGGCACAGGCACACAGGCAGAGGAGAGAGGTCCCGTAACAGAGAATCTGGCCTTATGTCAGTGCAGAATCAGTCTTCATGTCATAGCAGAAAATCAGGCTTCACGTCACCCACCACTGGAACAGGCCACTGTCACATATTTAGGCCCAGGCACCCAGGCAGAGGAGAGAGGTACCGTAACAGAGAATCTGGCCTTAAGTCAGCGCAGTATCAGTCTTCATGTCATAGCAGAGAATCAGGCTTCACGTCACCCACCACAGGAACAGGCCACTGTCACACATTTAGGCCCAGGCACCCAGACAGAAGAGAAATGTCCCGTAACAGAGAATCTGGACTTATGTCAGCGCAGAATCAGTCTTCATGTCATAGCAGAGAATCAGGCATCACGTCACCCACCACTGGAACAGGCCACTGTCACACATTTAGGCCCAGGCACCCAGGCAGAGGAGAGAGGTCCCGTAACAGAGAATCTGGCCTTATGTCAGCGCAGAATCAGTCTTCATGTCATAGCAAAGAATCAGGCTTCACGTCACCCACCACTGGAACAGGCCACTGTCACACATTTAGGCCCAGGCACCCAGGCAGAGGAGAGAGGTCCCGTAACAGAGAATCTGGCCTTATGTCAGCGCAGAATCAGTCTTCATGTCATAGCAGAGAATAAGTCTTCACGTCACCCACCAGTGGAACAGGCCACTGTCACACATTTAGGCCCAGGCACCCAGACAGAGGAGAGAGGTCCTGTAACAGAGAATCTGGCCTTATGTCAGCACAGAATCTGTCTTCATGTCATAGCAGAGAATCAGGCTTCACGTCACCCACCACTGGAACAGGCCACTGTCACACATTTAGGCCCAGGCACCCAGACAGAGGAGAGAGGTCCTGTAACAGAGAATCTGGCCTTATGTCAGCACAGAATCTGTCTTCATGTCATAGCAGAGAATCAGGCATCACGTCACCCACCACTGGAACAGGCCACTGTCACACATTTAGGCCCAGGCACCCAGGCAGAGGAGAGAGGTCGCGTAACAGAGAATCTGGCTTCATGTCAGCACAGAATAAGTCTTCATGTCATAGCAGAAAATCAGGCTTCACGTCACCCACCACTGGAACAGGCCACTGTCACATATTTAGGCCCAGGCACCCAGGCAGAGGAGAGAGGTCGCGTAACAGAGAATCTGGCTTCATGTCAGCACAGAATCTGTCTTCATGTCATAGCAGAGAATCAGGCTTCACGTCACCCACCACTGGAACAGGCCACTGTCACATATTTAGGCCCAGGCACCCAGGCAGAGGAGAGAGGTCCCGTAACAGAGAATCTGGACTTATGTCAGCACAGAATCTGTCTTCATGTCATAGCAGAGAATCAGGCATCACGTCACCCACCACTGGAACAGGCCACTGTCACACATTTAGGCCCAGGCACCCAGGCAGAGGAGAGAGGTCCCGTAACAGAGAATCTGGCCTTATGTCAGCGCAGAATCAGTCTTTATGTCATAGCAGAGAATCAGGCTTCACGTCACCCACCACTGGAACAGGCCACTGTCACATATTTAGGCCCAGGCACCCAGGCAGAGGAGAGAGGTCCCGTAACAGAGAATATGGCCTTATGTCAGCGCAGAATCAGTCTTCATGTCATAGCAGAGAATCAGGCTTCACGTCACCCACCACTGGAACAGGCCACTGTCAAACATTTAGGCCCAGGCACCCAGACAGAGGAGAGAGGTCCTGTAACAGAGAATCTGGCCTTATGTCAGCACATAATCTGTCTTCATGTCATAGCAGAGAATCAGGCATCACGGCACCCACCACTGGAACAGGCCACTGTCACACATTTAGGCCCAGACACCCAGGCAGAGGAGAGAGGTCCCGTAACAGAGAATCTGGCCTTATGTCAACGCAGAATCAGTCTTCATGTCATAGCAAAGAATCAGGCTTCACGTCACCCACCACTGGAACAGGCCACTGTCACACATTTAGGCCCAGGCACCCAGGCAGAGGAGAGAGGTCCCGTAACAGAGAATCTGGCCTTATGTCAGCGCAGAATCAGTCTTCATGTCATAGCAGAGAATCAGGCTTCACGTCACCCACCACTGGAACAGGCCACTGTCACACATTTAGGCCCAGGCACACAGGCAGAGGAGAGAGGCCCCGTAACAGAGAATCTGGCCTTATGTCAGCGCAGAATCAGTCTTCATGTCATAGCAGAGAATCAGGCTTCACGTCACCCACCACTGGAACAGGCCACTGTCACATATTTAGGCCCAGGCACCCAGGCAGAGGAGAGAGGTACCGTAACATAGAATCTGGCCTTAAGTCAGCGCAGTATCAGTCTTCATGTCATAGCAGAGAATCAGGCTTCACGTCACCCACCACTGGAACAGGCCACTGTCACACATTTAGGCCCAGGCACCCAGACAGAAGAGAGAAGTCCCGTAACAGAGAATCTGGAATTATGTCAGCGCAGAATCAGTCTTCATGTCATAGCAGAGAATCAGGCTTCACGTCACCCACCACTGGAACAGGCCACTGTCACATATTTAGGCCCAGGCACCCAGGCAGAGGAGAGAGGTACCGTAACATAGAATCTGGCCTTAAGTCAGCGCAGTATCAGTCTTCATGTCATAGCAGAGAATCAGGCTTCACGTCACCCACCACTGGAACAGGCCACTGTCACACATTTAGGCCCAGGCACCCAGACAGAAGAGAGAAGTCCCGTAACAGAGAATCTGGAATTATGTCAGCGCAGAATCAGTCTTCATGTCATAGCAGAGAATCAGGCATCACGTCACCTACCACTGGAACTGGCCACTGTCACACATTTAGGCCCAGGCACCCAGGCAGAGGAGAGAGGTCCCGTAACAGAGAATCTGGCCTTATGTCAGCGCAGAATCAGTCTTCATGTCATAGCAGAGAATCAGGCTTCACGTCACCCACCACTGGAACAGGCCACTGTCACATATTTAGGCCCAGGCACCCAGGCAGAGGAGAGAGGTCCCGTAACAGAGAATCTGGCCTTATGTCAGCGCAGAATCAGTCTTCATGTCATAGCAGAGAATCAGGCTTCACGTCACCCACCACTGGAACAGGCCACTGTCACACATTTAGGCCCAGGCACCCAGACAGAGGAGAGAGGTCCTGTAACAGAGAATCTGGCCTTATGTCAGCACAGAATCTGTCTTCATGTCATAGCAGAGAATCAGGCTTCACGTCACCCACCACTGGAACAGGCCACTGTCACATATTTAGGCCCAGGCACCCAGACAGAGGAGAGAGGTCCCGTAACAGAGAATCTGGCCTTATGTCAGCGCAGAATCAGTCTTCATATCATAGCAGAGAATCAGGCTTCACGTCACCCACCACTGGAACAGGCCACTGTCACACATTTAGGCCCCGGCACCCAGACAGAGGAGAGAGGTCCTGTAAGGCCTTATTCGCACAGTCAGTGTTTATTCAGTGATTTCCATCAGTGATTTTGAGCCATTACCAAGTGCGGGTCCAAAACACAGAACAGGTGCAGATCTTTCCCTTCTACCTTATGTCTGTGTAGGATCCACTCCTGGTTTTGGCTCACAATCACTGATGGAAATCACTGACCAAACACTGACTGTGTGAATGAAGCCTAACAGAGAATCTGGCCTTATGTCAGCACAGAATCTGTCTTCATGTCATAGCAGAGAATCAGGCTTCACGTCACCCACCACTGGAACAGGCCACTGTCACACATTTAGGCCCAGGCACCCAGGCAGAGGAGAGAGGTCCCGTAACAGAGAATCTGGCCTTATGTCAGCGCAGAATCAGTCTTTATGTCATAGCAGAGAATCAGGCTTCACGTCACCCACCACTGGAACAGGCCACTGTCACACATTTAGGCCCAGGCACCCAGACAGAGGAGGGAGGTCCTGTAACAGAGAATCTGGCCTTATGTCAGCACAGAATCTGTCTTCATGTCATAGCAGAGAATCAGGCTTCACGTCACCCACCACTGGAACAGGCCACTGTCACACATTTAGGCCCAGGCACCCAGACAGAGGAGAGTGGTCCTGTAACAGAGAATCTGGCCTTATGTCAGCACAGAATCTGTCTTCATGTCATAGCAGAGAATCAGGCTTCACGTCACCCACCACTGGAACAGGCCACTGTCACACATTTAGGCCCAGGCACCCAGACAGAGGAGAGAGGTCCTGTAACAGAGAATCTGGCCTTATATCAGCACAGAATCTGTCTTCATGTCATAGCAGAGAATCAGGCATCACGTCACCCACCACTGGAACAGGCCACTGTCACACATTTAGGCCCAGGCACCCAGGCAGAGGAGAGAAGTTGCGTAACAGAGAATCTGGCTTCATGTCAGCACAGAATAAGTCTTCATGCCATAGCAGAGAATCAGGCTTCACGTCACCCACCACTGGAACAGGCCACTGTCACATATTTAGGCCCAGGCACCCAGGCAGAGGAGAGAGGTCGTGTAACAGAGAATCTGGCCTTATGTCAGCGCAGAATCAGTCTTCATGTCATAGCAGAGAATCAGGCTTCACGTCACCCACCACTGGAACAGGCCAATGTCACACATTTAGGCCCAGGCACCCAGGCAGAGGAGAGAGGTCCCGTAACAGAGAATCTGGCCTTATGTCAGCACAGAATCAGTCTTCATGTCATAGCAGAGAATCAGGCTTCACGTCACCCACCACTGGAACAGGCCACTGTCACATATTTAGGCCCAGGCACCCAGACAGAGGAGAGAGGTCCCGTAACAGAGAATCTGGCCTTATGTCAGCGCAGAATCAGTCTTCATGTCATAGCAGAGAATCAGGCTTCACGTCACCCACCACTGGAACAGGCCACTGTCACACATTTAGGCCCCGGCACCCAGACAGAGGAGAGAGGTCCTGTAAGGCCTTATTCGCACAGTCAGTGTTTATTCAGTGATTTCCATCAGTGATTTTGAGCCAAAACCAAGTGCGGGTCCAAAACACAGAACAGGTGCAGATCTTTCCCTTCTACCTTATGTCTGTGTAGGATCCACTCCTGGTTTTGGCTCACAATCACTGATGGAAATCACTGACCAAACACTGACTGTGTGAATGAAGCCTAACAGAGAATCTGGCCATATGTCAGCACAGAATCTGTCTTCATGTCATAGCAGAGAATCAGGCTTCACGTCACCCACCACTGGAACAGGCCACTGTCACACATTTAGGCCCAGGCACCCAGGCAGAGGAGAGAGGTCCCGTAACAGAGAATCTGGCCTTATGTCAGCGCAGAATCAGTCTTTATGTCATAGCAGAGAATCAGGCTTCACGTCACCCACCACTGGAACAGGCCACTGTCACACATTTAGGCCCAGGCACCCAGACAGAGGAGAGAGGTCCTGTAACAGAGAATCTGGCCTTATGTCAGCACAGAATCTGTCTTCATGTCATAGCAGAGAATCAGGCTTCACGTCACCCACCACTGGAACAGGCCACTGTCACACATTTAGGCCCAGGCACCCAGGCAGAGGAGAGAGGTCCCGTGACAGAGAATCTGGCCTTATGTCAGCGCAGAATCAGTCTTCATGTCATAGCAGAGAATCAGGCTTCACGTCACCCACCACTGGAACAGGCCACTGTCACATATTTAGGCCCAGGCACCCAGGCAGAGGAGAGAGGTCCCGTAACAGAGAATCTGGCCTTATGTCAGCGCAGAATCAGTCTTCATGTCATAGCAGAGAATCAGGCTTCACGTCACCCACCACTGGAACAGGCCACTGTCACACATTTAGGCTCAGGCACCCAGACAGAGGAGAGAGGTCCCGTAACAGAGAATCTGGCCTTATGTCAGCACAGAATCTGTCTTCATGTCATAGCAGAGAATCAGGCATCACGTCACCCACCACTGGAACAGGCCACTGTCACATATTTAGGCCCAGGCACCCAGGCAGAGGAGAGAGGTCCCGTAACAGAGAATCTGGCCTTATGTCAGCGCAGAATCAGTCTGCATGTCATAGCAGAGAATCAGGCTTCACGTCACCCACCACTGGAACAGGCCACTGTCACACATTTAGGCCCAGGCACCCAGACAGAGGAGAGAGGTCCTGTAACAGAGAATCTGGCCTTATGTCAGCACAGAATCTGTCTTCATGTCATAGCAGAGAATCAGGCATCACGTCACCCACCACTGGAACAGGCCACTGTCACACATTTAGGCCCAGGCACCCGAACAGGCCACTGTCACACATTTAGGCCCAGGCACCCAGACAGAGGAGAGAGGTCCTGTAACAGAGAATCTGGCCTTATGTCAGCACAGAATCTGTCTTCATGTCATAGCAGAGAATCAGGCATCACGTCACCCACCACTGGAACAGGCCACTGTCACACATTTAGGCCCAGGCACCCAGACAGAGGAGAGAGGTCCCGTAACAGAGAATCTGGCCTTATGTCAGCGCAGAATCAGTCTTCATGTCATAGCAGAGAATCAGGCTTCACGTCACCCACCACTGGAACAGGCCACTGTCACACATTTAGGCCCAGGCACCCACACAGAGGAGAGTGGTCCTGTAACAGAGAATCTGGCCTTATGTCAGCACAGAATCTGTCTTCATGTCATAGCAGAGAATCAGGCTTCACGTCACCCACCACTGGAACAGGCCACTGTCACACATTTAGTCCCAGGCACCCAGACAGAGGAGAGAGGTCCTGTAACAGAGAATCTGGCCTTATGTCAGCACAGAATCTGTCTTCATGTCATAGCAGAGAATCAGGCATCATGTCACCCACCACTGGAACAGGCCACTGTCACACATTTAGGCCCAGGCACCCAGGCAGAGGAGAGAGGTTGCGTAACAGAGAATCTGGCTTCATGTCAGCACAGAATAAGTCTTCATGTCATAGCAGAGTATCAGGCTTCACGTCACCCACCACTGGAACAGGCCACTGTCACATATTTAAGCCCAGGCACCCAGGCAGAGGAGAGAGGTCGCGTAACAGAGAATCTGGCCTTATGTCAGCGCAGAATCAGTCTTCATGTCATAGCAGAGAATCAGGCTTCACGTCACCCACCACTGGAACAGGCCAATGTCACACATTTAGGCCCAGGCACCCAGGCAGAGAAGAGAGGTCCCGTAAGAGAGAATCTGGCCTTATGTCAGTGCAGAATCAGTCTTCATGTCATAGCAGAGAATCAGGCTTCACGTCACCCACCACTGGAACAGGCCACTGTCACATATTTAGGCCCAGGCACCCAGACAGAGGAGAGAGGTCCCGTAACAGAGAATCTGGCCTTATGTCAGCGCAGAATCAGTCTTCATGTCATAGTAGAGAATCAGGCTTCACGTCACCCACCACTGGAACAGGCCACTGTCACACATTTAGGCCCCGGCACCCAGACAGAGGAGAGAGGTCCTGTAAGGCCTTATTCGCACAGTCAGTGTTTATTCAGTGATTTCCATCAGTGATTTTGAGCCAAAACCAAGTGCGGGTCCAAAACACAGAACAGGTGCAGATCTTTCCCTTCTACCTTATGTCTGTGTAGGATCCACTCTTGGTTTTGGCTCACAATCACTGATGGAAATCACTGACCAAACACTGACTGTGTGAATGAAGCCTAACAGAGAATCTGGCCTTATGTCAGCACAGAATCTGTCTTCATGTCATAGCAGAGAATCAGGCATCACGTCACCCACCACTGGAACAGGCCACTGTCACACATTTAGGCCCAGGCACCTAGGCAGAGGAGAGAGGTCCCGTAACAGAGAATCTGGCCTTATGTCAACGCAGAATCAGTCTTCATGTCATAGCAAAGAATCAGGCTTCACGTCACCCACCACTGGAACAGGCCACTGTCACACATTTAGGCCCAGGCACCCAGGCAGAGGAGAGAGGTCCCGAAACAGAGAATCTGGCCTTATGTCAGCGCAGAATCAGTCTTCATGTCATAGCAGAGAATCAGGCTTCACGTCACCCACCACTGGAACAGGCCACTGTCACACATTTAGGCACAGGCACACAGGCAGAGGAGAGAGGTCCCGTAACAGAGAATCTGGCCTTATGTCAGTGCAGAATCAGTCTTCATGTCATAGCAGAAAATCAGGCTTCACGTCACCCACCACTGGAACAGGCCACTGTCACATATTTAGGCCCAGGCACCCAGGCAGAGGAGAGAGGTACCGTAACAGAGAATCTGGCCTTAAGTCAGCGCAGTATCAGTCTTCATGTCATAGCAGAGAATCAGGCTTCACGTCACCCACCACAGGAACAGGCCACTGTCACACATTTAGGCCCAGGCACCCAGACAGAAGAGAAATGTCCCGTAACAGAGAATCTGGACTTATGTCAGCGCAGAATCAGTCTTCATGTCATAGCAGAGAATCAGGCATCACGTCACCCACCACTGGAACAGGCCACTGTCACACATTTAGGCCCAGGCACCCAGGCAGAGGAGAGAGGTCCCGTAACAGAGAATCTGGCCTTATGTCAGCGCAGAATCAGTCTTCATGTCATAGCAAAGAATCAGGCTTCACGTCACCCACCACTGGAACAGGCCACTGTCACACATTTAGGCCCAGGCACCCAGGCAGAGGAGAGAGGTCCCGTAACAGAGAATCTGGCCTTATGTCAGCGCAGAATCAGTCTTCATGTCATAGCAGAGAATAAGTCTTCACGTCACCCACCAGTGGAACAGGCCACTGTCACACATTTAGGCCCAGGCACCCAGACAGAGGAGAGAGGTCCTGTAACAGAGAATCTGGCCTTATGTCAGCACAGAATCTGTCTTCATGTCATAGCAGAGAATCAGGCTTCACGTCACCCACCACTGGAACAGGCCACTGTCACACATTTAGGCCCAGGCACCCAGACAGAGGAGAGAGGTCCTGTAACAGAGAATCTGGCCTTATGTCAGCACAGAATCTGTCTTCATGTCATAGCAGAGAATCAGGCATCACGTCACCCACCACTGGAACAGGCCACTGTCACACATTTAGGCCCAGGCACCCAGGCAGAGGAGAGAGGTCGCGTAACAGAGAATCTGGCTTCATGTCAGCACAGAATAAGTCTTCATGTCATAGCAGAAAATCAGGCTTCACGTCACCCACCACTGGAACAGGCCACTGTCACATATTTAGGCCCAGGCACCCAGGCAGAGGAGAGAGGTCGCGTAACAGAGAATCTGGCTTCATGTCAGCACAGAATCTGTCTTCATGTCATAGCAGAGAATCAGGCTTCACGTCACCCACCACTGGAACAGGCCACTGTCACATATTTAGGCCCAGGCACCCAGGCAGAGGAGAGAGGTCCCGTAACAGAGAATCTGGACTTATGTCAGCACAGAATCTGTCTTCATGTCATAGCAGAGAATCAGGCATCACGTCACCCACCACTGGAACAGGCCACTGTCACACATTTAGGCCCAGGCACCCAGGCAGAGGAGAGAGGTCCCGTAACAGAGAATCTGGCCTTATGTCAGCGCAGAATCAGTCTTTATGTCATAGCAGAGAATCAGGCTTCACGTCACCCACCACTGGAACAGGCCACTGTCACATATTTAGGCCCAGGCACCCAGGCAGAGGAGAGAGGTCCCGTAACAGAGAATATGGCCTTATGTCAGCGCAGAATCAGTCTTCATGTCATAGCAGAGAATCAGGCTTCACGTCACCCACCACTGGAACAGGCCACTGTCAAACATTTAGGCCCAGGCACCCAGACAGAGGAGAGAGGTCCTGTAACAGAGAATCTGGCCTTATGTCAGCACATAATCTGTCTTCATGTCATAGCAGAGAATCAGGCATCACGGCACCCACCACTGGAACAGGCCACTGTCACACATTTAGGCCCAGACACCCAGGCAGAGGAGAGAGGTCCCGTAACAGAGAATCTGGCCTTATGTCAACGCAGAATCAGTCTTCATGTCATAGCAAAGAATCAGGCTTCACGTCACCCACCACTGGAACAGGCCACTGTCACACATTTAGGCCCAGGCACCCAGGCAGAGGAGAGAGGTCCCGTAACAGAGAATCTGGCCTTATGTCAGCGCAGAATCAGTCTTCATGTCATAGCAGAGAATCAGGCTTCACGTCACCCACCACTGGAACAGGCCACTGTCACACATTTAGGCCCAGGCACACAGGCAGAGGAGAGAGGCCCCGTAACAGAGAATCTGGCCTTATGTCAGCGCAGAATCAGTCTTCATGTCATAGCAGAGAATCAGGCTTCACGTCACCCACCACTGGAACAGGCCACTGTCACATATTTAGGCCCAGGCACCCAGGCAGAGGAGAGAGGTACCGTAACATAGAATCTGGCCTTAAGTCAGCGCAGTATCAGTCTTCATGTCATAGCAGAGAATCAGGCTTCACGTCACCCACCACTGGAACAGGCCACTGTCACACATTTAGGCCCAGGCACCCAGACAGAAGAGAGAAGTCCCGTAACAGAGAATCTGGAATTATGTCAGCGCAGAATCAGTCTTCATGTCATAGCAGAGAATCAGGCTTCACGTCACCCACCACTGGAACAGGCCACTGTCACATATTTAGGCCCAGGCACCCAGGCAGAGGAGAGAGGTACCGTAACATAGAATCTGGCCTTAAGTCAGCGCAGTATCAGTCTTCATGTCATAGCAGAGAATCAGGCTTCACGTCACCCACCACTGGAACAGGCCACTGTCACACATTTAGGCCCAGGCACCCAGACAGAAGAGAGAAGTCCCGTAACAGAGAATCTGGAATTATGTCAGCGCAGAATCAGTCTTCATGTCATAGCAGAGAATCAGGCATCACGTCACCTACCACTGGAACTGGCCACTGTCACACATTTAGGCCCAGGCACCCAGGCAGAGGAGAGAGGTCCCGTAACAGAGAATCTGGCCTTATGTCAGCGCAGAATCAGTCTTCATGTCATAGCAGAGAATCAGGCTTCACGTCACCCACCACTGGAACAGGCCACTGTCACATATTTAGGCCCAGGCACCCAGGCAGAGGAGAGAGGTCCCGTAACAGAGAATCTGGCCTTATGTCAGCGCAGAATCAGTCTTCATGTCATAGCAGAGAATCAGGCTTCACGTCACCCACCACTGGAACAGGCCACTGTCACACATTTAGGCCCAGGCACCCAGACAGAGGAGAGAGGTCCTGTAACAGAGAATCTGGCCTTATGTCAGCACAGAATCTGTCTTCATGTCATAGCAGAGAATCAGGCTTCACGTCACCCACCACTGGAACAGGCCACTGTCACACATTTAGGCCCAGGCACCCAGACAGAGGAGAGAGGTCCTGTAACAGAGAATCTGGCCTTATGTCAGCACAGAATATGTCTTCATGTCATAGCAGAGAATCAGGCATCACGTCACCCACCACTGGAACAGGCCACTGTCACACATTTAGGCCCAGGCACCCAGGCAGAGGAGAGAGGTCGCGTAACAGAGAATCTGGCTTCATGTCAGCACAGAATAAGTCTTAATGTCATAGCAGAAAATCAGGCTTCATGTCACCCACCACTGGAACAGGCCACTGTCACATATTTAGGCCCAGGCACCCAGGCAGAGGAGAGAGGTCGCGTAACAGAGAATCTGGCTTCATGTCAGCACAGAATCTGTCTTCATGTCATAGCAGAGAATCAGGCTTCACGTCACCCACCACTGGAACAGGCCACTGTCACACATTTAGGCCCCGGCACCCAGACAGAGGAGAGAGGTCCGTAACAGAGAATCTGGCCTTATGTCAGCGCAGAATCTGTCTTCATGTCATAGCAGAGAATCAGGCTTCACGTCACCCACCACTGGAACAGGCCACTGTCACACATTTAGGCCCAGGCACCCAGGCAGAGGAGAGAGGTCCCGTAACAGAGAATCTGGCCTTATGTCAGCGCAGAATCAGTCTTCATGTCATAGCAGAGAATCAGGCTTCACGTCACCCACCACTGGAACAGGCCACTGTCACACATTTAGGCCCAGGCACCCAGACAGAGGAGAGAGGTCCCGTAACAGAGAATCTGGCCTTATGTCAGCGCAGAATCTGTCTTCATGTCATAGCAGAGAATCAGGCTTCACGTCACCCACCACTGGAACAGGCCACTGTCACACATTTAGGCCCCGGCACCCAGACAGAGGAGAGAGGTCCCGTAACAGAGAATCTGGCCTTATGTCAGCGCAGAATCAGTCTTCATGTCATAGCAGAGAATCAGGCTTCACGTCACCCACCACTGGAACAGGCCACTGTCACACATTAGGCCCAGGCACCCAGGCAGAGGAGAGAGGTCCCGTAACAGAGAATCTGGCCTTATGTCAGCGCAGAATCTGTCTTCATGTCATAGCAGAGAATCAGGCTTCACGTCACCCACCACTGGAACAGGCCACTGTCACACATTTAGGCCCAGGCACCCAGGCAGAGGAGAGAGGTCCCGTAACAGAGAATCTGGCCTTATGTCAGCAGCAGAATCTGTCTTCATGTCATAGCAGAGAATCAGGCATCACGTCACCCACCACTGGAACAGGCCACTGTCACACATTTAGGCCCAGGCACCCAGACAGAGGAGAGCGGTCCCGTAACAGAGAATCTGGCCTTATGTCAGCGCAGAATCTGTCTTCATGTCATAGCAGAGAATCAGGCTTCACGTCACCCACCACTGGAACAGGCCACTGTCACACATTTAGGCCCAGGCACCCAGACAGAGGAGAGAGGTCCCGTAACAGAGAATCTGGCCTTATGTCAGCGCAGAATCTGTCTTCATGTCATAGCAGAGAATCAGGCTTCACGTCACCCACCACTGGAACAGGCCACTGTCACACATTAAGGCCCCGGCACCCAGGCAGAGGAGAGCGGTCCCGTAACAGAGAATCTGGCCTTATGTCAGCGCAGAATCTGTCTTCATGTCATAGCAGAGAATCAGGCTTCACGTCACCCACCACTGGAACAGGCCACTGTCACACATTTAGGCCCAGGCACCCAGACAGAGGAGAGAGGTCCCGTAACAGAGAATCTGGCCTTATGTCAGCGCAGAATCTGTCTTCATGTCATAGCAGAGAATCAGGCTTCACGTCACCCACCACTGGAACAGGCCACTGTCACACATTTAGGCCCAGGCACCCAGGCAGAGGAGAGAGGTCCCGTAACAGAGAATCTGGCCTTATGTCAGCACAGAATCTGTCTTCATGTCATAGCAGAGAATCAGGCTTCACGTCACCCACCACTGGAACAGGCCACTGTCACACATTTAGGCCCGGCACCCAGGCAGAGGAGAGAGGTCCCGTAACAGAGAATCTGGCCTTATGTCAGCGCAGAATCTGTCTTCATGTCATAGCAGAGAATCAGGCTTCACGTCACCCACCACTGGAACAGGCCACTGTCACACATTTAGGCCCGGCACCCAGACAGAGGAGAGAGGTCCCGTAACAGAGAATCTGGCCTTATGTCAGCGCAGAATCTGTCTTCATGTCATAGCAGAGAATCAGGCTTCACGTCACCCACCACTGGAACAGGCCACTGTCACACATTTAGGCCCAGGCACCCAGGCAGAGGAGAGAGGTCCCGTAACAGAGAATCTGGCCTTATGTCAGCGCAGAATCAGTCTTCATGTCATAGCAGAGAATCAGGCTTCACGTCACCCACCACTGGAACAGGCCACTGTCACACATTTAGGCCCAGGCACCCAGACAGAGGAGAGAGGTCCCGTAACAGAGAATCTGGCCTTATGTCAGCGCAGATCTGTCTTCATGTCATAGCAGAGAATCAGGCTTCACGTCACCCACCACTGGAACAGGCCACTGTCACACATTTAGGCCCAGGCACCCAGGCAGAGGAGAGAGGTCCCGTAACAGAGAATCTGGCCTTATGTCAGCGCAGAATCTGTCTTCATGTCATAGCAGAGAATCAGGCTTCACGTCACCCACCACTGGAACAGGCCACTGTCACACATTTAGGCCCCTGTCACCCAGACAGAGGAGAGCGGGTCCCGTAACAGAGATCTGGCCTTATGTCAGCGCAGAATCTGTCTTCATGTCATAGCAGAGAATCAGGCTTCACGTCACCCACCACTGGAACAGGCCACTGTCACACATTTAGGCCCCGGCACCCAGCAGAGGAGAGAGGTCCCGTAACAGAGAATCTGGCCTTATGTCAGCACAGAATCTGTCTTCATGTCATAGCAGAGAATCAGGCTTCACGTCACCCACCACTGGAACAGGCCACTGTCACACATTAGGCCCCGGCACCCAGACAGAGGAGAGCGGTCCCGTAACAGAGAATCTGGCCTTATGTCAGCGCAGAATCTGTCTTCATGTCATAGCAGAGAATCAGGCTTCACGTCACCCACCACTGGAACAGGCCACTGTCACACCTTTAGGCCCAGGCACCCAGGACAGAGGAGAGAGGTCCTGTAACAGAGAATCTGGCCTTATGTCAGCGCAGAATCTGTCTTCATGTCATAGCAAGAATCAGCTTCACGTCACCCACCACTGGAACAGGCCACTGTCACACATTTAGGCCCAGGCACCCAGGCAGAGGAGAGAGGTCCCGTAACAGAGAATCTGGCCTTATGTCAGCGCAGAATCTGTCTTCATGTCATAGCAGAGAATCAGGCTTCACGTCACCCACCACTGGAACAGGCCACTGTCACACATTTAGCCCAGGCACCCAGGCAGAGGAGAGAGGTCCCGTAACAGAGAATCTGGCCTTATGTCAGCGCAGAATCTGTCTTCATGTCATAGCAGAGAATCAGGCTTCACGTCACCCACCACTGAACAGGCCACTGTCACACATTTAGGCCCAGGCACCCAGCAGAGGAGAGAGGGTCCCGTAACAGAGAATCTGGCCTTATGTCAGCGCAGAATCTGTCTTCATGTCATAGCAGAGAATCAGGCTTCACGTCACCCACCACTGGAACAGGCCACTGTCACACATTTAGGCCCAGGCACCCAGACAGAGGAGAGAGGTCCTGTAAGGCCTTATTCGCACAGTCAGTGTTTATTCAGTGATTTCCATCAGTGATTTTGAGCCAAAACCAAGTGCGGGTCCAAAACACAGAACAGTGCAGATCTTTCCTTCTACATTATGTCTGTGTAGGATCCACTCTTGTTTTGGCTCACAATCACTGATGAAATCACTGACCAAACACTGACTGTGTGAATGAAGCCTAACAGAGATCTGGCCTTATGTCAGCACAGAATCTGTCTTCATGTCATAGCAGAGAATCAGGCATCACGTCACCCACCACTGGAACAGGCCACTGTCACACATTTAGGCCCAGGCACCTAGGCAGAGGAGAGGGTCCCGTAACAGAGAATCTGGCCTTATGTCAACGCAGAAACAATCCTCATGTCATAGCAAAGAATCAGGCTTCACGTCACCCACCACTGGAACAGGCCACTGTCACACATTTAGGCCCAGGCACCCAGGCAGAGGAGAGAGGTCCCGTAACAGAGAATCTGGCCTTATGTCAGCGCAGAATCTGTCTTCATGTCATAGCAGAGAATCAGGCTTCACGTCACCCACCACTGGAACAGGCCACTGTCACACATTTTAGGCCCAGGCACCCAGGCAGAGGAGAGAGGTCCCGTAACAGAGAATCTGGCCTTATGTCAGCGCAGAATCTGTCTTCATGTCATAGCAGAGAATCAGGCTTCACGTCACCCACCACTGGAACAGGCCACTGTCACACATTTAGGCCCAGGCACCCAGGCAGAGGAGAGAGGTCCCGTAACAGAGAATCTGGCCTTATGTCAGCACAGAATCTGTCTTCATGTCATAGCAGAGAATCAGGCTTCACGTCACCCACCACTGGAACAGGCCACTGTCACACATTTAGGCCCGGCACCCAGCAGAGGAGAGAGGTCCTGTAACAGAGAATCTGGCCTTATGTCAGCGCAGAATCAGTCTTCATGTCATAGCAGAGAATCAGGCTCACGTCACCCACCACTGGAACAGGCCACTGTCACACATTTAGGCCCAGGCACCCAGGCAGAGGAGAGAGGTCCCGTAACAGAGAATCTGGCCTTATTCAGCGCAGAATCTGTCTTCATGTCATAGCAGAGAATCAGGCTTCACGTCACCCCACCACTGGAACAGGCCACTGTCACACATTTAGGCCCAGGCACCCAGACAGAGGAGAGCGGTCCCGTAACAGAGAATCTGGCCTTATGTCAGCGCAGAATCTGTCTTCATGTCATAGCAGAGAATCAGGCTTCACGTCACCCACCACTGGAACAGGCCACTGTCACACATTTAGGCCCAGGCACCCAGGCAGAGAGAGAGGGTCCTGTAACAGAGAATCTGGCCTTATGTCAGCACAGAATCTGTCTTCATGTCATAGCAGAGAATCAGGCTTCACGTCACCCACCACTGAACAGGCCACTGTCACACATTTAGGCCAGGCACCCAGGCAGAGGAGAGAGGTCCCGTAACAGAGAATCTGGCCTTATGTCAGCACAGAATCTGTCTTCATGTCATAGCAGAGAATCAGGCTTCACGTCACCCACCACTGGAACAGGCCACTGTCACACATTTAGGCCCAGGCACCCAGGCAGAGGAGAGAGGTCCCGTAACAGAGAATCTGGCCTTATGTCAGCGCAGAATCTGTCTTCATGTCATAGCAGAGAATCAGGCTTCACGTCACCCACCACTGGAACAGGCCACTGTCACACATTTAGGCCCAGGCACCCAGGCAGAGGAGAGAGGTCCCGTAACAGAGAATCTGGCCTTATGTCAGCGCAGAATCTGTCTTCATGTCATAGCAGAGAATCAGGCTTCACGTCACCCACCACTGAACAGGCCACTGTCACACATTTAGGCCCAGGCACCCAGGCAGAGGAGAGAGGTCCCGTAACAGAGAATCTGGCCTTATGTCAGCAGCAGAATCTGTCTTCATGTCATAGCAGAGAATCAGGCTTCACGTCACCCACCACTGGAACAGGCCACT